>NC_073700.1:41659815-41967185 GCF_023634085.1 Falco cherrug | reverse complement strand
TTGGTGCCCTGCCCGCTGGGCCAGGCTGCTTCTCTTCATTTCTAGTTGCTTCATTTCAGTCTAATGCTCGCCTGCTGGGAGCTCTCTCCTTATGCCATGCTGCAGTACGCTGCAGCCTTCCTCTGCTACAGCAGATCTCTTAAGCTTACTGTAGATGAGAAGATTGGAGGGACCTCCTCGATCCCATCTGCTGCTGGAAGGTGCCTGTGCCTTTCTGGCAGATGCTTTACCCTACCCACTCAACAATTTGAGTGCTGGGGATCCACCGCCTCCCTGGGCGATCTCTTCCTGTAATCAACAGACCTGGGTCTTAGTTGTTTCTGATGTTTGACATCTCCTTTGCTTTCAGTATGGCCCTTCACTTCTTCCATCTCCACACCAAGTAAATGACACCTTTAATCTTTAAGCCTATCATTTATGTGTTCAAAGACTGTTTTCTTTGCTCTTTTCAGAAACATTTTTAGCAAGGTTAGTTCATTTGAATTTTGTAGGACTGAAGGATGTGCTTTATGGAACTTCTCTAGGCTCAATTCTGCTCCTTTGATGTCAGCAAGTTGGTTTTTTTTTCTGTTGAACCAGGACTGGGACACTGTTTTAAATGTTTCTTATGTCAGTCCCATCTCAGAACTTAAATTAAAAAATAGCTGATGTTGCTGCCTCAACCTGTTAGTCAAAAGTGCTATTATTAAAGTACCAAAGTTTTCAGCACATTGTGTTCTTTAATGACTCTGAGCATATTTGAATTGTTGGAAACAGCTTTTAGTGCTAGAGGGTGGTGGTATCACTGTCTTAATTCTGATGCAAAGCAGCACTGGAAAGGTGAATTAATAATGCCTTTCATTTCAGTTTGCTTCACAGTGAATTAGAAACTTTACTCTTTAGTAATGGGAATTGTTTATTGCAACAGCATTCTGTAGCCATCACTGTGGCTCAAGGGACTCCAATGACTCTGGTTTGTGTAGTGTGAGTTTTGAGATACTGCTTATGTTAATCATGCAATTCTTTTCTATCTATTTTACTCAGTTAAACCTGAATGCACGAGAGACATCAATCTGTGCACTGTCTCAGTGTGCTATAGGCATCTACTTGTAAAATGAAAGAGGATTGTTTCTCCTGAATCAGTTCTTCCTGAAAGCTAGGATTTCAGGAACATGGATAAAATGGTACGCCAGTCTGGATTTGGCAAGATAGACACTTCCTCTGTGTTCACCACTAAGCTGTGAGGATTAGTGAAGGTTTTGAGTATTGGGACCAGCTGCCTGTCTTGCAGATTAATATAATTTGAAACATAAAAATTTAATTTGAGGAATTAAACTTTTTCTTCCCTAAGCTTTGGGGAGCTGTAGGGTTACACTTCAGTGAAAGCATCCTCTGTAAAATGGAATGTCTGTTTCCTATAGCTTTCATGTTATTTTTGTAAGGTAATAACTCTTACATGGTATGTCCATTTCCATAAATGAGCATTAGCCTAAAAATAAGGTCAAATACATGTGGCATTCAAAAGCTTCTTCACTTGGCATCCGCAAAATTTTCTATTTCAATACGTATTTCAGTATGATGTCCCTGCCCAGGGCAGATCCTTCTCAACCCAGACACCATTCAATGATTCTATGATCTTTGCAATCGTTTAAGGTGCATGTGGACATGTTTTGGGAGTGGAACTTGCAGCAAAGTGGTGTTACTGTGAAGCTGGAGTTGTCAAGTGTGGGTAGATCCACACTATACAAAATGTCAGTTTGAAATACAGGTTTTAAAGGTCTTTTTCATCTGTGTGCCTTTGTCTGTTTTAACAAGTAGCCCTGAAGACTGGAGAAAATTTGTTTTGGATTTTGGTAATACTCGTGTGGAGCCAGTTCTTCTTTTTAACTCATTAGGTACAAATGTACAAAACTGTACAGTTAACCAGGGCAGCCTTGGAGTTATCTTCAAATGCTGACACTAGTAGGTGGTAGCTTTTCCTTTTGAGCCGTCCTTCTGTAGCAGGTAGAGGCATGGTGGCAGCTCTAGTGACAGCCACTGCAGGTGGTGGCAGCTTCCCGGCAGTGCTCGTGTCACCTTCTTGGATCGGTCTGTGGGTAGAGCATCTGGGATTGAAACAGTGTACCACAACTGCAGCACTGCTGGTGCTTGAGACGGGCAGATTAGAGGCAGCTCATGCACACCAACCTGAGTGACCGTTCCTGCCTGCAGATGCATGGCCTGAAGCAGTGAGGAAGCCATCGCAGCCCTGCCACCAGCCAAAGGTGCCAGTCACAGGCTCACTGCTGCTTTCTGCACTGCACACGCAGCAGGTCCTGCTTCCTTGTGTTTGTTGAAAATAGTTCTCAAGTTGGTATAAACAATTGTACTAGGAAAATGTTACGGCTCGTTGAGTGTGGTGACATTTTGTTTTTCTTGGTTTCATACTTTGCCCTTCTCCAGAACAGAAAACAAAATGTGCTTGCTAGTAGTGAGTGTCAAACCCCAGCTGGCAAGCACAGGGATGGAGGAGTTGCGGAGATGGTAATTCCAGATAATGTCTCTGGAAAGCTGGAAGCAAAGGCAAATTCATTTGCCTGGAGTGAAACTTCTAAAAAGCCCGTAATTATGCTTTTAATAGTGACATGTACTGTTAATGCTTTCATTTCCACCAGCCTGTATCATGATCCACTCTCACCAAATGGATGGTGTTATTGTGGCATCAGTGCTGAGAACCGTTTCCTCCCTGGTGTCTTACCTCTCCCGCTGTTGTTCTGTAGTGTTCTGTCAGCTCTCACAAACAGGAGCCATTTTGGTTGTTACTGAAATGTAACGGCTCTGGTGGCTTCAATTTCACTCTCTTGCCATCTTCCTGTAGAGGTGGCATGTTTCTGGAGAGCAGATGGGGAACCCTTGCAGTGGTGGCTGCAGAGGTCCCCTGCCTTGTGCTGGGGGTGGCCGCACAGGTGGGTTCCTATCAGCTCAGCTCCCCAGTCAGGGGCCTGAGGGCATGTCCAAGGCGGGGCAGGGGCGGTGGGGTGGGGGTGTCTGTAGCACAGATTCAATGATGTGCTTTAGAGCACTACATAAGAATCCCACTCTTCTGCTTTCCCAGTGTATTTGGGAGTGGGCACATGATGGATACTCATTTACTCTCTGGGCTTTTGAGTTTTACTGGGATTTGGCCTGAAGCCTGTGTACCTGCAAGGGCAAGTCAAGGAGGTAGTTCACCAGGGAGCAGTGACAAATGAATGACTGCACTCTTGGTTTTTTTAGAGATTTTATTTTGCAAAAGCAGCTGATTTAATGGAACAGAAAAAACACGTGCAGTGCTTGTGGGTTTTCTGCAGTTTGCTAGTACTTGGCTCTGAAGGGGAAAATGCTGCATTGCAGAGGCCTTCAGGCTGTCCTTCAGGTGCGGTTCCTGACCCCATGCTTAGTGATGGCTTTGGAGAACTGACGCTTTACTTCCCCTGGGACACTGACACACAGCACTCCTGGGTCTCTGGAGAGATCCTGAGTTTGCTGTGCTTTGCTTGTGTGTTGTGTTGTGATCCCAGGAGATTATGTTTATAGTGCCTGTAACTCAGGAGTACTGACCAGAAATGGTGTCTTGGTGAGCTCCCAAGTGGAGATATGGGCCCGTTCTGCTGTTCTGCCAGTTACTGGCTGTGCTGGAGATGTACTATCAGCCGCATCTTCCTGCAGGAAGGGACCCAGCTGGGTATCTGCTGCTGTCCTGCTGCATTGAGGAGCTGGCTTTGAGCTTTTCATGTCCATGGAGAGATCATCTTTTCATGCTCCTTTCTTTCCTCTGATTTTCTACCGGATCATTATGTTTAATGGAAAGCATTAAATCTCTTCTGGCTCTTCTGTGATGCTGTTCTTCTGGTGGAGTATAACAATATGGGCTGGAAATTTAACTGATAATTATAAACAAACTGAGAGCTGAATTTGAGCTGAGAGAACAAACCTTTCCAGCCTCTCTGCCTTTTCTGTGAACTAGCAGCAAAACAGTTTCTGCTGGCTGCAACCGACTGCTGTGGGGCTGTGGGAAGCCAAATCTGAGCTTTCTGATTTCCTTCAAAGTACTTAAAGCACTTAATGACTTACCTGCTTTGGGCTGCAAGCTTCCTGATGTGCTTTCTGGTGCCTTGCTGCATCTGTTGAAGTGTCTGAAATTAGTAGATTATCTGGGACGGGGAGGGGAGGCAGCAGATTACCAGATTTTACTTGAGGGGTTTGGCTTTTTTGCACCTTTTCCTAAGGGTTCCCCGCACCCCCCCAGCTGGCTCAGAAAACTCACCTTGCACTAGTGTGTGCAGGAGAGCCAGCTTGCTGTGGTTGTTACTGTTGCAAAACCTTCCCAGGATCTTCGCCTAAGTGATACAAACTGTACTAGGTCAAAAGCCACGACTCAGGCTCTGTCTGCAAGCCAGGAAGCGGGCATTGAGGACGGCTGTGGCCACCCGAGGATGGAAGTCCTTTGTGGTTAGTGAGCACGGAACATAACTGCCCTGGAGTTGGTTTCCAGATGCAAACAATAGCTGTTATTGGGACAGGATCCAAGTTCCATGCTTGCAGGAACAGGCATTTTTTCTGTACCTCTGACTGAGTAAACATAGGCATCCTTGGAGAGTTCTTCCTCTTGTCATCACCAGTTTCTTCCTCATGGAGTGTGGTGTGCTACCTAGTGTTGAACTAGCTGCTGGAAGTAGATAGAGCCATAACTACCCCTGAATGTGGATTCAACTCCGATGACTAGAGATGTCAGTAGAGAGCTGGGCAAGAACATGAGGTATCCACTGTACTGGGAGGAAAGTGCAGCTTCTGTCCTAGACAGGGCAGCTCCTGGGACGATCTCTCTGCAATGGCACAAAGGCCACGGCAATCCAGTGCCAGAGACCTTGAATATTAACAGCTGGGATTCTTCAGAGTCTGGACCTCTTTTACATTTTCTGTCCCAGTTATGTGACTGGTGGGTGAGGCAGCCCTGCTCCTGCTTTGCCTACCAGCTGGCTTGATAAGGTCATCGCTGGCTTTGCTGATGAATGCTGGAGTGCTGTCCTCTTACCCTGGGGCTGCATGGCAGGGCATTTGGGATTAGTAACTCAGAACAGTTCACCACTCTGTCATGTCCTGCTGTTTAATGAAAATACAGGTTTCCTGGGAGGTGTGTGGAGCTGTGAAATGAGCTTTAAGAAGCCCATGAGATAATGCAGCCCATTGATCCATGTGGCTATATGGTGTGATCCATGGCAGCTTGTTGACTAGCAAGGCTCTGAATTCACTGAAAACTCTTGTTCAAAAATGTTTCCATGTAACTTTGTCTTTGTCCCAAGAGGTTTAAATAGAGCCCTGGAATATGGATAGCAGCTGTGAGAAGGAAGAACTAGAACATTCCTTATTTAGGTAATTTCCTAATAACCTCCCAGTTCCCTAAAAATAGTGCAGGATAAAATTCTCCGCCATACCAGACTGGCGCTGAGCTGGGAAATGGGAGTTGCTGGATAATCTAAAACTCACTCTATTGTGTCTCTACTGACACTAACATCAGGAAAACATTTCCTATTTTTAGCTTGATTTATTGAAGTGTCTTAAAGTTCCTGGATATGTAGATATCCATTATTTTGAATAAAATTTGCATACCAATCTCTTAAATAGTAGTGAAACTCTCCACCTCTAGATGAACATTGAATAGATGAACCTTTATTGTATAGTTAGGGTAAAAGTAAAAAATACAGATCTAAAAATATTTAATTAATATATAACATCAAAAAGTCCATGTTTAACTTTCTCTATCAAATTATTCAGGTAATTTATATTGTATATAAAGTGGCTGTTGTAGGCTGAATCTGTTCCAAGATCTCTGTTTACTTTCTCTGATCTTTTCCAGTTCATTTCCCTCCCAGCCCTTACGGCAATTGCTTTCTGATGGAGGATCTTCCCGCAGCTTTCTGCAGGGCTCTGCCTCCAGTGCCATACCATCTCATCACCTTTCACGTGCCATTTCATTGTTCTTTCTTGACACCGCCAGAAGTACTGCACAGTCTGGATGTTGTTTGTTCCTGCTTCTAAGCAACACATAGCGGTACCAATGCTGGAGTAAGTCTGCATCTGTCCCAGAAGCAGCATTTGGTGGGCAAACAATGTGCTGGAAACATTGTTCACAAACAAGTTTCCTCAGGCTGCAAACTAAGACCTTTGCCCTCTTGCTTTTCATGTGCGCTGGGGACAATGAGTTAATAATCTCGTGTTCAGTAGGCACCAAGTATAACTGGTAATCAGAAAGCTGTAGGACAGAAAAGAATGTCTGATCTGTGGGAGAATGGTTTAAAGGCCAAAAGCAGAAAATTAAATTTCAGCCATTTGTGTGGCCACAAACTTTTTGCAGAGCTGTGCAAAGGACAGGCCTTGTCTTCATGAGGTAAGGTCAACTCAACAGCAAGGAAAGAAATAAGACAAGCTAGGGGATGAGAAGAAGCCGTGTTGGGGTTGAATCGGGTTTTATCACAAGCTTTAGTCTCTGGTAGTGTCAGTTTGGGTAAGGAAAGAAACCAAGAAAGGATCTGGTGCTGTCAGCATAATGCTCGGCCTTCTAAGAAGTGCATTCTAATGTGGGGAAGCGTACCTTTCTGCGTAATGCTTACAGCTGAGCTGGCTCTGGGGCTGCTGTGATCTTTTTAGTAGAAAGGACAGGAGTAATTAACCTCAGGATCCAAGCATAAGAAGTCTGGGTCAGCAAACGTTTGGGTTTTTGATTTTGGTATTTGGTGTGGGGTTTCTTTTGGGTTTTGGTTTGGCAGACCAGTGGCTGTAGACAGTACCCTGAACAGTTGTCTAACGAATGCTGAGGAGTGCAGTGGCTTTCGGTGATAGCTGAGTGTCCTCCAGTCTGGGCTGGTCCCTTTACTTTTCCTCTCCCTGACTGCAACTTGTCATATGTTAGGCAACTGTTTCTGTGTGTGTACTGATTTGTTTGTTCTTAATTTCTTAGAAAAACAGGACCACTTTGGTTTTCAGTACACCCACACCCCTTTTTTACCAGAACCTATCCTGGTATATATTCATAGTTCAGTTTAACTCGCCCCAACAAAACACTAATCTTTTTTTTTTTAGCACTGAAGCTGTACTTCTTCACTTGAACTTGAAGATTCAAGTGATAGCTAATTTACCTCTGTTTTTCAGGAGCTTAAACCCCAACATTTGTGTACTGGCACCTCTTTGGTACTTCAGGAGATGGTGTAAATCCACTTCCCTTGGCATTAACCATACCTACTGAAATCTTTTGCAGATTTCAGATGTTTATTTCGCTAACTGCATCTTATCCTGTTTTACAGGAGCTTTTAGAGAACATGTAAGGTTCCTGTTAATTAAAAAACCCTTTCAGCCAAGCGTGCGATCCCTTCCTGGGAAGGGCATCCGTTTCATTTGATGCCTGCAAAGCGGTGACCGAGCTCACCGCTTGCTGTGCATGTTCATCCTCCATGCAGGAATCAAAGGAAATGCCTAGAGCTGTGGAGTGGGCAGCTGCAACGTCAAGACTGGTGCCACAGCCCATTCCCCAGCACCCTGCCCGGCTCTGGACACGCTCCAGCCCCTCTGCGTCCCTCCTGCCGTGAGGGGCCCGACACTGACCCCAGGGTCCGAGGTGCAGCCTCACCAGTGCCCAGCGCAGGGGGACGGGCACTGCCCCGGCCCTGCTGGCCACGCTGTTCCGGGTACCAGCCAGGGTGCTGCCGGCCGCCTTGGCCACCTGGGCACGCTGGGGGCTCACGCCCAGCCGGCTGCTGAGCAGCCCCCCCAGGCCCCTTCCCACCGGGCACCTTCCCAGCCCCCTGCCCCAGCCTGTGGCGCTGCCGGGGCTGGTGTGACCCACGGGCAGGGCCCGGCACTGAGCCCTGTTGAACCTCACTCAGTGGCCTCGGCCGCTCGGCCCGGCCTGCCCAGACCCCCCCGCAGAGCCCCCTGCCCCCCAGCACCCCCCAGCTGGGGGTCACCTGCAGCCTGACTGAGGGGGCACTCGATCCCCTCGCCCAGCCCGTCGGTACAGACGTTACCCAGGGCTGGCCCCAGCACCGAGCCCTGGGGAACACTTGTGCCTGTCCAAGGGGAGCAGCCAGTCACCGGTTGTTTCCTCCTGGACTGTGGGTGTGGGGACTTTGTTCTGCTCCTTGTCCCCGTCTTCCAGCTCAGGGGGCTGAGCACCCCAAGGGTAACTGGTCTGACTGCTAAAGACTGAGGCAAAGAAAGTATTAAGTACCTCAGCCTTTTCCTCATCCTTTGTGGCAATGTTCCCAGCTGCATCCAATAAAGGATGCAGATTAGCCTTGGCCATCCTTTTGTTTCTAATTTATTTGTAAAACCAGTTTTTGTTATCTTTTATAGCAGTGGCCAGTGTGAGTTCTAGCTGGGCTTCTCCTCTCTAATCTTTGCCCTGCATAACCTCATGACATCCTTATAGTCCTCCAGAGCTGCCTGCCCCTTCTTCCAGAGGTGCTAAACTCTCCTTGTTCCCCTGAGCTCCAGCCACAGCTCTCTGTTACATTATGACTTGTTCCAGTGGCTTAGTTGTACTTGAGTCAGTGCAGATTTTCTGCTTCAGCTTGTATTCCCTGTGTTAATCACATGTGATGTGAGAAATGTCTCTGCTTGCTGTGTTTTGCTAGTCCCATGTTCCTTTCTACGGATGAAAGGTCTGTGCTGTATTGCCTGCCACTGAGAGGTGCTGTCTTGCTCAGGTAGAACTGATGTTCTGCGTGGGTTGTGTTGTGAGTTGCTGCTCGTGGCAGCGTGGTTTTAGCTCAATAGCAACACATTTTTTTGGCGACAAAGGATCATTCAAGAGAGAAAGATGATGCCATTTTTTTTTCATGGCATTCCTATTTTCACCCATGGTTTGACCCTCTTCTGTGTGTCTTCTTATGGCTTCATGTCCACTTGTCAGGCTTTAAGACAGTACGGGTAGCATCTTATCATCCTTGCTTGAAATTGGTAAACTGCAGAGAATTTGGTGGCAAATTTCTTTGGCAGTAAAAAAGGTAAACTAATCTCTGCTTCTCGAAGGACAGTAAGTATTGTGTGTGCAACCCCTTCACTCCTGAAGAAATCTTAAACCTTTAGCGGTGGGGTGAGTGGGACATAAATGAAGGCAGTGACTGCAGAGGACAGCCACAGTGAGACCTGGGTTTGGGAGTCTGCCCGGTATGCGGGGGCTGAGGCTGGGCTGGCATGGCCCTGGGGAGTCTGGTGGTAAATAAAGGGCAGTCAGATGAGCCTGCGTGGGGAGGGAAGGGCTGTCAGGTCTGATGAAGGGGGCTTTATCTTAACTTCTCCGAAGATATTTTTTCTGGCTTCAATTAACTGCCATTTCCTCAGGCACTGCGCCGAGGAGTTCAGCTTAGTACATGCTCCCTTGGGACTGATTCCTGGAGTAGGGGTGTAGCCCAGGGAAGTAAAGTCTGGAGGACATGCATTTCAAGTCACAGGCCTTGGCAGTGCTTTTAACTCCTTGTAGCAGGTTTTAGATCCATACTTAGATAGAGGAGCACTTTCAATATCACGTTGATACAATCAGTTAGCAAACAATGACTTTTCTTTTGAATTTCCCATGGGAGAAATTGAAATTTATGGGTCAGCTTTAGCTTCCCCTGTACATGCCTGCTTACCATGTCTCATCCCTGAGTACAAGCTGCTTCTGCTCAGCCACAGCCCGACGCACCAGCTTCCTGAGCAGCCGTCGGATGCACAAGTTGGAGGGGAGCAGGAGCTGAGGCAGCCCTTAAAGGGGGAAGGCTGGCGGAGAGGCAGTGTAGGAGATGAAGCTGAAGTTTTGCAGAATTGCAGGGAGAAGCAAAATCTGATGTGAAGTTACAACTGGCAGTAAGGGCCAATTTGTTTACCTCTATCAGTCCTGCCAGTCTTTCCTGCAATAGAAAAGCTGTAACAATAACAGGTCGCAGGACAAGAGTGGATATGAAGGGCGCTGCTAAAATCTTAGATCCCTACAATTAACAGAAACATTTGTGGGGTAAGATTCCTGGGTGGTGTGAGTATGTTCTCAGTGAAGGCAACTAACAAACTCAACGGCGCATGCCAAATTTCTGACCTAGAAGACTTTTTTTCTTTTCTGTTTCCCTGGACCCAAATCTTAACCCACAGTGTAATATGAGTACACAAGCAATTAGGCATCCAGTAGAATTAATTAGTGTTGTATTTTTTAACAAATACAAATGCAGCTAAGAAACACTGAAAAAAAGGTCAAACAACAAGACATCTAAAACCTAGGTTGTCGGAGAAGGGGAACCTGAGCATGGCATCGTGTAGGTGTTTTTAGAGGAAGGTGCAGTAGCATCCTTTCTGCTGTCAGACCCTGGTAATGCAGGTTGGAAGTTGTCTCTGCCTGTCGTGGGCGCATGCTGGGATCTTTATTAAAAAGCTCTGATCTTGAGCACAGTGGTAGAGGTGAGGAAGGCTGTTACCCTTTGCAGTTCTCTGTTTCATCAGTGCATTGTTCTGAACAGAAGGTGACAGCTCTTTTACCATTTCCCACTGGTTATGGATAAGGCCTCACAAGCAGTAACAAATGTGTGGTGGGAGTCCTCCAGCATCCCACGTCATCACACTGGTAAGTAAAGGCTAAGTAGGAGTGAGCAACTCCTGGAAATCTTCCAAAGTGCTGGAGGAGACTTGTAATGTAACATGTCAGGGTGGCAGAACTCTTTTTTTTGCACATCAAGTAATTTTGAAATATTTGATTCCATGTCTTATTTGGGCTTCCCCCCCTCCCCTGCCCCCATACCACAGACAAACTGTGTTATGGTGGAATAACCTAAAGGTAAAATCAATGACTGGCATTTTCTTTAAAAAAAGAACACAAAAACAAAACACCCATCTCAAGCTCAAAAAGCTTAGATGAAAGGAGGAAAAACCGTAAAATAATCTAAGTTCCAGTTTAAAACAACAAACCCCCAAACCAAGTGCCAAGCAGTGTCAGCCCTGCCCTCTAGTGCTGCCGGCGAGTAAGAGGTTGTTACCTGGTTCACAGCGATGTCCAAGGCTGGGCTCACCTTTTTCTTTAAGGCATATTTAAGTATGGGTGGTTTTGTAGTTGTTTTGGGGGTTTTTTTGTTAGTTGGTTTGGTGGTGTTTTTTTTTTAGGGTGGTGCTCTTTATGGTGTTTGTATGGGATTTGCTACAAGACAACCAAGATCAACTTCAGGCTTTGGTGGATGATGGGCTCAATTAAAAGAAACCACCTGAAGTATCTTGAGCACCTAAGATAATCCTTATGATAAAAACTTAAATATGCTGCAAAAGAAGTAAAAGTGTTTATGTGATTTGTGATTAACTGAAGCTTCCCCTCCACAGTATCGAAGGCGAGTATGTTCCTGTGGCAGGCGATGAGGTCACCTACAAGATGTGTACCATCCCTCCAAAGAACGAGAAGCTTCAGGCAGTGGAGGTGGTGATCACCCACCTCGCTCCTGGAACCAAGCACGAGACCTGGTCGGGGCACGTTGTCAGCTCCTGAGGCATCCCAGAGCGATGTGGCTGCTGCCTGCACGGTCACTGCTCGGCTGCCTGCAGGGGACCTGCCCGAAGAATATTCTACGTATTGTGTGGGAGGAGATGCTGCATTGTCAATAAAGCAGAAGCAGGCCAAATTTCCCAATTTTACAGCTGGCCTGGGAAAAAAAAAGGGGGGGGGGGAGGGGGGCAATTCAAATGCTAATGAAAAAAATCTAGCACAGTGTGTTTACAAAAAGTGTATTTTAAAGAGACCTAGTTTGTGTGCTTGGTGGAGGAGGGAAGGTTTGTTTTTTCTTTTATCTTGTGAACTGATTCCAGGAGATGCCCAGGGGAATTGGGAGAGGTTTGAAGGAGAGCTCTTCTAATGTGGGCTGCTGGAGCAGAGGCATGATCCGAGGCCCTGGAGGTGTGTGAGCACTGTGGGCCCTTGAGATGCTCGTCTGTAAGGGCTGGAGTACACTTACTGCTAATAACAGTTCCTGAATGCCTTGGCTGGAGAGATGGAGGGGTGCTCGTTGCTGTGATTTGTTTGCCTCATGGAAGGAAGTTCACAAACAGAGCAGCTGCCGCAGGGTGGAAAATCTCCATCTGGTGGTTACGCTCCAATGACCATGGCTGGGTGCCCTTCAGGTGCACCGTTTGCAAATGGCACATCTGCGTATGTGTGGAATATTGTAGTTTTAATGCCTGCATTGTTTGTGAATTTACTTAGGTGCCTTGATGGGTGATTAGCAACAGATTTTAAAGGCCAGTATTAAAAAACCAACAACAGACAAACAAAACTAACCCCAAAAAATTGCTTCAAGGTAAGTGGTAGAAAGCTGTAGAGTAGTGGATACTTCACAGCCTCTGACTGTGTGTGAATTTAGACAAAGCTGAAGATGACCTTCTTGGCTGCATGTAGTTGAATGTCTGCCATGGTATTCCACTGGGCAGGCAGGATAACTGTACTCCTGAAAATCAAGTTACGTGCTGTTCAGATGCTGTGTGAGTTACTTAACAGGCTCAGCTGTCTTGGTGAAGTAGATTCTGCAGATGTTTCCCTGGAAAACTTGCTTGGTAGGATGTGATATGGTCACCCTTGCCCAGACTCTTCTCTGCCTGCAAGATTTCGTGTAGTTGTAGTGCAGCTAAATTAGTTCTGTTCCTCTTTGCCTTCCACATCTCTTTTTCAAATGAAGCATTTTTCTCTATTGTGTTTCTAACAGTGGATTTTTATTGACTTTGCAAATAATAATAAAAAAAAAATAAAAAAACATGGCGTGATACTCTTCTGTTAGTTGTGTGAAACAGTGTAACTTCCTTTGCCTGTTTGCAGCAGATGGTCTGTTTGATGTCTGACCTGGGGAGAGCCCAGCTCTGTGGAGGTTAGTAACTGCTCTGATGGCTTGTTCTACCTTAGCTGCACCCGTATTACGCTGTAGTGTACGGTAACGACCAGCCTGTAGTGAAGTTTTGTGTTTTACTAACTGTAGGACTTAGTAGTGGTGGATTTAACACTATCCAGATTGTTGGAATATCACACGCTGCTTCCTTTGCAATAAATGTGACCATTATAATGCTTTAACGTAAGTCTTCAGGCTGCTGTCTGTGTAGGTGGTGTTGAAGATGATGAGCATTGAAGTCAGAGGAGAATGCAGGTGCCTGCATATGCACACCTGTATGATGATATTTAAAAGTGTTTTAAAAAGCATTGTAGTATCAACTGACTAGCATTTCCAGAAAGATTAGGGAGTAATTGAGCCAGTTTTCTGGCTGTTTAATAGGTTACTGTATAATACATGCTACTACTTCTATAAATACATTTATTTTCATTATATAATATTAAATATTCTTTGTATTAACGTACAGCAGGGAGGTATAGCCTGGTCATTGCAGCTGAAACCTGGGGGAGGCGGGAGGAGGGCAGAACATATCAGAAGGGGCTCCCAGGACTATTCAGAAATGTCGCCGCAAGGCTTTAGCCAGGCCTCGGGGAACGGCCGAGCCGGGGCTGCTGAAGGCTGAAGGTGCCCTGTTCAGTTAAACTCACGCTAGAGAAAGTAAGGCCGGGAGCAAGGGACTGGGCGTCGTGGGCTGCTTCCATCTGTTTTGTTTTTCCTTTCCCTCAGAGACAGAACGCTTGCCTCTCATCTGCTGGCAGGACAGGCGGAAGACAAACCTTGGCTACTGGCAGTGGCTGTGCAAGTGCAGAGCAAGGCTTTCGGATCCGAGCCTCGGGTACGTGCCTGCAGCTGCCTGCGCCTGGGGCTGAAAACAGCTCTGGGTTTGGTCCTGCATAGGACACTTTGCATAGCAGCTTCCTGCAAATACAGGGAGCAGCCACGGTAGCTCCGACCAGCTCCGGCACAGGTGGCTGCGCAGAGCAGCAACCCAGCCGTCCGCAGAGCCTCCCTGCGCTGCAGCTGGTGCTGGTCCAGGGTCTGCTCCCCTTGCCCCGGCTGAGGCTGACACATGGGAAGGGTGTTAGAAGACCAGGTAGTTCTGATGTGTGAAGGCATCACCGCTCCCCCTCCTTTTTGTAAGCCCTCTTGGGGATTGTGGTTTGTACATAGATTGTATTCTCTCCTTTTTTACTGTTCTACTGTGTATGATACACTTGGAATTGCTAAGAGTCAAGTCAAACGTTTCTTTGTACAGACAGGCAGCATACAACAGGTTCTGCTTTGTGTTTTATTTGCCAAAATGACAAACTGCAACAGTAATTTTTCATGATAAAATGAGATTTTGTTCTCCTTTACTGATTAAACCGTTCATACACAAGATTACTTTCCTAAGGCAAGATGAGAATAGTTATAATAACAGTTACACTGATTGTCATGCTTCAGCTTGATTTTAATAGAAACACAGTTTAGGTAATTTTTCTTAGTACTAAAATCTCATCTACCCTTAATGTCTTACCAAGAAAATTAGAAATGTAATAAGTGACAGAAATACATTTTGCTACTCTGCTCAAGTTGTCTTTAATTTTTGTAGATTATTTGGGTTTTAGATTTAAAAACAGTCCGCAAGAAGCATAGGTACCATGGACTGTACTGCATTGGCACCACAACCATACTGAGGAGGTAACTAGCACCAGTTGGTCCAGCCTTCCTGGTGGCGGTAAACTTGATGGACCTTCTGACCCTGCACTGGAACAGAGGTGAGGTCAGGGACTTCTGGCTCAGTTTTATCTTCCCACCCTCCAGAAAAAAATAAAACCTGTCTTTTTTACTCATCTTCCAGTTTTAAACAAGATCTCAGCTGTCATATAATACACGTCTTTATACCACAAGGTAGTATTCTAAAAAAACCCAACCCAACCAACTCTAAAATGTTCATTTAAAAAGCAGCTTCAAAATAAAAACTAGGGATAAAGCCTTGCAGGCCACTTTTGAGTCCATAAATCAATTATAGGCAGATTATCCGTTCCCCAGCCCCCAAAGTGTAATTAATTAGCTAAGGAAGTTTACTCATGACTTAAAACTCATTAAAAAACCCCAAAAAACAACCCCCCCAAAAAAAATCCACCAACCACCAAAACACACAACCAGCCCCAAAAGAAAACCAGGTACGTGTGTAAATGGCAGCAGTGGAAGGACGGTGCTAAGGAGCTCTGCTGTACTGCGCTGGTCAGCAACGTTCCCTTCAGTACTGACTGACCTTGGAAGCGCTTGCTATTCGTGGCCAATTACAAAACCCAATACAGAATGAAGAGGTTCTGAGTTATTAAGGTGTCTTAACCGTTCTGCAAGTGTGAATTCTAAAACTCTTATCTAAAAAAATAGTTCTTCACAGATTCTTCTTGTATCCTGGGGGGATGTGACGCTGTGGCCTTCTGTTCTGGAGTCTGTGAAAATTTCGTAGTCATTCCCTCCCTGAAAACAGAAGAGGAAAAAAGCGAAGAGGATTTAATTTTATGTAACTTCATGTATAGTTACAGTCTTGCAGTGGAAAAGGGACGCATAAAGGAAATCATGGAAGGAAGGGATGTTTTACAAAGAGGTGTGGTGATAGGACAAGGGCTGGGGGGTGGCTTTAAACTGAACAAGGGTAGAATTAGATGCGATACAAGGAAGAAATTCTTCCCTGTGAGGGTGCTGAGGCGCCGGCACAGGCTGCCCAGAGCAGCTGTGGGTGCCCCATCCCCGGCATGTCCAAGGCCAGGCTGGACGGGGCTGGGAGCCACCTGGGCGGGTGGGAGGTGTCCCTGCCCGTGGCAGGGGGCTGGGACTGGGTGATCTTGAAGGTCCCTTCCAACCCAAACCAGTCTGTGATAACAGTCACGTCTAAGAAGTCTTCCAGAAAGCTAAAAACCTGTAAACCACCATTTTGAGATTCCATGTAACGCATTTATGGCACACCTGTACTGAAACTCCTGCTGACCACCACAAACACTTGCATAAGAACTTCCTGACCTGCACATTAGCATCTGTAATGGAACAGCAGGACTCTCAGTGTAAGTTTAGCTGGTTTTAGTTTTGTATAGTGACCCAGTATCAACCTTTTAAAATTATTTACTTGTTAATAGGGTATAAAGCTTGTTACAGAACACTACACCAGCACACGGGATTTGTAACTTCTCTGCATTACCCTCTTCCTTCCAGCTCGGTTTCCTTTCCTGTTGGTTAAATCATTGATCCTTCGCTATTGTGTTAGTGTTGTGGCCTTGCCAGCTACTGGTCTGCTGTGACCTTTGTAACTGGTTTCTAATCACAGAAGAGTGATGAAAGATCTTTCCACAGCTGGCTCAGCGAACAAAGGCACTGCCACCTGCACGAGAGAGCTGCCCGGCAGCCATGGCTCTGTGCACTACAGGAAGCAGTTACCCAGTGCCGGTACGTTGCTCGCCACACTGCTTGCCAGTGAGTCAGCAGCAACTCTTGCTACTGCAAAACAATGAAAATGCTGCACTGCCGATTACAGGGTTTAAAATCAACTGTCCATGAACTCTGTGCAAAGGACAGGTAATTACTTTTATAACCAGTGTCAAGGGAGAATAAACCCTTTAATTTAAAGCTTGTCTTTTTCTTATAAAACTTGGCCTTTTTAAGTTTACAAAGCTACAAAGTTCTTTGTAATTATAGTTCTAAAACTCTAAGTTCTTACACAACTAAGCCTTTTCTTGTAAAACTTTGCCTGACACTGTCCTTGGCCATGTTCAGACAGCTTTAATTTCATCCAAGTCCTTGTGCTTTCTGTTGCCCTTGATAGCTCTGCTCAGGTCTCTGCTCGGTATTTTCAAAAGCCTCTGAATCACCCTGCAGAGTCACTTAGCTCTGCCCGATGACGAGGGACAGGGATTACATGTAATTTCAGTTCCTCAATGCAGAGACAGACAGCGTGGTTAGCAAAGGAACAGTATTAAATTCAATGGATAATAAATATGTTTAATAAACACCAGCCAACAAGCAGCATCAATCTACAATAACCAAACAGGATAATCAGTTTTACATAGTCATGTCACCTAGGTTTTTAACATAATTACAGAAATTCAATTTAAAAACACAGAACACTGTTCACTTCAGGAAACAGAAGAAGAAAAATCTATGCTCACAGCTACCCCCAGCACTATGCTGACCAGTAACGCGCGGTCAGTTAAACACGGACAGATTTCTATTCTGACCTCAATTCTTGTCAGGCATAAGGCAATTGGTTAGAACCTACCGTGTCTGTGGTTAAAACAGCAGCTCTAAAATGTATATACAAAATAAAATACTCACTGGCATAGTCTTATCTCCAAAGAAATAAATAGTCTTGAATCCATCATTGGCAACGATTCCTAAGCAGTACCTCTTATCCCAGCCATCCGGGAACACATCGAAGCTTATCTGGCCTCCTAGGATAGACAGGAACCAAGGAAACCTTGGTTTAGGATAAGAACACATTTCTGAGGGGAGCATAAGTGAGAGGGTTTTATTAGAGGGAGTTTTGCAGAAGTCACAGAAACGTAAGACCCTGGAGTTAAGTCTTACAAGTACAAAGAGTGTTCTATAGGGTATCACTTACTACACTTGTGACTTACAGATTATTATTTACCCATTAAACAAATACAAATGTCTTAGCATTTTCTCAAACTGAACCTTTTTTTAAAAACTACCTTTAATCTTTTTACTTTTAGAAAGAAACTACACGAATGAACAGAGCCACTGGTACATGTACATGTACAGCCATGAAGTCTTAGGCAAATCTAAAGCTTTCAGAACAGAAACGGGAAGAAATCAGCCGTGCTAACACAGCCTAACAGGACACTAACTGTTCAGTCCCAAATCCTTGGACTTTACCAAGACATAACAGTGTCATTGCCGGTCGAAGCGGGTGTCACAAAGGTATTTACAACATACTTTAGGAAAGCTATATTGCAGTTGATTTCTGCCTTACTGTTTCAATACCACAGCACTAATGGTAACCATATATATTTTTTTTTTTTAATAATTCTAAAAAATAGTAAGAGGCAAGAATGTGGTAATATGTTGAAGGAGAGGGGAAAAAAAGAAAAAAAAATTAAAATTAATTCCCCCTTATTACCACTTTTCTCTTTAAGCTTGCACTGCCTTTTGGATTTTTTTCCTTCCTCCCACACAATGCAGCTGCAGAACTAAGAACCAAGGGCTACTGGAACAGTACTGATACAGTATTTCTGATCAAAACTGATTTGCAGAAACAAATCCAATCAGAAGCATGTAATGTTTCAAAATGAGCAGAATCAGTCACACAACTGACATTAAAAGACAATGAACTGATGACAAGCAATGAAGTTCTCTTTGTTGATGGATTTCAATTAAAATATATCAAATGAAAGCCTAAGAGGAAAAAGAGGCTTAGTCTCACACGTAATGCCTGCAACCACCCCGATAGGTAACTGTCACACAAACGAGATAGGGAATGTCATAGCCATAAGAGGCTATGACTTAAGTGAAATTTAAATCAAAGGATGTTTTAAATTACAATCTTCTAATGTGATACCTATAGAAAATGTGAGGCCTTTCCCTGCAAATTCTCTTCGTAGATCAGCTACAAATTTCTCTCTTATACCTTCTTTCTGTTAAAAAAAAGAAGAAACAAAACCAAACATCAGTTACATGCTGTGCTAAAAGTCACCAATAAAAAGATAACCCAAAAAACCACCCCAAAAATATCCAAAGGTCTGAGTACCCAAACTAGCGTGATACAGTTACATTTTACTATCACAGAAAGCATGCTGGGATTATTGCCACTTTAATGTTAGCAACTTGTAAAAAATGAGAGAAAACTTCACATGCATGCGGTGATTTTCTATGCATGCAGTGATTTTCTATCTGAAAATCTCAGAACACTAAGGCAGTATGCTTTGACTCCCAGTAAAATTCAGTTTTACAAATAAGGAGACTGAGGCATAGGGAGAGTCTCAAAACTGGTACCAATCTGATACCATACGCTGCAAGAAAGGTAATGTCAGAACACCTCAGGCTCAGATAGCTTTCAGCATCCCTTAATCCAGTCACAGGCAGACTGCTTTTGAGGAACCAGATTTCAGTTTTTGTATCAGATCAGAAACAGTTGTTACGGTGTAGCAGGGAACAGATCCTGTGGCTCAGCAGTTTTATTGATTTAAATGGATGTAGACTGGTATGCTATAGAGCACTCCAAGGAAGTATGGTTCTATCTGTGACAGGGTTTTTCAGGAACACTGTGTGCAGAGGTAGGATGTTTGGTACTCTGGATACAGGGTTAAAAGAAACATGAGCCAAACCCATGCCTTCTGCAAGTAATCACTGTCAACTATTGCAACAAAACCCCTATTGTGTATTTCCTGAAGTCCAAGGAAGAAGTTAGTAAAACCACATGGAAAGGATTAAAATGAAAAAAATTGCAGAAAGTACAAAAGCTTTTTCAAAATCATAACCTGGCCCTAACTGCCTCTGCCAGAACAGCTGGGTATTTTTTTAAGAGCTGTAACTCACTTTATCAAGTTCATAGAACTCAATTCGTTCTTCCTGGCTGCAGCTTCTTCCAATGGGGGACACATTTAACATCCCGTTGCGGAACTCGATAAAAGTGCCCCTGAAAAAGAATTGACAATAGATGAAAAATTGCTCAAAATATCACAATGAGTATCACAATAAGATTTTGTTTCATTCCGAAGACAATGGGAATCAGATGTCTCCTTCAGCCTCTCACTGTATGCATAAAATACCAAACATGTAGGAACCTCTGGCATCAAGGAGGCTTTGGGACTTTTATTTGAATCTGGCAACCTCAACATCATCCTTAATGACTTTTAGAAGTATGATTGGAACATCCTGTGAACCCGGTTCTCAAGACCCTGACAGGCCAGTCTGTCAGCTTTGGGGTGAAGGGGCAAAATTCAGAGCAATCTTGGCAGTGTTTCTGGCTAGCCTCACATACGGTGTGTATTAAATGTCTTGAGCAGCTGCACCCTCAGATATCACATAGAACTGATCTTACTGCATGCTTCTAATCTCTGGAAAACATGCTGCTGAATTCCAACCATGTCCAGGAAATACTCCTACTTCAAACCTGAACTTCTTTTGCTCTTGAAATACTGATTCTGCATTTTTATTTAAATCCTGTGCACCAGCTGCGAGCTTGTCTTTGTATGCATGGATTGAGCTCTGTTTCACGTACACGGTGTTCCTAAAACACAAGTTACTCATTTTTTGCTGAGCAGCCTGCTTTACATATTGACACTCAACACTGCAACATGGAGATCATGGTGACACCGAGATGCATGTGTGCATATACCTTTTCTTTGGCAGTTTAATCTTCGCAATATAACTCAGGCAGTAGTTGATCAGATCTTGAAGTATGTCCTCGCCCAGGTAACCCTGAATGTTCTAACAAAATAAACACCATTCAACCAAGGGTTCAGAATTTGATACTCTAAAACCAAGTCACATGGAAAACACAGACATTGGATAATCATGCATGGTTAACGCCACAGAGAAACATTCCTTCAATAAGCAACCCTCAGTCCATGCACACATGGTAATAACAATGTTTTGGTAATAATGAGAGGCACGCATTTTTCTTACTGTTTACTTTTTTTTAAACCATAAAACAAAATCTGATTTAATATGCTCCCTACTGGTACCTGCTTTAGGAGGAAACAGTGTGGCCTAAACAAAAAGTTGCAGTTAATATCTACTGTAGCCAAGTGTGAAGAAATGGGAGATGGTTACTGCAGTAAATTGGCAACCACTGCTCAATTTCAGCCAGGATCTCTTTTAAATTTTTAATCTCCATTACTATGTTGAACCAATGAAGGTGATTAGGGCATCTAGAATCAGATGTACTTTTATATTGATTTAGAGTATTTACCTTCTACCTTATGCAACATATCAAAATGTGCACTCTGAATTAATACTAAAAAGCAGCTACAAGGAATCTAGAAGAAACTTTCTGAACCCAAAGGCCAGCAGACATCAGCTATAAAATGCCATATTCCATAGGACCTCCAGGAGCAGTGGGCTTGGCCCCATTTCCTATGGATAAGCTGAGGGAAAGGCTGTTCCAGGATTTTCACTGTTCTTATTCGGTCAAACACTCCAGACTTGAATAGCTTTTGTTTCGGAGAATACCCCAAAGAATAAAGTTTAAGGTGCAGATGGTCATTGCATGAATCAGAGCACCAAATGAATGATCTGTTACAGAAGGAACACATGAAAATAGCAGCAATTCTGGCCTTAGTTAGAAGGGTGATTACAGAAGACTGCACCGGAGCAACAAAGCAAAAACTTTTGTAGGTAATTTCTCTTTTGTGTTACTGGAAATTTCACACTTACCTGCTTGCTCAGGAATTTCCCGTCTTTGTATGCTACAAGACCATTTTCTGGAAAAACGTAGTCAAATTTTTCAACCACTACAACCAAACAAAAAGACCATAACTTACGATTTCCCCTGTATGCTTAATGCAGAATTGTCTTACACATTAAACAGGTGAAACATTAGATCATAAAGCATGAAAGATTCAGCAGCACAACATCGAGCACAAGATCAAAGCTGCTCTTATTTCTCTTCCAAGATTAACACACATCTCAGATTATGTGAAGCCTTTCAGTTGTTACCTGTATGTCTGCTTAAAGGCTCCTTCTCTCCTGCAAATATGCCTCTCTGCATTAAATGTGGGGAAGTGACCTCAAATATTACAGAAGCCTGGCATGCAGCTGGGCTAGAGAGCACATCAAATACAACCATTTCAGGTTTGTTTTCTCTGTGTTACTAACCTATAGTAGATGTTGGAGGATTGTGAGAATCTCACTACAATGCAGGATGATACTGCTTACTGGAGACCACTTGTAAGCCAGGCAAATTCTGAGCTTAGTAGATGTTGGAGGATTGTGAGAATCTCACTACAATGCAGGATGATACTGCTTACTGGAGACCACTTGTAAGCCAGGCAAATTCTGAGCTATCTGGGCACAACAGGCAGCTATCAGTGGCATCAATGAAGTAAAGAGCACTGAAGATAAGTCTTTGAGATAGGAAAGGAAATGTCTCCCAAAGGACTAGAGCAAGAGTCCATCTCTGCATCCTAACCCCACAGCCAGCTGAGCAGCCTGCACAGGCATATGTCATCTACGTAATGCCAGGAACGGCAACGCTGAAACGCCCTGCTACAGTACAGCACCGAGCTGGGTTTCACCGTCGACACATCGGGGTGCCACTAACACGCAAACCTGGGGGCCGTTCGTGAGCAGCTGTCACAGGCAGAGCACAATGCAGCACCACCAGGAAAAAAGTTAAAAGGCAGGAAGGAGGAAAAGAGATCGGGTTTAACCTACACTTAACCTTCACAACTTCCTTGTAAGCAACTGGGCACGAGGGGTTGCCCCTGGCAGCCCTTACCATCGTCGCCCAGCTGCTCCTTCAGCTTTTCAAAATCCGAGCCGCCCACCACGCCGACCTTCACCTTCTGGCGCAGCTCCTGCAAAAACGACGCCATCTCCGCCGTGATCTTCTAGGTTCAGAATAAATTAATTAGATTCGTCAGCATGCTCATCAAGAGACCAACACCTCCACTGCGCAAGAATTATTAAACCCCAGCAATGCCGTGCGGAACCTTAAGAAAAAGGGAGGATTTAGGGGTTTTTGGCCTTAAGCGGCGAAGCCAGCCGGCCAGTCCCGCAGCAGGGCCCGGGGCGGCCGCGTCCCCTGCTCTGTGCTGCCAGGGGGCCGCGGCCCTCAGCGCCCCCTCGCCGCCCCTCAGCACCCCCGCGGCCCTCAGCGCCCCCCTCCCCCGACCCCTCAGCGGCCCACTCTCCCCCGGCCCCTCAGCGCCCACGGCCCGTAACTGCTCCCCGCGCCCCAACACCCCGGCGGGGCCCGGCACCGCGCCGTGCCGTGCCACAGCGCCCCGGCCCCACGGGACTCGCCTGGCGCGGGGCCGTGAGGGTGCCGTCCACGTCGAAGAGGCATAGCGCAGCGGGCTGCGGCGGCGCCATTGCGCCCGGCCGGGCGGCGGGAGCGGGACCGCGGGGGCCGCCGGGAAACAGGGGGTGCCGCCCCCTCCCGCCCTGCCGCGCGGCGGGGGAACGGGTCGGCGCGGCCATGGCGGCGGTAAGCGGGGCGGGCGGCGGCTCGGGGGTCTCTGCTGCCGGGGGACCTGCGACCGGCCCGGCCCTGCGGCCCTTCCCCGGGCGGGCGCGGCGGAGCGGAGCGGGGCCGCCCGTGAGGCGCAGGCAGCGCGGCTGAGGCCGCGGCCGTCTCAGGGCAGCTGAGGGAGGGCGGCGCGCGGCGCCTCAGGAGTGGGCGCGGGCGGACGGGCCGGGGGGGGAGCCGGGGGGGGAGGCGGGGGGGGGGCCGGGGCTGGGGACCGGCCGGAGGGATGCGGGGGGAACCGGGGCCAGGGGCGGACCGGGGCCGGCTAGGCGGGCACCGGGGCAGCAGCGTCTCTACCCGCCGCGCTGGGCCGCCCGCCTGCTGTGGCCCCCGCGGCCCGGGCCCTCGAGTGATGGCGGCCCCTGCCCCGCGCCCGTCACCGTGGCGGTCGGCCCCGTGGCGCCTCCCCGCACAGGCCGGCTCGGCAGCGCAGGAGGTCCCTTTCGTCTCTTGCGCAGGTTCCTAACGCGCGGTCCCTGTTTCGGTGCTGCTCATGCTCTGCGCCTCTTTGCTGTGCATAGCCCGCTTTGTTCCCCGACGTTGCTGTTTAGGTGGGTTATTTAACGTTTCACCGATTTCACTGGCCAGCAGCCCCAGACTCTCTTACCCTCTTGGCGTAGAAGCAACCCGTAGTGCTGGTGCTTTCACTTTGGTGTTGGTCAAAAGAAGAGAGGCAGGGGTTGCTGTAAGCTTGCCTTCGGGAAGCTAACTTTGGTACCGGCCGTATTGCCAAAAGTGTTTTCCCTCTTCAGCTGCAGGGAGCCATGCAAGCGTGAGCAGCAGTTTCCTGACATAATGCTAGTTTTCAAATACAAGGTTACAGTGAACTGGGGCTTATGCTTACTGTCATTAGGTGCCGAAGGAACAGATTCTGAGCTAAATGATTCAGTTATAAAGAAGACTCAAGTGATGACCTGTGGGAATATTCCTTTACAGGCTAGGCTCTGCAGCATTAGGACTGAAGTCTGCATGGCATCATTGTTTGGGAGATGTCTACAAAACAAGCTCTGGACAAGGTCATGGAGGAAGGAAGATGCTCGCCCACCCTGGCTTTTTGGTACATGGGAATGTTTGCACTCGCAAAAACAGCGATTTCATGGTGTTAGTAATTACCTGGGGAGACAGCGAGAGCCACCTGTGCATCTGTGCCACTTGGCCCCTGCTGCCATGGTCCAACAAAAGGCTATGGATAAGAAGGCAGAAGAGTTCAAGCTGGTCTACAGGTTTCCATGGATTAAATACTGCAAGGTGCTGTCCAGACTGAAGCTGTTACAGACTGCCACCACCATGGTCACTCTGCCTCCCATCTGCTACCTCTATCTGCAAGACCAGGTTTCTCTGAATATCCTCTTATATACAACTGGCATTGCATTCTTTGCTGGTGCAATGTTGTATGGTATGAGCTACTTTTTCAGACGAATTATTGGATTGATCTACTTAAATGAAACTGGCCATACTGTCAGAGTGGCCCACTTGACATTTTGGGGAAGGCGGAATGACATTTACTGTCCCATAGAGACGGTGATGACTTTGGATGAAGTTGGAGATAGCAAGGGGGAGCTACTTCTTCAGTTCAAACGGTATAATAGTACAGATATTTTATACTTTACAATTAAGTTTGGCCAGATTGTAGACAGACAGAAGTTTACTCAGATATTTGGAGAACTTAAGTGATACAGCAGGTAGTTTCCAGTGATTTTCCTTGTTGCATGTTGTGCTTATTCTTCTGCAAAAGTTCAGTTAGTTTGCCAAACCAACATACTTCTGTCATTTTCCTATGCAAACCCTGCTGGTAAGTGCACTTGGTGTAGGAAGTAGCAATGGTAAAAAAAAATCCCCAGATTAAATATCTTTGCAACTGGTTTATGGTGTGGGCAGCATCTCTTGGTGTTGGATAGTGATGTGTGCGGTGCGCTGTTGCCAGCAGCTCTGAGTCTAAACTGCCCTGCCTGGAATGTGCGGGAGGCGGCCGAATTACCGATCCTGACCCTGTTTCAGCTGCCCCTTGGGTGGGTTTGAAACAGGAAAAACTCTTGAAGTGAAATGCAGTAACTCTGCCAGAGCTTCTTCACTTTAAATTAATTGGGTTTTTTAGTGAATTTTAGGTTGACTGGGAAGCCTCTTGAAATTAAAACTTGTCTCACGCATACATACTCGTGCATTCATGATACTGCGCGAGCTAGGAAGAGTGATATCTAATGCTGTAGGGGGAAGGGGGGGCTCTCTTGGCAAGGTCTTCCAGGATGTGAACATAACTAGGCAAAACAAAGGTGCATGTTGCAAGACACATCATTTGGCTGTGAGGGTAAGTTAAAGACTGGGACAGCATTCCAGGAGCCTCTCATAGAAACTGCTTTCCCACTGGAATCAAGGAAGAACACTCCTAAACTGTGGTGCTGTGAATTACAGGGACAGCCTGTGATCCCTTGTTCCGTTTGGATCCTAGTGATCATCTTGACAATTTGGAACTACTTGTCCTTCTTTGCATCTATTCATGTTTGTGCTGCTTTTGTATGTATAAATGACACTTAGTCAATGCTGTAACACTTGAGTTGCAAGAACTTCAGTAAATGTTACCAGAACTACCTTGGATTATGTGAATTAAGCAGTATTCTGTGAAGATTACCACATAACCTGGGAAACAAGTCATCTGTATCCCTTGATGTGTTTACCCATTTGGGCGTTATCCGAACATCAACAGTTCTGTTGCCAAATACCCTTTCTACTCCCTACTGCCCCAGTCTGGGTTTACCTAAAATGAAACAAAAAAAGGAAAGACACCTACAGTCTGTGTTGGATTAAGTCTGAAAATATGTGTACTTTGTGTTCTGTTGAACTTGCAGGGTTGATCACCTCAGCACCCATGTCTATGAAGGACAGTGGTCTTACTATGTGGTGTTAGTGTAAATTCTCCTTTTCCAAAACCTCAGTAGAAATAAGGAGCAGGATTTAAACCCGAGAAAGAATCAAACCTGATCACTTGCAACACATACAACTTTTTAGGAATTGTCAAAAGCAAGTTAATGCCTTACACTGCTCTTCTAGCTGTTACCTCACCTGAAACTGGCAAATAAACTGGCCCTCACCAACATGGGAACTTGGGAGCATTCCTTTCCCTGGTTCTTCCTCACGTGTATCGACACCTCTGTCGCTTGGTGGATCAGCAGATGCAAGTAAGTAAAACTGCCACTGCTAACCCTGATTAACTGTTCATTTAATGTTTTAAATGATTCACTTAGGCATGTACTAAGTGTAAAATGAAAAGCCCTGGAGAAGTTCAATTATAAATATTTTATTTAAGAATATTGATTACACATGAGATGTCATTTGTTATGAATCTGTGTACAGTTACTACTTACACCATGAAGTGTAGTTAAGTATTTGTTTAAACATTTATTTGGCACTGTCCACAGGATGCTGTAAACAATATTAACTTTATATGCTTCAGCTGCAGTGCTTTATGTATTCTCTAACATGATTTCATCAACATGTTTTACACAAGTATACAGTTACTGAGTGTCAGTAAAAATTATAAAAACACCTAGAGTATTCATAATAAAAGTGAAGATGTGGTAAGAATTCAGATTACTGGACCTTTGCTTCTGTAAAAGTACAAGACTCGCTAGAGACATTTACTAAAACTACTGCACTGATATGTTGAGCAAACTAATTCCCAAAATGCTGTCAAATACAGTTCTCAGTTTGACTTTCTTCTTGCTGATAATACGCTTATGAGGACAGCAATGACAATGAGGTTTTGTTGAACACCAATTTACCAGTCTTTCCTCCAGATTTCTACAACTGCTGTTCAAAAACCTGCTCAGGTTCTGACCAGCTGGTACCAGGATTCTGGTTTCTGCAGAGAGGTTTACAGAAATCCCCTTACTTTTAAGCTAGCGGAAGTGAGTGTACTTGAGTTTCCCTGAACCAGCACTCAAAAAAATTAAATGGGGAAACCACAATTAACACTTCTCCAAGCAGCTAAGAAACTTCCACATTTTGGTAACTGTATTAAACACGTAAATCTTTTAACTGCTCTGTCTCTTATTATGTACTTGAAAATTGTGGTCAGATCCTAATAGGGTGACCGTAACGTCCACTGTGGTCCCTGCTTTTTGGTGCAAACGTAGTTAAACTTGGCAAGCAAAATCCAGACGCTTGCTAGCCAAGAGACTGGAAAAAAGAGGTACAAGACCTAGTTCAAGTCAGCCTTAAGTAAAGGGACATCCAAAACAGTTCTCTGAGGAGAAACAAATTCTGTCGACTGTTGACACTTCTTTGGATCCTGGGGCTTTCTAGATCTCTGAAATACCAAGGACTTAGCATAAACTATTAAAACAAGAAAAGGATTACTTTGCATTATAAATGTGCAGTTGGGACTTGGCCTTCACTGTAGTGGCTCTGATGTCAAGTAAGGGCTAAGATCAAGCAGTTCTGCTGTAGTTTAAAAAAACAGCTCAAGCAGAACTTGTAGTAGATAAATTAATGGCTATTGTGTGTTATGGCCAAACAGTAAAATAATCTCAAATCATTCAAGATTGCTGACAGAGGTGGAAGTGACATGCTTTGCATGATTCTCTAAGCTTTGTCAAATTACATACTTCAGGTTATAGTTTTCTCTGTACAACTCTGATTGTAAGAGAAATCAGACGTTTTAAAATCCAGGATGAGGAAAAAAGTTCTTCAGTCCCACTTAAGAGCGCCGCCCGTGTGGCTGAGCGCGTCAGTGCCGCTGCAGCGGTACGTGTAGGCTGAAGGCTGGGCACAGCGTAGCTGATGGCGTCCTGATCCCGCTGCTGTGGCAGGCGTCTGTATGCAAGGGAATAAAGCTGGAAATTACTCTGTCAAATACTGTACTTGGCAGTGGTGGAAAGCAGAGCTTTCCTCAAAACACCAATTTCATTCCAGCTACCACTAGAGAATGGCGCTTTCTGCACGGCAGGCACGTGGCTGTGTTGTGCCATACTTGCTGCCTCTGGGCACGGGGGTAAACCTGGGGTCACCTGCGAAAACAGACTCTGCCAGGTCATATTTAGACAATCAAATAATCAGGGCCATGAACGTAGAGAGGACTCTGCAGTTAATACGACCCAAGCCAGAAGACGGAGGGCCACAGCTTCTACAAATGCACAGTGTGGGACAGCGGCATGTACCTGCTGGTGACCAGTACCAATGCTCTGCCTGGGTCCAGTCTGTGTGGAGCAGCTTGCCTTGGGCAGGATTACAGACAGAACACAAACCTTAGTTTATGACTTTACACTTATCTTGTAAGTAGAGAAGACATGAATTAATGCAAACTAATTTCATAATCAGCTGTTCTGTGTGAGGGAGCTGCTTTTTACTTGAAGTTTGCTAAGATATCACTGAAAATGTTCAGGAAGAGGTGCGCATGGTGATCTTTGAAGATCAGCGTTGGACGGAAACGAATCGATCTGTCGCCACAGCCTCCCAGCACCACACCTAAACCAAGAGCAAAACGGGTCCTCTGGTCATTTCCATTTTTGCCAAATACCCAGAAAACACAGCCCTCCCGACAAGGTTCAGCTCACTGCAGAGGCCCAACAGATGCTCCCCCAGCCACTGCCAACCACAAGATGCTACAGCACGTAGTCATTGCTGCAAAGGGGCCTCAAGCTTCACAGCAACTTAGAACACTGGGGGTGCCTGTGGCTGTTCTGTAAAACAGGTGGAGTGCTGGGACTAATCCCAGCAGCGGTGCAAGGACTCCATCCAGCGGAGAGCTCGGACAGCGTCTGAGGCTTCAGAGCTGCAATACCCTGATGGTTAAGTACCTCACCACCAGAACGAGCAAGACACAGCACGTTTCTTTGCAATTTTGTTTTTAAACTACTTTGGTTTTCATTACAAAAAGTTAAAAATATCTCAGTGCTGGCAAACTTCTTCCTGCAGTACTTTAAATGCATAGTTTTGTTAGGTTTTTTCACCCCCAAATCTTAAAAACTTAATTCTTTGAAATAGCTGTGGGCAATAAAAATCCATACCATTGAGCTGAGCTTACCTTGCCTCTACGCATAGCCTTGGTTTACCATGAAACAAACCACTTGCCTTCTCTCCCTGCTGACTTAGTTTCCAAGAACAAAAAATATCAGTGTCTCTTACACTGTAAAATTTTGGTTTCAAAATAGTTCACAAGCATCATGCCTGCTTCTTTCAAGAGGTATGAGCAACAGCAGCAAACCCAGGGCCTACATGCAGTTAGATTCAACAAGAATGTTAGGTAGGCTTCAGATCACAAGGCTCCCCTCCCAATACCTGCGCTTGTCTACAGCTGGGTGAGGATTCTGGAGTAAGAGAGGGATGTAGCTGTAGGTCTGTGCCCTTTTTTGGCAACTCGTTATTTCATTATTAGGTATCCCATAGAATTCACAGCTCTGTGTTTTCCTGAGTGACAGTTATATTAACTTCTAATTTTCCTCAGCTGTGTCTAGAAATAAGCCATGCCTGGGTGCACTTCAATTCACTGCAGAGGAATAGGAAAGTGTTGTTGCAAAAACTCATGCCCTGCGTAGATCTCTTCAGTAATGTCAGACCTATAGAGAACAGTCAACGTTCACACCACGCAACGGTCTGGTCTGATGTCTCTGAAAACGCAAGTCTTGCCAGAAAAGTCTAAATACAGCTTTGATCATAATTTCACTCTTGTCCTCTGCTATTGTAGTACACGTATGCCATACAAAAAGGAAAACGTAAAGCATTACGTGTGTGCCCTTTGGCATTTGAAGTTAATACACACGCACACAAACTTTCTTACCTTTGTTTCTGGCTATTGTAATCAACTTGTTTCTAGTTGCATCATTTGGAGTGTCAAACGAACAGAATGTTCCTCTTCCTCTCACTCTGCTGATGAGATGGGGATAACGAGCCTGCAAAGAGAGGCGAGCAGGTATGCATGGCAGCTGCTGCAGCAGAGGGCACCCGGCAGCAAGCGCAGCACTGCCAGGCTCTGCCACCTGCAGACCTGCCGCCTCCGGCCTGGTGGAGCGGAGCTGTGGCACAGGCTCGTTTCTCACATAAACTTGTGTCCCGCTCCCCTTCCTGACACAGGTCCGAACAGCCACGGGCTGCAGAGCCCACAGCAGGCAGGTGCTCTCCTCACAAAGCAGGAAACGAGAATCAATTTACGCCCCTTTTTGAGACTCCCGAAGCAAGTGTAGAGCACCTTGCATCTAATGTGCACTTCAGAAAACCTGAGCATAAATAATCCGGAATGGGGCTAGAGGCCAGCTCGTTCTTAGGCTGTGCTAAGGTGCTTGCTAGTATTAGCTGCTTCACTTACTATCAGTTGCAATCCTCATCTTGTATAAGAATAACCTTTTTTGGATGGTGCTAGTCGTACTCTGGCCCTCCAAAGTATGAAGATTGTAATTGTCTCTGTTCTGCCTGCTACGGCTTGAAGCTGTGGAGGGAGCAGAGACACTATTTGGTTTTGTCCTGCAAAAGACCCCTTCTGGGAGGTGAGCAGCTGCGAGCGTACCCTTAAATGCCTGTGATTTTCCCTCTCACGTAGGGCTCCACAGTTAAAGCTGTGAGGAATTTCCACTAGTCAAGGGAGGGAGAGCTACAGTTTTCTTGTGTCAACAGCCCAACAGCATCATAACAAAATACAAAAGCACTTTCCTTTAAAAGGAACTTTCAGGACAAGGAAATGGTAGCTGCTTGTGCTGCCAGAGCCTTCCAGCAAAACAACATAACTAGCTGCAGCTCACACCTTCAGATATTTAGGGGGTCACTCTCTTGGGTTAAGCTGTACAAACCCAGCATTCTTAAGCCAGTAAGTTTATGTCAATTCCAAATGGGACAGCTACACGGGCTTGCACTGAAGTATCTAAACCAGGGGCCCTCAAACTACGGCCCGTGGGCTGGATATGACCCCCCACGGTCCTCAATCCGGCCCCCAATCCGGCCCCCGGTATTTACAGACACCACCACCCCCAACCCCCCGCTAGGGGTTGGGAGGGGAAACGAAGCAGCCGCAGATGACCTCCCGCCACTTCATCCGCGCGCCGGCCCCCTGTTTAAAAAGTTTGAGGACCCCTGGTATAAACTGGCAAGTTACGGTTATGGTCTGGTCCCCAGCTGGAGTTCCTCAGCCCAAGTGTTTAAATTGGATGAGGTCAGATCCTACCCGACCAGCAAACCCCTCCTTCCAGGTGCTTACCTGTAAATCCAGCAGCCCAGTCAGCAGAGCTTTCCCGGCGTGGGTTGCATTGTTTAGAAGGTCTTCTCTCTTTATAACCTTAATGACTTCAGCAAGCATGAGGTTCTTGGATGGATCTCCAAGCCAGGTGTTAAAAATTCGATAGGGCTTGGGAAAGGGTGGAAAGAGTTGTGGAACATGTCAACAGGCAAATCACTACCATAAAGAAAAGCAAGTCATCAAACTGGTAGCGCAAATATCTGCTGTATGAAAAATCTCATCTGGTGTATGAAAAAAATCTCACTAATCTCATAACGCCCCCTTTTTTTTTTCAGAAACAAAGGGCAACTACTTTACGCTACAAATGTAGTGCAATCTGTCTTGCTGCTCTGCCATTTCACTGAAACATGGCTAGAGATGGCACGCAGACAAGTATCATCCATACAGGTTTTACATTCAAGCTTTAGGTTCTCCCCCTTAATTATTTTTTTTCCCATTTATTACATCTAAATGTCATTAATGAGAAGAAATCTTGCTGACAAAATCCATAATGCTGACACACAAGCTCTGAGGATACCCAAGGTGCCCTAGAGAAAAAGACATTGGTTTGTGGTTGGATTTTGTACTGAGGGTTAGTTCATCAGGCTAAACCAGTTCTCTGTCCCTCCCATCAGCTTTACGACCCTTGTGGCTGACAGCAACTGGAATAAAAGTGAAGCAGCAACAACTTTTGTGCAAGCACAAAGCAAGTATCTGTGAAACAGCAGCTCCATCGAGCTGAGCCTGCGTTACTGAAGGCAGGCCTGTCTCTTCCATGGACATTATGGTTACCCATGAACGTGTCACCAACTAGCACAGAGTTCAAGTTTCATTGAAAATCTTACAGCGTTTGGCCTGAACTCCTCTTTGTGGAAAAATCCTCCTGTCATCATCTTCTTACTGAACGTTACCACATCAGCTGGGTCATCCAGGCCCCAGTGTTCATGTGCCCAGAATTTTCCTGTGCAGCCGCCTCCCGTCTGCACCTCATCCACCAAGAACGCACAGCCATGCTGCGGGGATAGATGTGAAGAGCAGGGAATGTGAGTCCTCACTTCCGAATCAAAAATACCTCCCGTAGCGAATAGATAAATACAAGCCTGTTACATGCAAGATCCCTGCTCCCTCACCCTCCACCGCTCCAAATCTCCCCTCCTCAAGCCCCGTACCAACACCACTCACTGTGCCTTAGATTTCACAATTACAAATTCAGCTATTTTTTCAGAAAGACACTAGAAACTTATTTTCTACCTAAATTCACAAAGCACATGTTTTTATATAGTCTTAAACATTTCTAGAGGATACCTGAAAACATCTGGGAGGAGTCTGGGTGACATTTTGTGTGGCACAAAGGCAATACCAATACCCTTCTGTCTAGGGGCCTAAAATGATCCTGGAAGAGCTGCCTTTTCAGACCAGCCTGCTGGAAGAGCTACTCACTTTATGTGGCAATGTGGGCTTTTGTAATGTGAAGGAGTATTTTGTTGAAACTTTGGGACAGGGAGATCAGGCCATATGATATTGTAATTAAAAACAATTGGTAAATACTTTTTGCAGCATCTCACGTTAGCCAGGGCAAACCTTTTCATTTCACTGTATTTACTCTTATCACCCTGGCACGAGCAGCTGTTAACAATAGGAGAAGCTGCTGCTTCTCATGGCAGAACAGAATTTTCCAAATGTCACCCATGCTCTTCTCTGTCAGCACACAAATGTTTTGAGGGTTAAAAAAGCTCAGAGTAGGTATTATTGAGGGGAGTGCTTCTAAACAGGTAACTTCACACTCCCAAGTATCAAGACATCTGTTCTTTTCATTCTTTTATTGGAACATCAGCGCTATGGCTGGACTCAATTTGTATTTCAGCTTTTTTTTGCAACTAAAACCAAGCATGTCAACAAAAAATGACCCTTTTCCAAACCCGCCTCTTCTGAAATTGTTTGAACCCCCTCAACAAATTTAAATCATCATTTAAAGAACACTACTGCAAAATCCATAGTTAACGAATTACGAGTAATTTCTCTCTCAGACAGTAAAAGAAAATTTACCAGACTGAGGAAACCACTAGGTGTGCATCGAATGGAAGAGAAAACTGCGCGGACGAGGGCTGCTTGTATCTGAACACAAGTATGTAACTACCCCAGCTGCTAGTGAGGAGGCCTGGGAAGCTCCCAGAGTGCCTGGGCAGGGCGGCTGGCCCCTGCAGACAGGAAGAAGTATTTGCATGTTTAGCTACCACTGAGCAAACACTGAAATATTTTACTACCTTTCTGGCAATATCTCGTAGCTTTCTGAAGAAGTCATCTGAAGCGTGGTTGTCCCCTCCCTCTGACTGGATGGGTTCTACAATGATTCCAGCCACAATCTTCTTCTTTTTCCTGTACTTTACAATCAGGTCTTCCACCTGGAAATCACACGTTTATGGTACATTCTCCTTTCAGACCATTCACAAATTTACTCCCAGAAAGATTAAATCTTAGCAACAGAACTTCAGCTTTTCAAAGACATCTCTGGCTAAAAGGTGTCAGGAAGCACAAGGAATTAACAAGCAGCATTTAACACTGCCCTCTTCTTCCTGAAAAATGCCTCAGTTTAAGTTGTATCCTAACCACACTGTAACTAGTTGCACGTTTATCTACAATGGTGTGAAAGCTCTAGCACATTTCAGCTGAAAGTCTGGTGGAAACCGCTGTAGCTTGCTATGCCAGGCAGCTACCACAAAAAAGCTGAAAAACTCGAAATCCTGTTACAGGATCTCTGCAGAGGGTTGTACACCCGCGCTCTCCCTTGGCAGCCAAGTTCACTGTGATACAATGAACTTGCCCTGCGTGTGAAATTGCACTGTGGCACGATCCATGTAGAGCCCTAGTTTGCAGTGAGCTGGCTGTTCTTCTGAAAGGCAGGGACAAACCTCGGACCGTAAACAACCGTGAATGCTGTTTTAATCACATGTTGTTCCAATCCCTGAAAACATTCTTTTAGTGAAAAGCAGCTAATCCTACTGACTATTCATTATTTCAAAACAAAACCAAGAGAAAGCTGCCAGTGAATTTTTTACCTCCTCTAAACAACGGGCTTCTTCCTGTTGATTCTCTTTCACAAAGTCTTCCAGAGGATACTTCAGCCTTGGAAATGGAGCAATAGGCCAGTCCAGCGATGGAATGTCCAACTTATGAATGGCTTTAGAGTGAGTTGTAGCTAAGCAACCTAAACCCAGAAAAGCAACAATTGAAATAATACCTGTCTAGGAAAAATACAGGAAAAAAGCTACCAAGAGGTAAACAACTGCCCAACACCAGGACTGTAGAATTCTTTTAATTGCTCTATGTTTTCACTTTATTTTCTGAAAAACTGGGTAACTGGATTTAGTCAAGCTTAAGTGGATTGCTCTAGCGTTCAAGCATCAGTTTCCACATGCGCTGTTTCAGAAGAACAGGAGAACCTCTTGTTCCCCTGAACAGGTTGCTCAGATGAGATGGGTTTCACCTGCCCAAAGACAACTGCTCGCAAAGCCCAGAATTACAGCGCTCTGGGGTAACATGTTTAGAACAGGGATTGAGCTGATACAAAATGGTAAAAATTAGTGACATACTGTTTGTCTGTTGTGGTGCTTTTACCCCCAGAGTTAAATTTTTAGCAGTATAGACAGGAAACCTTGGATTCAGAATGAAAATGAGAGACCTTCTGAAAACCTGTTTTTTAAAAAAAAGTAAAATTTATTCCCACTTTCATTCAAATATTTTGTTTCAGTACTGGGGGGAGCTTCCAAGGCAAACTAATAAACCTACAGTTTCTCCACTGGAACGATCTAAGGAGAAAAACAACTTCTCAGGAACTACAGCGAGGTGACAGCTTACTGCGCAGCCGAGAGGAGGCAAGGGCAGGGGCGGTGTGGCCAGCAGTGCTTCTTACCCAGGGTCCTTCCGTGGAAGCCGCCCATGAAGGAGAGCATGGCGTAGTCGGGGCAGCCGGGGGGCTGCAAGCAGAGCAGACAGGCCGGCGGTCAGCAGGCGGTGCCGGGGCAGGTGGCCCTGCCGCCCGCGCAGCTGCCTGGCGCAACCCAGACACAAGCCCATGGCCAGAGCACAGCAGGATAGCTGGAGCCAAGCTGCTGCCGCTCACAGCATGCCAATCAGCTTCCTCTCCAATCATCAGGCACCACAAATTGTTACATTTACCCATTTAAACAAATGCATTTGTCATCCCCTACCTGACCTCTTAAAATTAATCGTTAATATTAACGAATACTTGGCAATTGATACCATATCATAATATCACTTCACATACAGCTCACACAAAGGCTGAACGTTCAGCGCAATCAGCCTGGTTTGAACGAACTTCAAGCACGTGCGTACGGGGTGGCTGTGCCCAGCTGTGGCACCGGGTGCTCTGCGGGGAGAACTGGGGCTGCCCTGTGCTGGACACCCCATGCATTCCTGGTGACTCGCTGTACCAAGAATGAGAAGGAACCATGACAAAGGACATGCAAACTGTACACTATCTGGAATTTAATAAACGGATCCACTGGGCCTAGTCCCCCAACTCCTCTAAAAATACAAATTCTCTTTATACCTCTCTCGTATCCTGCGAGTGAGAGGATTGTCACCACTTAACACACTCCATGTACACCTTTAGTCTTGTACCCCACACTCAGCTACCGGGTCAAGGCTTCGGTATTTGTAACTGGATTCTGGAGATCCCCTCTGAAACAAGGGCTGGAGCTGCCCTCTCAAATCCATCCCCTCCCCCAACTGTAAAGAGAACTCAGACAATTAGCTCAAAGAGGAATCCTAACGTCTAGACAGCTAAACTTGGACAAAGGCGATCATTAGTTTTACAAGTCTTTGGGCATCTTAGAAAATTCCTGTTCCTTTGGGTCATGATGTGCCATCCTCTTATCTGTGTTGGCACAGCCATCTGTCTGACCATGCCATAAGCAACATCACAGGACTTAATAATTCTGAAGACAAAAAAAGCAAAAAACCCTTTAAGAACCCTTCTCCTTTTTAAAGCCAAATGAGTTCCCCAATCCCATGGGAATGAAATTAATTGCTTATCGCTACAGAAGTGCCAAAGATCAGGCTGAAACCAGCAGGTCATTCATTTCTAACATGATTATCTCAAAGAAGAGATTAAATACTCTCTTTTCTGCTATTGTTGCATGATAAGATTTGTGACTGGCAAGAACAAGACCACCTTGCTTGAAGGTGAATAGGACTTCAGAGTTTTATCAGCAGCATCTCAATTTCCTCATCCTGCCTATGGTTAGTCAGTCAAATTTTAATCAACCCCTTGATCAGTTTTAAGCTATCAAAATCACAACTTTGGGGTGGGGGGTGGGTGGGAAGAAAGTCTGTTATTTGTAAACTTGTCCATATATTAATGATCTGGTCTCCATGGAACCATCCGTCACCTGGGCCCCTCTCTAGCATATTATATGTCATGGAAAAAGGGAGATCTTCCCAAGATTCACAACTGGGAAGGATGCAAAAGAATACAAGCAACAGGTCTTGATATTTGTTGAAAGCGGTTTGTAATTCGCCATTTCCTAAATTTAAAAAACTGAGATTCCACTTCGGAGACAGTAATGCCAATTTTTCCTCCCAATCTTCCCTTATAAATCCAAGCCAGTGGCGCATCTGTAGGTGTGGTAAAGAACAAATGTTACCTGGTTAATCATGCAAGATTCCAGTTCCTCTTTTGTGACATTAGTATGGCCCCTCTCCTTGTTCTGGAAAAAAAAATAATAAAAAAAATAAACAACCACCCAACAGATAGTTTTCCTGTAGTTGTAACTAAGGCATTTATGGCTGCACCACAAATGAGTAACGCTGGTATTTCAAATTTTAAATAGAACCAAAGATGAGACTGACTGTGGCTCTTACATACTGACTGCAATCTGCACTTTCTTTTATTTCCTTTTCTTTATAATTTCTAAAGTTGTGAAAAATAAGTGAAAGCTTAGAAGAACACTTTTTAATAAAGATTTCATACTAGGTTGAATATAAATAACATCATGACCAAGGCAACCCTCCAAGGCTTACTTTGTTTTACAGTAACAGTTCTGATTATGAATAAGTTCTCATATCTACATCTAAACCTACAAAAAAAAAAATCTTGGTATTTTACTCACTCTGTACCACATAAATATTGCTTTAAAGGCATTTTCATTGGAGCAGGATCCGCAAGACATGGTGATCACCTGTGGCAGGCCCTTAGGAGCCACCTGTCAATGAAGACAGAAAATGACTCCACAATATTAAGCACAAGTATAGTGCAAAGCGATGGTAATACTGATCAGTCCTTAAGGTCCTGAGCTGCGGTGCAATGGGGGACCAGCCATGCCTATGATGAAGAAAGGCAGTTTCAGCTGCAGCTGAGAGGGCTTGACTCAGCTTCTGTCCCAAGAACCTTCAAATTTAAATCAAGACAGAAGCCACTTATTCCACTGTCTCTTATGGAAGCACAGGGAACAGAAATTAGTGAAAACATTTTTTCTCATCAGTTCTTGAATCCAGAATGAAAGAGGCAGTATCTGTGCAGAGCAGATATGTCACCCCCACATTCAGCTGGCAAGTCAGGGAAAAAGGTTTGATCTCATTACATGTCCTGGGAAGGCAGGTGGGCAAACAGCTAATCTGTAATGTTCCCTAGTAAAATCCATAGCATCCCTTGACATGCCTGTGTCCCTAAACACAAAACTTAGTAACTCATCACTGCTATCTCAAACTTACTGATAGCAAAGATTCCTTCAGTCTTTCTGCAAAGTTCTCTGGAGGTAAAATCCCTAGAGCAGGTCTGTTGATAAAAGTGCTCTAAAAAGATCAAGGAAGAGAAATTGTTAGGTTTTATGACAATGTGAAAAATATCATGTTGATATCAAGGCAGCCAGAAATTTGTAGTCACAGCACAAGGAGTTTTAAAACCAGGTAATAATATTCATGTCTTGGAATACGTTTGTCTAATCCTTAATACTTTATTCTTGCAGGACACCTTAGAAAAGGTGCATGCTAACTGATACCGACAGTGCCTCTTCAGTATTGCCATTTTAGTTGCTCAATCTTAACTTTCCTTATGCACAGGAAATACACTTTAAAATCTTAATTACTTGCCTTCAGTTTGAATAGCTAGATCTAAATTCAGTTAGGATAGCAGCATTTTCTTCCTTACCAAGCTCCAAGACAGACCATTTCAGAATGCTGTGGTTCTAAACATCCTCCACGTACTATTACAACGGGATTTGAAAGAACAAGGCAAAGGTAAACTTAAAGGATAGGGGCTACATCTGAGAAAGATAACATGCAGGGTTCAGCAACGTATCACTATAATAAAATACATTCCTGACAAAGAACGTGTGCACACCGGCATGCTGTCTCCCTCCTAGGCTCCTCTGGCATGTACAGCAACGGGCACTATGGTGAGAAGCTACTCTGTAGGTTATTACTTCACTGCTGAGCAACACATGCTTATTCAAGCTCAAGAACATTGGCTATGATATATCCAGACACACCGGTGACACTCCTTTCCAGCTGTACTGTTTTCATGAAGGCTGTCGATTTGCCAGTAAGGACTTCCCATTCTAGAGCCCGCAGTCTGCACAGCACCCTTCCCAGCGCACAGCCTGAATTACAGGTACATCCTCTATCGTGCATTACAACAGCAGATTCCTGGCTTCCCAGTTTTCTCCTTACCATTTCCTGATTGACGTCTGACACGGACCAGGAGCCACTGAAGTAGTATTCATGGATGCAATGCAATCTCTCCTAACAGTGGAATTCCATAGCCGACCAGGAAACTACCTGGTTGAACTCGTGTCTGCTTCCCAGATTTTTTTTCTCCAACCATTCCCTTTCTCCGTCTGCCAACAGAACTGAATCTGTGTCGCTGCAAGGGCCTCGGTAATCACAGAAGCAATGACAGGAATACAGCCTTCCCATACCTACGTGGAGGTTACTGAGAAGATGGAGCCAGGCTCCAGGGTCTTCAGTGGGAAGATGAGAAGCGACGAGAAGTCAAACACAAGAGGCACTGACTTGGGTATAAGGAAGAGCTGCTTCATCAGGAAACAGTGAAGCAGTGGAACAGGTGGCCCAAAGAGGCTGTGCAGTCTCCCTCCTTGGGGGTTTTCAAGACCCCAGATAAAGCCCTGAGCAACCTGCTCTGATCTCCCAGCTGACCCTCCTTCAGCAGGAGGTTGGGCAAGAGACCACCTGAGGTCCCTTCCAATGTCAGTTGTCCCATTGGTCCTATGAACCGGCCACATCAGGAGTCACACCTCTGAGAAAGGTATTTTTGGTGGCAGTGAGCAGCAGCTGGGGGAAAGCTGAGCCTGCTGCCCAGGCAGGTTTTTCTGAAGAGCAGCTCTGGAAACCCCCCTGCAGTCCTCCCAGTCCACTCATGGAGATGACTGTCATGTTTATGCAATTAATTTAAATTAAGCGTCACAGATTAAAATTGATTCATCATTGCTTTTAGTCTTTGTAGGTAATCTTACTTGATTCACAATGTGCTACTTTTTATTTTAAATTAAGTTTGCTCAGAAAAGGACAAGCTCAATAAATTTCCCAACTGCAAAGCAGCATTATTTGCCCTTTTGGTTGGTTGGTTGGTTGGTTGTTTTCCTTGTTGTAATAAGTCATCACTGAAATTAAACGCTGAGCTTTGATGACCTAAGTCTTTATGGGTCTCCAGAGGGGACAGACTGCCTCCCCCAAAACATTTGTATTTTCAATGTATCTCAAGCTTGCACATTTCTCAGCATCTTTCAATCTTTCTCCTCAATACAAGGACTCATTTATTCAGGTGTGTGGACCACAGCAAGAGGTGTGAGCGGTCACACCATACCCGTAAGAATACTTCATCAGAATTCTTAGGGAAGACCAAACATCACACAAGATACAGCAGAGTATGAGCTAAGACTCTCTAACTTCTTCAAATGGATTCGAAAACATTGTTTCAACAGACTGAAGCTTAAAAAACCCAAATCATAAGCCAGGATGTTACTCACAGACTAACACAAAATTTTTGTTCAGTATGTATGAGAAATCTTACCTGACTTTTTATCTCAGTTTTGAAGTACATTTTCACATAAAGTTAAGAGATACGAGACCATACATTTGTTGTGAATTTGATTATGGGCTGTCACAGTCAATTGACAATATTTGCCATTAGGGAGAAAAGTGCATATTTCTTTCTTTGTTAATGAGATACTCAGTACTGAGAAAAAACAGCACATCGACATCAGGCTGCTGTGGTCTGAAACGAACAGATGCATATTCTGTTCTTTATAGCTGGCTGTAAAGAGGGTACATGGAGCATTACAAACACACCGAACAAAAAATCCCTACAAGAAAACACCGATCCCATCATAAACATTAAACAAGGGCCCCACCTCAGTGTATTACTCAAAAAACGTACCTTCACAATAAAGCTGGCACTTTACCTGCAGTCAGACCCCAGCAGACACTCCTGTCTGCAGGAGCGCTGGGCTCGGCACTGCCAGAGTGACCCCCTGCCCATGCTGAGCGCCCCGCAAGCCTGCCCGGCAGCCGAGGCGCGGGCAGCACGGATCGGGAGGTTTCGTGCCACCCTCTCCACCGAGATAGCGCAGATTGCAGAAACTGGCACAGGGTACAGACCAGTAACGTCTCCCATGGTCACATGTGGGAGAGAGGGGTCCTGCTGGCACCACTGACTGTGGAGGCAGCTCCTGTTACTGCTGGCTTCTAGCTGACAGCCTCTTAACTTCTCTTTTCCCATGGACAAATTAGCAACTGTCACCAGACAATAGGATTTTTAGTTTGGAGGTTTTGTTTGGTGTGGTGGTGGTTTTGGGTTTTTTTGGGGTTTTTTGTTTGTTTAACATCCGACTTTGCCTACTGCTGCATTATAATGAAGGTATTGTAAAAATTATTTCTGAGGAGACGACAAGTTACTGTAAGTATTAGAAATATTAGTGCTTCTGTAATATCCAGACCTGCCTTTGATAACTCCAGCATTTCTAGCCCTGGTGTTTTACTTATTTTAAAAAAAACCTTGAAGTATTTTAGTTCTGGGGAAGGCAGGATTTCTCGTTCTGAAGAAATGAGCACTCCATGAAGCAAATCAGCTCAGGGAACTCAAACGTCTGCACTTTGACATGCTGGCTCAGGATTTACACGCTGCTGAGTGAGCCAGCAGGCTCTTTTGAGAAGGGGAATGCAGGTATGAGAGGCAACTGGCCCACAGCCTTGCAGGCAGTGTAGCCACCTGTTACTGGTTTGCAGAAACAGTGGCCCAAGTCATGAAAGACAGTACAACCAACAAATGCCTGCTGATGTGCAGTCAAAAGCCAGCGAGCTCAGTTTATCCATGTGCTATATGCGTAAGTTATTGTGCCAAAAAGAGTTACAAATTTTAAAAAACGCACAAAATCCAAAACTTCTGTCCAAGCAGTGAAAAAAGGAAGCTTGAAATAGAATGCAGCTTTCAACAACAACTGTAATTTAATCCAGGTTATTTCCAATCACTACCAGTATACTGTTAGGGGAAATAGGCAGACACTTTATTTAAGAAGCAGCTACTCTGTTCTGAAATAATCCTGTTGCTCTAAAGATTTTAGTATTTCAAGGACATGTCAGGGGTTTAGTCAACTCAGTACTTAGGAGATGGGAATGAGCCACTACCCCCTCCTCCCGCCCACCCCCTCAGAGAAAACAAAACCCAAACCCAAATCACCCACAGCATTCCAGATTTAGGGCACTATTTTCATACTCAAAGTATATACTCTTTCTCAAGGACTTATGCTTGCTTTCAAGCTCAAAAATCTTCATGCAAGAATACTGCTAAAAGGGTTAATTGGAAACACTATGCTTGAACTGTGATTTAAAACTGGCTGCAGACACATCAAGTACTTGCATCACCCAATGTTTACTTCTTGTGAAGTGTCACAGAGGTTTTGACGTCTATTCTTAAACACTATGAAGCTCTTCTCATCTAGCGAGAAATAAAGCAAGCAAGATCTTATCGTATTTTAAATTGATTCATTAAGCATTCATTATCAGGAAGACCGCCACAAGGAGGGAGAGGACTCCTTCAAGTACCTAGTGTTTTAATTCACTTACCAAGTTCTGTGGCTGCTGTAGAAGCTTTATCAGAGAGGGATGGCTGTAACCTAATTAAAAAGAACAAAGAAAGAAAACAGTTATTTCTGTCTGGTTTCAATAAACTAATGTGAAGTGTAACCTAGCGAATAACCTTAAGTTAATGCTTGACTGTTTCGGTGTAGCTTGTGTATGTAACTACTAATAATAGAATTTATTTCAAAAGGAGGACAAACCTCTCTTCTTTTACAGAATATATTATCTGGAACTTTGGTACAAATTTTATGCCAGGCAATAGCAAAACATCTTTTCATACTGAAAGCTAAAAATTGAACACAAATTATTATTTTTTTTTATTATATTTTTTAATATATTTTATTATATATTATTAAATGAACATGACACAGATCTTTTGCCTGGTAGGGCCTGATTGCAGCATCACAGTTTCTTCCAAGTATTGTGGGACCAACATTATTAAATGCTTGCTCACTCTCCTTTCTAGGTTTCCCACACGTATTTGGTTTCTCTACAACATGTGAACCTCTCCTCTTCCTCAATTAAGAACAGAGATCACTTTCTACCAATGCAGCCCACAAGCCATTGTTTCTCTTCGTCACCTTTTAGCTGTGGTAAGGGAAGTGTCTCCAGTTTCTCCCCCTTGAAGCAGGCTGTTTGCCGGTCCCGCTCCCCATAACCTGCTCTGCTCGACCCGGTGGCTCTCACTAGCACTGACCACCCGACGTGCTTCTGTCGCTCTGCTCTGCGGCGGGAAGCTCCCATGCAGCTGTGTCCATCCACAGTAGCTGGTGCTCCATTTCTAGTCTCATAGCTGTTCTTACCCCACGTGAATATCAGACTGAGTATTCCCAGCACAATAACAGAGCTTTTCCCCCCCTCACTGTGCTTTTTAACTGACTGGATTTTTCTCGATTGGAGAATACCTTAGAAACATATATTCCTCCCTTTATGCTTTTCTTCCATGCAGTTCCCCAGTCTTTGGCAGCTGACCATAAGAAACAGACAAGCAAAAATCCACATATTTACCAATTTTCCAAAGAAAGCTCATTTAGCAATTGTAATTTCAGTGCATTATAAGGTACTAACGACATACCAGCAAGGGCTCTTTGTCCCTCAGCAGACACAGCCGGGTGGTGCTGGGTAACTTTAACTAGCACAGCAGTATTTTTCTCGGAGACAGTTTTTCATTGCTGATGCGTGCAATGAGCACACGTTATGGCAGACCCAGCAGGGATAAGCCCTGGCACTCCAGCAGAATTTTGCCAATGGCCTGACAGTGCTCCGTGACGTCTGCCGCAGTTGGATGGCATTCATCGCCCCTACCCTCTACAATGCTATCCGAACACTCTCTCTGCGCAAGGTGCTGCCAAACTTGGTTTCGAGATGTGCATGTACTGGCCTTCACATCACCTAGGCTTTCACACACATACACACTCACACTTATTTGTACGCATGAAGACTCACATTCCACCCCCGCACGCTGCAGACATCCATGCACGATCACTAACAATCCTACCAGAAGGAAGAGGCTGCCTACACTGACAGCCATACGCCGAAAACTCACGGGCTAATGAGCATCCAAGTCTCTAACCTGCCGCATCCCATCAGTTATTCCAAGACACCTGTCTGGAAATCTCTCCTCCTAAGTCACAGATTTACATACCTCAGCTGTGCACCACCGTAAAACACACGTGTTTGACAAAGCGCTGTCTTGTATTAAAGGAGATTCTGCACTTCTCACTTTCTCTCATGACCAGCTTTTTGTTTTTCTTCTCATTTTCCTTACTTGGACAAATTTTTATTTGGAAAAAGATGCAACAATTTGTCCTTTTTACCCAGAAACATCAAGATACTAAGGATTTTAACGTTTAACACAATAAAGGTGCTTAATTTATACCCATTGATGTTCTAACCTGCTTGCTTACAGGTAAACCAACATATCTTACTAAAAAAAACCAACAATTTTTTAAAAATCTTTGAAGAAGCCAAGAAAATTTCATTTTAAGCCTGATTTCTAATGTATGAAATGCCAAAGCGAGAGATAAACATCATCTTTTATATTCCCTTGTAGGAACAGTTGGAAACCTCATCTTCCCTACTGCTCAAGAAGTCAGACCACTAATTTTATTCCGAAAGCTTATCGTGCCTCTGAACTCCTCATTCTAGTTGAATGACAATAGCCCTGATTATACTGTCTTAGCAACGGAGCATTAGGCTACTGCAGTAACAAATCAATTGTAAATTCCATTTTGAGTATTTCAGTTCAAAACAAGGAAATATTCAGCTTGTTTTAACTGTGTGTCATGCTGCAAAGAATCTGTTAAAATTATTATGCAGATAACACACGTGGCTATTTGGGACACTGACAACTAAATCTGCATTGCATCTGTCATGGGAGGAATTGTTGTTAGGCTAGAGGGAACGACACAGTTGAAAGCTGTGTCACTGAGAGCTGTAGCTGTGGCTGCTGCTGAGACCACCTTTAAGAGTATATCTAGCGTTTCAGAAATCTCCAAACTAAACCTTACAAAAGTTTGTAATAAACAGCTACCATTGCTTAGGAAGCTTAACAATTAACTCTGGTATTGCCTGTAAAAAGATGCAACTCCATTGCCAGCGCTAAGGTGCATGAAGAATGCAGAGATCTTTGCAACTCCTCTTACGTAACATATATTCAAGGCTTCTATTGCCCGTAACTTACCCCTTCCCACCCACACAAGATGTCTCTCCCATTTTCTTCAGGCTGAGTGGCCCAGCCTTCCTCCTAACGCTCCCTATTCCTCTGGCGCATCCTCAGACAGGCCCCAGTAAAAGCAGAGCGGATCCTTAAAGCCCGACTGTGTCTGAAAGAGTAGGTCTGCGTGTAGAAAGATGCTGAACTGGTACATGGGTTCACAGTCGTAAAACTAACACCAGAATAACTAAGTGGTTACATATCTGTTATACAATATGGTAAACAAAGTAAAAAAGCTCTAGGCTGAGATGGAAAACAGGCAGTAACTTGTTTCATTGCCATGACCAGTGCAAGGGTTTGTAGCTTTACGAATCCACTCTCAAACACATTCCTTTAAGAAGTGTCAGAGCTGGCTCTTAAGAGAAGGGCACCTGCTTCATCACTCTTGCTCTGTACCGAGATCAATGTGACAGGAAAGTACATGTCCTCCAGGCTCATGAACGTGCCTGTCTGCAAAACGAAAAAAACCTGGACGCTGCTAAAATAATGAGATGGAGAAAGCCCAAAGAATACACTTGAACCGAGCAGCAAGCTGCTGTCAATAACACCAAACTACTTCTCTGCATCTGCCCAAATAAAAACAGACCTTCCCAGCACTGAAAAGCAGATTGTTTCATTTGCTATTCCAGGATGTTTGCTAGTAAACACATCAATAGAATCCCCTCTTGCGTTTGCCTCCACGGGGTTTCTAACTCTATTAGACTGAATCGATACAGGTTGAAAGGAGTATGTTGTGCTACCACTTCCCAAAAACCATGTGGTAAAAGACTGGTTTAATTTTTGTTTTTCAGCAAGAAACAGTCCAGAACATCTTTGCCTAGAGGGTTTTTTTATACTTTATAATTCTTATCTCTCTGCACAGGCATTTACTGCCTCTCAACCTCTGCTGATAAATATATTCTAGTGTAGCAGATCATTATTAAATCTTGGGGAGTCCTGACAGATTCATAAAAGGTTTTATTGGATTTACTTGTAGAGGGATAAGCACAGATGACTAGCAAGCACCTTGTGATCTTGTTGTGGTGTCCCAGTCTACAACCTAACTCTGTCACCAAAAGGGACGTTATTAGCAACCTCAGATAGTCGGTCTTGCCATTCAGCAGAACTTAATGAAAATAAATTAATGCTGTATGTTCAATTATATTTAGGTCAGCCTGTAAGTATTAAATTTCCATTTACTATTGTTGCTACATATCATAGAGCCATTATCAAGAAGGTGTATGAAGCACTGTACTATAGTTCCTTTGCGACTGAGGAACATGTCCTCTAGGACAAAAAAATCCAGCTTATCCTCAAGAAGGCATTGCTGTACATGAAGGAGGCTTAGCTAAGGATTAATTAGAGGTAGTGGAGTCCTGTATCTATGTCGCCAGTTTCAATCAACCAGAAAAAGTAAACTGCAGAAGCCCCTACCCCTTTCTGCCCATTAAGAAAATATTTTCCCCCTAATACTTAAATATTTTATACATAAAGCTATATTAAGAGGGGTGTGCTTGCACCATCAAGCACTAGAAGGTCAGAAAGCCTCAGTGCACTGTCTTAAAACCTTAATTTCAATCTTCTGGAGTATGCACTGACTACCCTTTGACTACACGACCATGCACTAGTTCCACCAAATGAGCATTTCTTGTGTGAAGAATGGGAGGTCTTGAACACTAAATGCACCTCCTTTCCCAGAAACCGAAAAACCAATCCCATTTAAGTTAGATGAGCACTGGCATACAAGCATTGCACTCCTTTGTCTTACCCCTGAGGTGCTACATGACAGCACAAATATTAACCGTTTGCAAAGAAGACTGGGATAGCTGAAAACCCATTGCAGTTACAAGCCTTTAGATGCCAAAAATTTGGTAACAACCTGGAGATTGCTAGCATGTGTTTGCCAATAAAGGAGGCCTATAGGGATGTTGTTGAGTCATCACGCTTTCTATACATAGCGCATTGACTACCTTTTTAATTACCCCAGCGCTTCTGCTCTTTTTGCTTCTGCAGAAATATATTTTAAAGCAACTGAGAGGAACTAGGGATGGAGATCAAACAAACTGAACACCGACCGAAACCTATATTACTTGCAGTTGGAGCCTACATCTCTGCCTTGCTGCTTTTCCTTCTTGAAATGCTTCACAAAAAAATCAACTGACTTTCCCAAGCATTTGGTAAGTCCACTGTTTGGTCCCTCAGCCCAAGTGACGTGCCACCTTTGCTTTCACTCAGTACCACACTTCAGTGTTTGGTCCCGTTTCATCCTACTGGAGTCCACACAGACAACTTTTTTTTTCAGTTCTTTTGAGACAGAAATGTTAACTAAAGCATATAATTTAACATTACAATATTTAAGTTATGTTTGCTAATGTTTATAACCGTAACATACCATTACAGAATCACAAAGTACACAAATCCAAGCAAAGGCAACCTAAACTGTGGAACCTGAATATTCTATATAAGATTAATACTAGAGCTTCTTCCAGGTACCACTATGTACTTCAAGGGAGCTGTAAGTATTCAATCTGTAGTTTCTTCAGCTATGCAAAAACCCTACTACACAATATACAGCAGTAAGGTGTACCTGCAACAAGGCGTACATTATGTCAGCTTCAGTGTTTTTAGTTAACCAACCAACTTCTCTGGAAGCTGCTGAGATAAGAAAACAGCTTGAGGACAAAGCAAAAAGTTTTGGTATGACTGTCTCCTACCTATTGGAATGGATGAAATCTGAGAGTAGAGATCCAGCATGCGATTGCCATCTACATCTACTAGGTAGTTCCCTCTGCTCTCTTCATAATTGCAAAAAAAGTGTACAGCTTCTGCATTCTTAAAGGAAAAAACAAGCAATGCTTTAAAAAGTAGCAGTATATGTACAAAGGCACAACATGATAAAAATATCTAATAACAACATACAAAGACACATTATATTCACTGCATGTGAATTAACTGTAACAGTCCCTCTTTATAGAAATAGCCCTAAAAGGGCAAGTATGCACTTTTTCTACAGAAACAAAGCACAGACTTTGAGGAACTGCTCATTTTGGGAAGGCAATATGCACTTAGGTTGACATACTTTTAAGCTCAAGCTCAAATATACCTATGTGTTTGCTGGCCGGTTCATAACAACTTGCAAGGCACATACAGCATTTAAAGAAAAATCACTGATCCTAGCAAAATAATTCTGTAGTATTCAAAATACGCTACAGAAGTTTTTATTCAAATGCACATATACACCATACATAATATTCTCAGCATGGAAACCCAGAGTCAGTGTTTCATCTTTTTTTTGGTATGAAATTAAACATAAAACCCCAGGATTTTAAAACAAGTTCTGAAACCACAGTATTAACACCCCCCAAAACTCAGAAAACTTGACAAATTACCTGAATGCCATTCAGCTGCTTCATTAATTCCTGTAGAAAAAGAAAACATCAAAGAGTCTCAGGTATGTAATTACCAAATACTGAATAATAATGTATGTTTCTTTTTTATGATCACATAAATCATGTGCAAAACTCGCAGTCCTATGTGCTTACCAGGCAACTCTACTTGCCACATGAACATCCATAGTACACCTTGCAAATATTACAGTCAAAACCATTAACTGTGTCATACAGAGCCACATGGGCTGCAAACACAGTTTAACTGTAAATCTCAAAAAAAGGGAAAGCTGCCTCTTTATATTGATCAACTGAACTCAGAAAACAAGAGAGAAATCAGAAAAGAAGAGAAGCCAGAGACACACAGAACGGATACTGGCACACTGGTTCTAGAAAGACAGCTCCTTTTTTTAAAAAAAATAACAACAACAAGAACCAAACAGAAAACCAAAAGCACAACAACAACAAGGGCACACACAAACACTGACTCTGCCGGAGCAAAGCAATGTCCAAACTGAAACTCTTGCTTCATTTCAAAATTGAAGCATTACTTCACATCATAAAAAAACCAACTAAGTTTCTCTTTCAGCAGGAGCACAGGTAATCAAGCCTGATGAGACCTTTCATCAAGGTGATGCTCTTTTGCTTTCAGTTACTTCACATGCGAAGTAGCAGCTGAGATTGAGAGCTCTCTCTCAGAGAGGGGCATTTTATTCATGAGCTTTTCATTCTCAGCATCTTGATAAAAGTGGGCATAGACTATTGTGAAATTATGATTATTCATATCACATTTAAGGTTTGGAATGAAAGTTGTTTTCTAGCAAGTTAAACACAGCTAAAGAAAAAAATCCCCACAAGCTACTATACTTTGGGAACTTACTCTAGATCGTGGTCCAGGAACTTCCGTCTTCATTAGAGGTCCGTCATAATCAAAATCAACATCAATTTTAGCAGCGGCTTGACTGATATATCTGTGTCCTGTAAGAAATAATGAAAGCCTGAGTACAGACCATATTTTCTGTGCTCTCCTCTCAAGAATAAATATCCATACCTTACCTGACAGACCACTTGACAGACAAGACCAATGACATTGAACTGTCCAAAGTGAACTAAGTATCTCATCTCTGACAAGCGTTAAGATAAAACTAATACCAGTGAGATGGCTTTAAAAAAAGTTAAAAAAAATAATAAGTGAGATGACCAGGCACCCCTAGAGAAAGAGACAAATCCTACTGTAAAGGACAGGAGGACTAAGAGCATATCTGCTTCCATCTCTGTTGTTGAGCCTGTCCATTACGCCTTGCGCATATTTGCTGTCAATTCCCCACTCCTATGAAGTGACGGTTTCACCTGCTATCAGTAATAACTGAAAAGCCTGATGGAGTCCACAGGTAAAAACCATTGTGATGTTCTGCAGTAGCTTGAAGAACACCATTTGGGAAAGATTTGTCTTAGAAAGGCAAGTGGTTGTGTTTAAAATAAATTCAAAATATCACACGAATCCAGCATCTTGCAGTGCAGCTCTGACATCTGGGTCAACAACAGTGACAGTTTTCCCTCTGATCCTGCCTCTGACCTTGCTGTTCTTTACCCACGTGTGTGACTGAGGAATCATAATAACTGTGACACCTTAATGAAACCAAAAGGCAAAAATCTCCTGTGCTTCATCAACAACAGGCTTTGCTTCCATTTCTGAAGTAACTGTCTCAAAATACAGGGTTTAGGCATACTTCATGTTACAGAGACAGTTCTGTTCAGCACATATTCCAGGTACGGACCTGTTCCATTAGGGGGATTTACAGGATGGCGTGGGAGTTGCACATCTGCAACAGAGGAAGCACAGCCTCCAGAGCCCGACACCAACGTGACCAGCAAGAGACTAGGAACTTGCTCTATACTCTGTGGTTAACTGTTGAATTGAACTAACACTCTTAATTACATTTTTGTCTTACGCTTAATTTAGGGGTACCACACTTGGACTAGATCAACACCCGAAAGATGAGGGCATAACTTCTTTTCGTCTGGGATAAGCATTTTTAAGATGGTGCAATTTGGATAGCCCAAAACGAAGATCCTTAGCTCTCCTCGTCAGCAGAAAGCCGAGCCGCGTTCAGAGTGCTTGGCTCATGCCTGGGAGCCAGGGGACACCAGCCCTTGCCTGGGGGTTCAGAGCCACGCAGCAGCACAGCCTGAAGTCACCATCCACCAGCATCCCGCTGCGCCAGCGCAGCACTGCCAGATGCTAAAGGGACACAGCACAGCCCGGTCCAGCAGGAGCCCAGCACGGGGGCACGCGGGGAGGCGGGCCAGCACCCACGCACGGGAAAAGCACCAGGGTGCAGCGCTGGCCCCGCTGTGCTCCCACCCAAAACCACCTCTCCCTGCCAGGGTTTTGTTTGTGAAACATACTAAAAATGGTTTTTGTTTGGAAACAATAGTTGTCAAATAAAACAAAAATGTAAATAAATTATACATCCTTGATAAATAGATGTATTTACAAGGAGAACCATTTATCAAGGTCCTCTTTGATAAATAAATGTATCAAGGAAAACAGAAGGTATACTGTGATACTGCATAGCACTGTTTTGAATACAGCCATTCCACCAAAATTTCCAACAGTGATGAGACATGTTTGCCTTAGTTTGTGTCATCCCGAGATGTCTCAAGCAAGCCTGATTTTGAGGAACTTTATCTGAAAAATCACAGCTCTTTGAAAGCATCTCTAACCGAGCACTTAAATTCACTGCTCATTTGCAGAAAACTTAGTCTGCAAAGATGATCCTTCTCCTCAGCTTTAATTCCAAGTCCTTGTATCTGAGATGCGTCAGTGCCTCTCTGCAAAGCTATTAATAGGTTTTGTTACAGCAACACCACTTCATTTTTGTGTCATTCTGTTTAGCGTTCATGTAAATTGGAGACCACATGGCAACTGCTCCACTGGGGGGGGAAAAAGCTACTGCGTATAAAAGATCAAAAGCTACACAATTCATAGCCAATAAAGCTGCAGATTTAGCAGACACACTATGAAGTCTAAAAGGGGAAAAGAGACCAGACTACCCCTTTGTGCACCCTGCTCCTTCCCTGATGGAGATCACAGCAAACCAGCTGCAAACAGTTCTCCTCCTCCATGTCCTGTTCGCTCCGTCGCCCCGGGCTCTGGGTGCTACTTGCTGTGATAAAGGGGAAAGCACCAAGAGCGGCAAGGCACAGAGTACATCGGACATTTTGGCAGTCAGCAGTAACAGGAAAGACAGGGAAATCCAGCAGACACCTGGAATTGTTTGACACGGCTGTGAATTTAAGACAGGTGAACTATAACCCACAGGCGTGGTCCTCCTCACTTCCTCCCCCCCCACCCTGCCCGGTGCTCTGCTGCCCCAGGCCCCGTGCTGCCGTGCCCCCTCCAGCCATACACCAGGGTCCTCCCAGCCGCGGCAGCAGCTTACACAGGCGCACTGCCTTCCTCAGGCTTTTCAGCTCAGTTCTCATAAAAATGCACTGGTTTGGACACTGATTAAATATCTCCTCTTCTGTTAACAAGCAAGTCACCCCTGCCCTGCAAAAGTGCAAGATGCCCGACTGCCAGGCTCTAAACCCGAGACTTAACAGTCAAAGATTTCCTGGCCATCACCTGTGAGGCATGGATGACATTCTCCCTCTTCCACTTCCTTAAAGGACAATCTGAAATATTTTAACAGATAAGGATTCTAAGTTACGCAAATATAAATGCTTCTCTAAGAAAGCTCTGTTGTGGATATTGCAAAGGGCACAGCCTCCCCTACAAAATGACAAATATTTACAGAGCTGTGCAACCGCAAATTAATTTGGAGACTATTTTGCTGTTGTCCTAACTTGTTTATCACCACACGAGGTTGCTTCCATCAGCCAGGCTATGTGACAAAGACAGACCAAAACCGGTCAGCCTGCTTTGTAGATCGTCATCTTCATTATCTTTTTGCTCATGCCACAGCCTCTTTTGCATAGGTACGTTGAACTAGGTACTTGCCAAGGCCACACGTGAGCAGTTACAAACACACAGTACTTTGCTGTGCAGTGCTGTGCTAACGCACATTGGCATAGCTTGTCTCTATCGACAGCCAGGAAGCTATCAACAGCCACGTTTTCATACACAGCAAAGCCTGACCAAGCAAAACTAAAACATACAGGTCTCCCCAGAAGAACAGTTGATTTAAAGGCCATTTTTATCAAATTAGTAATGTTGGCTAATTTGTGAGACATTATTTTTTAAAACAATAGCTTCAAGATCAGCTTATCCAAACCACAATCATTTTCAAGCCTGCAAACCAGGGCCATCTAAAAAATGAGCAACACAAGTGACAGGGTTCCCTTCATTTACTTGTTATCTCCTAAAGGAGGCTACACATCATCAGGCTCTACTAGAAAATGATTTCTAGGCCGATTCATGAATACAAATTTAATTTGATATACTTGTTTTCAGGAGCCCACAGAGTATCTCATTTTATTAACGTTGGCATAACAGCAGCTACACCGATTTATTGATCCTTACACTTGCCAAGCAGCCATTCTGCCTCCTAGCTCAGACAAACACTATGGTTTGAATTTGCCAGAGCAGTTTGCCATAAATAAAATAAAAATACCTTGCGTTACCAGATCAAGGGATTTTGAAAAGTAGGGGTTGTTTTTCTTCCCCTCAGGTAGAGAATGAAGAATACAGGCTAGAACAAAACTTGCAAAAAACCAAAACCTCAACATACTAACAAAGTCTTTGATAGAAAAAGCTAAAACCAAAGTGGAGTGAATCCTCAAAGTTTTTATTTTTTAATGACGTTCTTCTCCCTTTGAGAGTATAATATAAATGATTGGCACAAACTCACACGTTTCTAGAAAGGTCAACAGATTTATTCCAAATAGCCCACTTCACTACTCATCAGATATGTATACTTGTTCACAGGGTTGGTTAAAAATAAACCAAAGAACCCGAATTTTAGAACACAAAAACATGGCTCCCCTGCTTCCCCCCCTTTTAACTCTTCTTTTTCTTCCCTTACACTTATTCCAGTAAATCGTGACACTGATCAGAAAAGTTAATGACACTCTAAATGGCCAGCTCCTGCAAAGAGCTCAGTCTCCACGTGACTTGCATTGGCACACGCAGGTTGTGCAAGTCACTGGCACTCACACGTGAAGAGCTCCCCTCATCAAAGAGCATCTTCACGGCAAGAACACGAACTGTCTTGCTGCGACATGGCTGAAGACTTTTGAAGCCTAATGCCACCGCAGTGCTCAGGGACCTGTCCAAATGCTCGTGGAAATGAGACGAAAGGAAGCAACGCAGCTTTTACCAGCCAAGGACTCCCGCTCAGCTTAACGCTGCAGAGTTTAAGGAACAGGGGGTTATTGCCACAGCACCACTCCCCTTCAGACAGCCCGTTTCGTTAGTCTCACAGGCGGCCCTTATTGTACAGGCAAAACTTGGAGCTCAGACCGCTCTCAAAAGGCACCGACATCAGAGCCCTGGTGAACGATGGTCTGGCCACCCCTGCATGAAGACTCACCAGCTTTTTGGCATCCCTTGCTCTGGATACTCTGCAGCACTCTGCCCTCCAGTCCACAAATAACCGCAGGGCACGGGCGCTGCCTCTTGCTTTCAGGTGCCCAAGGCCCCGCATGCAGAGCACAGAGCTGGGAGGCAGCGCGCTCTCCCGCAAAGGCTTTTCCAAGCACTTGGACACCGTGACGGATGGCCGCACCAATGTCTGCTTTATTTTGCCTCGAGGAGGATTTCAGCCCAGAGGCCATGCTCTGGTCTCTCTTGCTTCCCCCCCACCCATGGTATTAGTATCTCATTCTCTTAACGATGCAAGTAAATCAGATCACTCACTGTAGTGTTTCACCCCCTAGTAAACTGCAGCATACTCTGCTCAACTGGCATTTTTGTCTTGAAGGTACTCAATATACTTTACAACACAGCCAAAATTATTCCTGTTCGACTTTTTAATATCAACTTACCCTGCAATAGGAACCTTGAAGTCACCCTGTAACTCAGGCTACTCCAATTTGATACTTAAGAGTTTAGACGTTTGCACATCAGGTCTAGGTTTTGAACACTGCACTTTAGCCTCTCCAAAAGACAGTAGAGAACAGGACAGATAAAAACTGAGATTCATATTATGTCCAAGCAATGTATTTTCAAGAATTAGGAATCCCTGGTGGCTGGTCCTTCAGTGAAGTAACAGCACTACTTTTGTAATAACAGAGCTAGAATACAGAAAATGCCACAAAGTCAAGTGAGACCCAGATTTCCCCAAATGCTGAAACTCTCCAACAAACCTCCACAGTGTGTATGTTTATTATGATTTTGTCACTGATGGACTGACAGCATGTGCACATGATAACCTGTCACTGGTGATACCGATGTACCCGTACTGCTCTGACTCCACCATGCAAAACGCCTGATGGCTGTACAGCTTTTTTATTTTAGAATTTCTTGAAAAGATGGAATCTCAATAAAGATATATTACTGGCCTAAATATCCTCACAGATCTTTTTTAAAAAACAATATAATTTTAAATTAATATTCTTCAATTCATATTACACTATAACCTGTATGTAAATCAGTACCTAGACTTTTAACTGAAGTTACACTCTTAAGCCAACGGACCAAGCCAATCCACTGACCTTCTGCTGAGGTCTATGATCAGACTGCAATAGAAAAAGGGTTTCTTGTGTTACATTAACTTATGAACAGGACCAAATGCCATGACCTCAGCTCTCATCTTAAAAGTGTGTACAGGTAATGGGCTACAGCAGAGTGTCTGCCTCTGAAGAACCATTAGGAAAGCTCTTAAATTACATTTAGCTGGTATGACTAAGAACAGTACCCTCTTCTCCCTGGTAAACAAAGCTGGCTCTTCACGTCATGACAGAAGTCAAAAAACAAATGTCTGTACTAGTAATGAACCTAATTATCAGAGAGCACATTGTCTGAACAATTTGCAGAGAATTTTCTATCCATCCCATTTAAAGAAGGTGCGTACAATAATTTAAATTCTACTTTTCTAGATTCTTGTGGACTTCTCAAAGCTCTATGCAACACCCATAATCTTTCTAAACATTTGAGTAACATAAGCAAACTACTACATCCTTCCTCTTCATCAAATGGGATGTCATAATTTGCTAGCAGAGAGAAAAGCTCATTTTCCAACTTGTCTTCTATGCTACCCTCATGACTCACCAGGTGTCTCAGCAATTTTTAAGAAAGTACCACATTGCTATGGCAACATAATTAATATAAGTACACCCTTTAACATTTTGTGATGTTGGTAGTTACAAAGAGCACTACTGTTAGCAGGTCTCCGTGCTAAGTTAATTAATCTCTGCTAACAAGAGCTGGGTTCAACACAGGGCTAGAAAGAAATCTCTGATATGCTTAACCACAAATAACACTCATATAAACACAGCTCCTGAGTGTACAACAACTGGATATTACCTGGAAGAAACTCCAGTGGAGGCACTGAAATTACATTGATGTACTAATTAAAGAGAAGGAACTACCCCAAGGGGAAAAAAAAAAAAAAAAAAGAAGATAGGTGAAAGTAATTGCTGGCATACCAGATCTCTGAAATGCAAGCGTTTCACTGGGAAGGAGTGCAGAGTGAAAGCTCTCTGGTCCCCACAGAGGCACATTACACGAGCCATAGGACTGCTGCCCTGTGCAAGTGCAGCAAGGCAGTCTCCCTTGCATGCCTTTAACTTCCACTCCACAGTGTCTATCAAGCCGCTTTCCAGACAGAATTTTTGGAGTGTGGAGGCCCTGACAGCCAAAAGTAGGAGGGCTGCGATTTCCCCCAAGTCCTCTTTTAGGTGTTGCAAGTAGAATCTGTTACTAACAGATCTTGAAACAGAATGGCAAAAGGCCAGGCTAGCTAGAGATGTTTGGAAAACGAACATCGCTATTGCATAATATTGTGAAAACTGAGATTGCTATTTACAGAGTGGTTACGCTCTAAGATCAGAAGCTCTTCCACATGAGATTGTCTGCGTTTCAGTACTCCCACATACACACTGGAGATTTTATTGGAACAGGATTCTCCAAAGACGAAATAAAAATCCAGTACCAAACAGGCTGTACAGAAGTGGAAGCTCCTGTAAGAAAGAACAAGAACAGTTCCCCCTCCCCATCACAGCATAATCCCAAATCAGCTCTTCAGCAGAGTTACAGGAGCATCCAACTGCTGCTTTTCTTGTAGTTCTTATGGTCTGAATCAGCCAGAACATCCTTCACCATTTGCAGCACAACAGACCACACTATCAGCTACAGAGCTCATCAGGACATCTTTTAGGATGAACAGCCACAAGGAACACCCAGGTGGGAAAACACAGCCAGCACTGCCACAGCCACCCTTTGTGGCACAGGAAGAACAAGAAAATTAGATCGGAGCACAGGCCTTACATTCACTCAACACACTGAGAGCTGAAGTCCAAACTTAGCCTTGCAGCAGCGCCTCCTTCCAACAAATGAGGTTTATATGAACATTTTCATGTATCTCAGCTTTTTCTGGGAACGTCTGATCAGACAAAAGAGTAAAGTTTCCTCAGTCCAGAGGGAGAGGTTGCACTCCAGAGCCACCAATGGCCAGTTCCCAGGGCACCAGCTGAAGCTGACCTCAAGCCCATGTTCTCTACAATCCAGAGAAGGGAACTGATCCTTGCTTACACCGCACATGCCTCACACGTATCCAGGTTGCTCTCTCTGCTTTCCTAGGGAAGCTCCTAACGTACAAACCGAATAAGAAAAGTTAAAAGTCTTAGCAAGACTTAGATTAATACTGAAGACAAAAGTAGAACTGAGAGTGTATCTCACAGCTTTCTAACCTCTTTCTAGTAACTGTAATGGGGACAAGTCAATAATCAATATGAACATCTCTCAGATTTCACTGCAGCACACCTGTGAGATAAAACTCTCTGTGGAGAGACAGGAAACTTTGAGATCGGTGAGGTACAGCCTCAGCCAGAGTTAGTCCATTTTGGGCACTGCAATAAAAGTGCAGAGTCTGGAGGAGAAAAACTGGACCTGCAAGGAGAGCCTGAAATAGTAGTGAGACCAGTTGAGAAAAAATTATGAATTCTTAGGGGAGGTAATAGGTTTCAAAGGTGTAAGAGGCTGCTGCAAAGAAAAAATAAACATTCCAGCTTCCAGGTCCTTTGAGGACAGTAAAAATAGTAAGGATTTGCTTTTTTTCCTGTTTTTAAACTTAGGTTAAATATTAGAAAAAAGTTTTGAAGGTAAGGTCAGTTCACTGATACCGCGGATTGCCTGGGGAGGCTGCAGAAGCTGCACTGCTGGAGGCCTTTAGGAACAGGTCAGCATCCTAGAAGAGCACTGGCACGCACTGATGCAAATGGATGCTACCTTAAGGCTACCAGAAGACCGACCTTTTGGCATGCTTTTCAGTTCAGGATTCAAAGACTAATTCAGCCCCTTAAAGTTATCAGTCAGAAGCTGAACCTAAGATCTTTGGAGTCCCAGACTGTCCTCATAATTACAGCACCCTGCCAGCTAACAACCAACTGCATCTCCACCTGCCTTCAAGGCATGGAAATGAAACAGCTCTCCCACCACAGTGCCACAGCCGATAAAGCCAGAGCTGGCACACAGTGGAATAACAATTTACATTCAGATGATCAGCTGTGATCACCTGGCAGCACACCAGGCTGACAGCAGCAACAGAACTCACTTCAGGTAAGGCGTAATGCCGAGGTACGTTGTCATTTCCCCAACATCAGCCACCTCTCCCAGATTTCCCAGCTGTTACCATACTACAGCACTATGCAGGAGTCTTTGTAAAAAAAGATAAGGCTAGCTACTCAGCCTACTGCCGTTCTTCTGTCACCCTTCAAATTCTAGTGAACTTTATCTTTGTGGCCAAACTATCAAGTATGTCAAATACATAAGGAAAATAAACACATATCTGATAAAGACACTTCTAAGCAAGGTGTTAAGGACTCTAAATACTTGGGCTTCATATTTTTGGGGAATATTTAAGTTGCACATTACTTTCATATGTTTTGCCTAGCTTTTGCATTTTGACCAACTTAAATGATTTTCATTATTGTCCCTCTCTACTTAGCTTGCCGTGGGCTAGTACTGTGCTAGTAATGAGAACACTACAAGCAATGGTTAAGTTAAAACATTCTCCAACCAGATGCTTATCTGTTATCCCATATTCCTTATAAGATTGAGGCCTTGAAATCCATATTAATTAGAATTAAACACTATCCCCCATGTACAACTAAGAGAAAATTTCCTAAAAATATTCTGATCTGTATAAAGCTTAGTCACCTTTGGCCCCACGTGTTTTACAACAGTTTCACTGTTTCTTCACTGCAGTGAAAGCAAACTTGCCACCATCCTTCCTTTTCACATGCCCCTTTTTTGTCAGTTACCAGCTTCTTTCATGCGAGGGGCCAGCACAATGCCAACTCCCACATTTGCTTTAAAAATCAGAAACAATCAAGGATGAAGAAAATCTCCTTTTGTAAATAAATTTATGGCAGATTCAAGATTATTGTGCTTAATGCACACAAACAACTGAAGCACGACAGCCCACAGACAGAGATTTCTACCAAGAGGCAATGTATTTTCTCCTGCTCTCCACCTCCACCTCCCCTTTGCAAACCCTGTCATTCCAGTACCACAGAAAAAAAGTTAGCAGACCAAATGGCACCGCAGGATTTTTGTGGGAGTAATGCACAAGTCTCTTTTTTAGTCTGTAAAGCTCTGAACTTCAGTGCTCAAAAATACCTTGGAGGAGAGCACTGTGGAGCAGGGAGCTCCCGGCCGCTGTCCTCTGCATTCCCCTAAAAGCCAGCAGAGACCAGCAGCACTGCAACCTTAGGTGGGGCTCACCACGAAAACCGCCTCAAGCTCCAATTTTTGCTACAAGCATCAGAGCCTCCTGCCTATTCTGTCAGTCAAGAATACTGCAGCCTAAAAAACGGACGGGATACTGTGTCTTCTGGCGAGGGGCTTTCCTCTTGCTCCACCTTTTCTAATCTCTGGACAACACACACACAAACCATTCACTCCCAAAGGCCGCAGGTCTGTTCTACAACCAGCAGCCAAGGCCCCCTGTTTGCTTCTACATTTTGGCAGGCTTTCCCACTTTCCCAAGTTTTCTGAAAATGAGGATGGATTAATGGAGCGCAGAGTTGCTTTCCTTTCTCACTGAAGATCTACAGCCCCCTCACTGCAATGGTGAGAAGAGTGAGTTAGTGCATCGGCCCTCCAGTGACCTCAATATCTCACACAGCTGTATTTGTCTTTATAGTTCGGAAGCGGCAAGACATGGGGAGGGACAGGGAGCATTAAGTGATGCTGAGATGACAGATGAGCTCAAAGGACTGACAACTAACGAAGGCCTGCTTGCTGCAAGCAGTTTCCATTGTCCACTATCGACCAAACGATCACTGCTCTTGCACAGCGCAGATAATCAGTGCGTCACTCCCATAAATAGAAGCGCATCCTAGGCTGAAACACTGACCTAATACTTTTGCAATAGTTACAAGACCAGACTTTGTGTTCTTTAGTCAAAGGTCAGTTGCTCCCCAAAGTGTATTATTTAACAGGAAATCAATCATGTTTAAGTTTCTGAGCAAATGGACTGTTTGCCTGGCAGGAGCAGAAGCAGCATAGTGGCACTGCAGAAGAAGGGCTGGAGAAGAAACATTCGGCATTTACTCAGTCACAGAAAAAGCCATTCAACGATACTGTGTTCAGTATAACAACACGCAAAATGGATGCTAGTTCTTAGATTCTGCACTGCTTTGTCCAACAAAGCCAACAGAAATTTAGTTTTTCTATTTCACAGAGATTGCAGGTTTAATATTCACACAGACATGCTAAATTACCAGCTGGGGCCAAGTAAGAACGTGCCATTATACATGTAGAGAGAAAGAAGAAAACAGTAGAAAAAGAAGTAGTGAAATTACATAAAGTAGAGAAAGTAGTTTGATGCAGTGCAGTAGGTTTTTATTTCACACAACAGCTAACTCCTTGCAGAAACACACATCCCCAGTAAGGGCCTTCAAGTCACTCACACAAAACCTCTCCACAAGGGAAGATGGGCAGGGTCACACCACATAGCACAAAGACAAAAAACACCTGATTTTGATGGATGATTGTTCTCTGCACCAGGTAGCATCAGGAAGTAAGAGCAGAGTTTCAAGGGACGAAGAGCTTTGTTTCAGTTAGTGTGTTTACAAAACAAATTATCAAGTAAATGAGTTCTTGTTTGCAGAAAAAACTAAAAACAACCCACAGCACCTTTGTGGGCCAATTCTGACTACAACTGCATCATTAGCTAAGATGCAGAACATCACATTCTTCAGTTTTTGAAAGATAAACACCACTGGACAAACCCCAGGACATTCAAACTGGAATATTGTCCACTAGTGTAAAGTGAACACTTACCAAATACAAAGCAAGAAAATACAAAAAAACACTTACCAAATACAAGCAGCCTGGAGTTTTGCTGCAGGCAACAGGTCAGCTGTCGACTAAGCAACATGGACGCCATTTTATCTTTTCTTTACTTAAAAAGACTCAATCAGGAGAGATTTCTTTCCAGCTGACGTTCTGAAAAAAAGAAATGCAAACATTTATTCACATCCCTATGGATGCAGCCACTATTACTGTGCCATTCGTTTCAATTTCCCCTTTCACTAATTTAAATCCAAAGAAACGGAATGCATGCTTTGATGGATTAATGCTGATGTTCAAAGCAGTCTCAGGGTTGAGACTCAAGTCTGATGATAGGTCTTGTTGAGGCAAATAACTTCTAGGCCAAATTGCTATCTCCCAGCTTTAGCGGGGCCAGGAGGTAAAGATCATTACCTATTTTCCCTTGCTGCTCTTCTCTACTTTCTCTGTATACGTGGACTACATTGAGCTTTAAAAAAACTGTTTCCAAGTTAGTCTCTCAAGCCAATCTATTATTTCAATTCAACCTAAGTTTATGAGAAAAATCTCATCTAATATAAAAAGACAGCAGGACAAGCATTAGGAAACAAAAGAAAATCAATCCCCTGAAAAAAGTTTCTACCAATTAACCACATCTCTATTAAGACAGACTGTGGGAGCTGGGATAGTTAATTTTCCTCTTTGTAGAGTGCTCTCATGTGAGAACAATGTTGATAGCACACTGATGTTTTTAGTTGTCGCTGGGTAATATTTATACCAAGTCAAGGGCTTTTCGGTTTCTTGGGCCCTGCCAGCCAGAGGGCTGGAGGGACACGGGAAACTGGGAGGGGACACGGCTAGGACAGGTGACCCAAGCTAGCCAAAGAGGTATTCCATACCATATGATGTCACGGTGAGTATATAAACTGGGGGAAGAAGAAGGAAGGGAGGAACATTCAGTATCTGTCTTCCCGAGTAACCGTTACACATGACAGAGCCCTGCTGCCCTGGGGATGGCTGAACACGCACCTGCCCGTGGGACGTGGGGAATGAATTCCTTGCTTTGCTTTGCTTGTGTGCGTGGCTTTTGCTTTACCTATGAAATTGTTCTCATCTCAACCCTTGAGTTTTACATGCCTTTCCGATCCTCCTTCCCATCCCTCTGGGTGGCAGTGAGCGAGCGGCTGCGTGGGGCTGGGCTGCCAGCCGGGGTTAAACCGCAACATTCCGCCTGAAGGCAGCTCTGGTTGCATCCCGTCAATGTGAAGGGAGGAAGTACAGGGGCCTGGGTCTTCTCAATAGTGTCCAGAGTCTGGATAAGGAGCAGTGGGCACAAACTGAAATACAGTAAGCTCCACCGAAACCGAGAAAAGCCCTGGACAGGTTGCCTAGAGAGGATGTGGAGTCACCATGCTTAGAGATATTCAAAACCCAGCTGGACACGGTCCCGAGCAGCCTGCTTTAGGTGATACTGCTTGAGCAGAAGGTTGGACCAGATGACCTCCAGAGGACACTTTCAACCTCAACCACTCTGTGATTCCAGCTCAGTCAGTTAAATATAAATGACACAGAGTCAAGTAGCATGAACGATAATACAACTCGTCTTTCACTCTGGATCACCCATGCAAAAAGCCTGGCTGGAAGTCATAAATAGACGAAACAGGTCATTGAATTATTATCCAGGACACAGGTTAAATTCAGACTTTACACGCAGAAGTGTGGTACCCTGTGTCCTGTGCAGGACACTAGGGGCCACCTTTGCCTGTACAGACTAAGCTGGCGTTTTGCGCCTGCTGGATCTCTCCCCACCCCCAGTGGGTGTAGACCATCTAGTAGCAATGGACTGAGGCTTGCAGCCCAGATTTGTCACCATTACCTGTAAACCTCCTGGAAAGAACTCTATTTAACAAATACGCTCTGAGAATGAATCTGACCTTCCAGTGAAAAGAGATCACAGCTTACTGCTTACATCGTTTCTATGCCATCAATAAAATATGCAAACAGATATTGATGACTAGATGCATCAATATTGATGACCAATGCAGGGAAGCATTGATCTATCGATACCGTGATAGGAAGTATTTTTTACCTAATGCTAATATAGCAGAAATTTAATTTCTGTATTGTCTTCAGCCAAGATACCATTTGCTTTCCACCACACTTGAGCTTTTACGAAATGGGCAAAAGAAAACAAAACCCTCCTTGTCTACAGAGATCTATTAAATCATGAACCTATTAACACCCAGGTACAAAGAAAATTCCCTGTGCCTTCCCAGACAATTGACACAGCACTTCGTTTTACTTAGTTTGCTCTGAGTTCAATTCAAAATTCCAGGTATTTTGAAATCTGCCAAGGTGAGCAAACACTTGCACAACATTTGTGCACATGCTGGAAAAAGCTAGATGAGCTTCATAAGGTTTTGGGTCAGAAGTGTAGGGGGAACCAGTTATTTTTTTTTCAGAAAAGGGTAACTTCATTTATAAGACAAGATTAATTTAATTATTTTTTTTTCACTCTCCGCTTCTTTAGTTGTGCTAACTTTTGCATAATCAATGCATAAAAAATATCCCAATATCATAAATTTCTTATCTCTTGACCATCCTCTAGCAAAAAACAAAAGCAAGTCAGTCAGTAACACTACCACTACGGAAAAAAGCTGTTAAAGGGTAAATCCCCTCAGCATCTCTCACAATGATTAACCACCTTGATTGATGCCCTCTGCTCAGAGTTATTTATCTGTACTTCTGCAATCTACAATTCCCTCCTTAAGTTTGCTCTGCAAAGTATTACTTTTTAGAAATCTCCAGAAGCCTATTAAAAGCTTACGTGAACACAGCTTTGCAGGAGCTAACAAATGGAGCAGTGCAAACATACCCAATGACAGAAGGCTGAAACAGCCCACCGAGGTTCGCTTCATCATTCTCATCCCCTTCAGGCATCTCCCGTGGGTGCTCTGCTACCAACTGTCTAATCTGCCTTCCCCACAATGATAAGATGCCTCTTTAAATATAAATCAAACATCCCTTCCAGTCACACTACATGGTTGTACCCAGTAGCATCCAGGGGTCCCTCCAGTGGTACCTACTCTTCCTTCCCTAGGTGAACCACTCCTATGTGTTTGCTCCCAGAATGTTATTTTATCCTTTACTGTTTAAGTCCTTTAATGGTCAAAATACAGTATTCATAAAAGGCTCAAAAATACATTTGGAAATGGTATTGGCTTTCTGAAATACTCGTAGGAAAAAAAAAAAAAAGTTGTGAGAGGTTTAAAACCAAAGTAGCATAGCCCTAATTTTCCTTGACAGGTTATATAAAAAGTTTTATCATTTTCTAGTCCAGAGTCAGAATAAATCATGCAATATCACATGTGAGTATAACTAAAACCAACTTCTTTTCCATCTTCATTACACACACAAATTCTCACAGGAGATCAGCTGATGTGATTGGTATATTTGTCTAAGAACGTATTATTTGGTTATTATAATAACCAATTGAATTTTGCCTCCATAATCCATCTCTTGATCAATTCCCACTGGCCCATCTTCTTCAAGCACTGCAAGCAGCAGCGGCAGTTTGCAAGCCAGCAGAACTCTGCTCTCATGCACACACCAAAACAACAGCAAAGCCTCGCTCATCACCACTGCTGCTTCAGAGCAACTGCACACAGTTTCAGATCTTTAAAATCAAGGCAAAATACAGCCACTGATTTCAGATATCAGACTGCATAGGGGATTTGAAGGATAATGTTTGGAGTAAATATGTGATTAAATGCTAGTTACCTTAGACCTTAAAGAAATGACTCTTCCAGAAAAAGAGATTCATAAAAGTGTCTTACCTAAACATTTTTCCTCTAACGGCAACCGAGTCGGAGAAGACCATTATTACAGATGACCGTACAAAACAACTATTCTGAAGTGAATGTTCAATACATTAATTTTCAGATATACTTGCATATATTTTTGTATGTAACTGCATTACATAAAACACATGCATTGGCAAATATAGTGTAACTCAGTCACATTCTTTCAGTAAGAAAAATTATTTTCAAAGAGGAAGCTCAGTACAGTTTATTAAGCACATGAAACATAAGGATATGTGAATTTTTTAAAATGCACACTGCGAAACTGGATGCATTTTTTTTAAAAAAACAAGCAACTCTTAAAATCCCATACTGAGTGATTATTTCTGACAGGCAAAATTAGTTACTAGGAACGACAACAGCCATTCAGCAGCAGCAGGGTATTGTGAACATATAAAGATGCATTGTTTCCATGAGCGTGTAATCTGTAAGATAATGTTTCTTAGGAGGAACCCCTGGAAAACATAAAAAAAAATGAGGGGGACCCCAATATTCAGGAGGGCTTGATCCAGATACAAGAGTGAAAATATAGGAACTAGCAGTTTGTGTTAAATTCTAGCTTGCTAGCAGGGAAACTAATGCAGCGTGACATCCGTGTTTCAGACTGCAGCTTGTAAAAACCTCCCTCAAAGCATCCTTGGGACAGATGCAAAGGTAAGAGGTGAAACAGAGACACTGCAGGACATGGATGCAAAGTTAGCACTGCAGATTTGCATCTCCATCTTGCAACTCATGCCAAAGACACAGAAGCCTGTTTTAAATTCACGAGGGCACATGCATCTGTCCCTCAGCTGCTCCAAACCCATTTAACCAGGAACAATTAAGCGACTTAGAAACAGCAGCACAAGCTGCACAGGGCAATTACTCCACAAGCCTTCACAGTATGTATTTGGGGAGCAGGGAGGTAAAGGCGAATTCATTCCTTTTTTTGATGTTCTCCTTTGCTTGACTTTTCTGTGATGCACAGCAACAAGGGTATTGTCATGCTATGTGTTAATGGTGAAATTTAAAACATCTCAAACCATCTTTTAGTCCTGTTTGCTTGGATCCATCTCGATGTGTAAACACTGCAAGGCTTACCCATTTTGCGAGCTGTGCAGGGTCTGCTGGCGGGCGCAGGGGCAGCAGCCCCAGGCCCTGGCGCTCTGCCACCCTGCAGACTGCCGTGGACACTTCCCTTCTCCGTGGGGAGCCCACAGGCAGCCCCAGCTTTACGCCTGGAAGCAAACCCACCCTTCCCACACTCCAGCCTTCCCTCGCATCCTGGAGGTGAGCTGGTATAGATAGGGTGTTTCTCAAAGAGGCGAGAAGGCTCTTCAGTTCACAGCTCAGCATGCTTTGACACTGCGTTTTCTGCATCCGTTTGGTTTGGGTTTTTTTTAACAGTGGAAGAAACTGCAAATTGAGAGACTGAGTCAGCTACAGTTCCTGTGACTAGAACAAAAGAGCAATATTGAAAAGCCTGGCAGTACTCAGGTAGCCATGCTGGATGGAAGCGGGAAAACACTGCAAAGCTGAGTTTCTTTTGGAATTAACAGTTAGTTTCCTTGGCTTCACAGGACAGTGAGTCCAGCTACTGTTTCAAAGACCCACAACGTGATAACACAAAAAACTGGACCACTAAGACTTTATCTCCCACGAGCTCTTGCTTCTCCTTTTCTAACCTCCACAATGCTCACATACCTGCACATCAGGGCTCTTCAAAGAGCTTTTCTGGAAGAGAATCAGACTGGAATATATCAGAGGCAAGCTGGAAAGAGTTTGGATAGCGGGGCCAGGACACGGGCACCAAGAAGAATGAATCACAGCTCCCGTCACATAAGCAGTGACTGCTGTACACCAAGTCAGAGTTGCGATAAGCAATTCTGAAAGAGATGAAAGATAAAAAAGCTGCCAAAACCACAGCCGGATGGAACTGCAGCTTCTGAGCTCAACAGGGACAAGCTTTCCAGCCTCATTTACGCTGCCCAAGTCCTGTCATCTCTTCTTCTGCAACAACACGACAAGTTAGAAGGAAAAATCTTAACCAGTCCTACATTCTACACCCCATAAACTCCTGGGAGTCCTGTTACTCATTTTTTATCATCTTCATGAACTTCTGGCAGATAGCGTTCTGTGTCTGGGGCCCACAAAACAGAGTTGAAGGGCCTTGTCTTTAAAATAAATACATAAATAAATGAATGAATCCAAGGCTGTTGTTAAAAGGGGGCAAGTCTCCTGGTTTGCAGAGTTCATGAACAAGCATCTTTCATGACTTTGGTGGTGCAGCTCAAGTATTTGACTTCTAAAAACAGCTCAAGGAGATCCCAGAGTCCAGAATATCTGCACAATTTCACAAAGAAATAGAAGCATGGGTGAGGTGGAAGACAGTAGAGTCTGTCATCCTTTAACTATAATCGAGCCCTTCCTTAGTCTGCATTTGCAAAAGAACAAGGCAACCTAATGTCATCATGGTATTTACATAAAAAGATTCAACATATACAGCACTTGCTGTTCCAAAATGCACTGCTTAAGTACCACCACACTCTCCTTTGGGGAGACAGGGAATGTTCACATCGAATAGATCAAAGCAGGAAAAAATTGCATGACTTAACCAGCTGTTATTGATGGAGCGGAGGGTGACATTAGAAATCCTGACTTACTGCTTTAGCCACTTAAATGTGCCAAACAGCAAAGTAAAGAAAGAAGCCTGTCAGCATGTTGATGATGTATTTAACTGCAATTCACTTGGTCCCAGAAGCAGAGTTAAGAGTTCAATATAGACTATGTAGTTATGAAAGCCTGAGTGCACCCAATGAAATACAGCGGGTCCTTTTAATTCAACAGGGTGGGTTTTTTTCAAAGGTATAGTTCTGAAATTTTTTTAATTCTCTTACAACATCATTTGCAAGAGAAGTTTGTTAGAGTAACATCAAGAATTCCTTGTGATGGCTAGACTAAGACTATCTTAAATCATCACGGGAATAGGAAAGTCCTGTCAAGTGGGACTTGTCAGAAAATTTGCCTGTAGTGTTCATATAAGGCTGGCATTAAAATTTCCATCCAGCACCTCTACAAACTCAGCACAAAACAAAGGCAAAACCCTTGACTTCAGGAAGAACAGTACCTAGCACCATCCTCATGGGATGGCACAGAAAAGAGACAAGCTGCTCTTCAACCAACTTGGTCAACCAAAGGCCACAGCCTCATACATCAAAAGCCAAGGTGGTTACAAGCACCCCACAGCATCAAGGCCACATATCGGGATCACTACAGTGACCAAGACATTCTGTGTAAGTCTGCTGGGTCTACGGGACAACCCACACATCAGGAGGAGACCCTCGAGCACTTTTCTGGCGCAATTTCAGAGGCAGCAGCTGAAAAAGTCAGTGCAAAATGTGACTGTCACCAATGAACGGCAGGTTTGCTTGCCCTTGGGAGTGTGCAGCTCGCCAAGGCATTTCCCGCTAAGCAACACTGACAACAAAACCAGAAACAGCAGTCTGCAAATGGAAACGTGTACCCACCACCAAAATGGATTTTGCCAGAAAACACAAGCTGACAGTTGCTTTTGCTGTTTATGTCTCTAATAACCATAATGGCTTTGTGTAGAACAGGATGTAATTGGAAACTCCATGATTGTACTTAAGTTGTCAAGGACACAGTTGTCATAGTTACAAGTAAAACTCAAGTGTCTGTTATTCATGGTTGCTTATTTATTTATTGACACCAACAGGATCAAATACTCCCACTACTGTTCAGAAAAACAGAAAAGGGGAGACTGGTTTCATCCTTTAAGTCTCGACAAAACAGTAAATATTGCACACAACAGTGTAAGTCTTCCCTAATAAACTGGCTTTTTGCACAGCTGCCTTCTCTCACTCCACCTTCAGCTGGCATTCAAGTCAGTCTGTTCTGAAAAATGCAGCAAAAGCCCCAAGCAAGATGCAACACACGGGACAAAAACCTCACAGCTGTGGCTTGGAAGTACTGAAGTACTGTACAGTATCCATCGTGACATGGCAACACCTGCCTGAGATACCTACATGAGACCAACAACCAGGTCAGAGCTGAACCAGCAGCAAAGCTAGAACAGAAACCTTCAGTCCTTCCATCAAGTTTTAAAACTCACCTACAGTCAGAAATGTCATTACACTCATGTGTCCAGGTTCTCCTCCTTAGATATCCTCTAAACAGGGTTTGGTGGTTGGATATGAACTTTTTTTTTTTTTTTTTTTTTTAATACAAAAATCCTTCAGCCCTGGTCTCTGTTTACCCCCTCTCCAACAAATATTGGACGAAGAAAAGATTCCTGATCCATAATCCAATGAATACAGGTGGGAACATTGTGATTATAGCACATTAGGATTCAGGTGACCTATGGAACTTTTTGAGTTGCTCATTTTTGATTCAAGAACTATTTGAACAGGTAAGCTAGGATGAGATGTGCCTACACTTTGCCTGTGAAAGAAATACATTGTCTCAGGAAAAGAAAAAACGGGGTCAAAAAAGCATCTGTTAGAAATTGGGCCAGTTCTAGATCCACAGCTAAAAATACCTACATGAATGGCATAACTGTATGTAAGTGTTGGTAAAAACCAAACACAGCTAAACTAATGGCAGATGAAAATTTTAAGATTTTATTTTAGTTTGTCATTCCTTAATAGTTCCCACTGAAAGAAATCGCACTTTGATATTTCAGTGAACTTTACTAGTAAGCTATGCATAAGAACCTCTCTTCAAGCCTGCATATTTTGAATTCATTATTTTAAATGCAGATGGCAGCAACATATCCAAACCATGCCTGTTAATTTCCACACGCTTCCCACATCAAAACAGTCCAGCTCTCATCGGGTTAAACAGCTTAGATGATACAGCCTGCTTTTCACATTAGTTGCTCCACAAGTGTTCTGTAGCTTTGGAAAAATTAAAGTATTGCAAAATACCCTCAAGTGGAGCTTCAGCCAAGGAAATTGAGTTATATTCCTTGTAAGATTTTATTTCTCAGCATCCTACCACTGCCTTCTCAGAGGTCATGAAAATAGATAGATAAATAGCATCAAATAAAATGTACTGTAAAAGCACAATTTATTCTTCTGCTTCCTGAAGTCATAAAATAGCTCACTTGGAGGCAGCCTGCACCAAACCAAGGGAAGCATCTTAAATGGGAGTGAGTACTCCGGTTTCTCAAGGTGACCCCCATTCCAGCCGAGGACACAGAAAAGCAGACGCATGGAGGAGATTTCTATTACAAGGGGTCCAGCAAACAAACCAGGCAACAGCTAATCATGCATAGCCATGACAGGGACGTTTTAACATCACACATGCCTGCACCTACATACGACACGCATCCACCTCTGAACAGAAAGCACGAACGCACAGCCCTTGCAAGCTCGGCTGAAGCCTGTGCTAACCTCCCCCCCACCCCCCATGCCGGGACAAGCCAAAGGCACTTACACGACCTGGATGAGAACTCCTCGCAGCCAGCTTGCTGGTTGAAAATGCCGCTCTCTCCTTCACTTTAGAGTAGGCTGCTGTCGGCTGTGCTCATGAGAAATGCCATTGCTGTCCGCTCCCTCCAGCAGCCGCTCGCGACTGCCAGCAGCGAGAACAGGCATTACCCAGAGGAAACCCCGAGCCGTGACCCTGCAGCTTAGCTGGGGGGGATGCCCCAGTTAATGAAGGTTAATGAAACCAGCTCCTGCAAGCTATACCCTGTGCTCAGTCAAACCCAGTGGAGAGTAATACCCAACCTGCCTCAAACTGTGATCCCCTGGCTCTGCCCCTTGCTACCCCAGTACCTCTGGCATGTGGAGGCAGCCCATCAGCTCACACCCCTGGGAGTCTGAATTCACCTGAACGTGTTCTCCGCAGGTTTCAGAAAACAAATCCTTGAGATGCAGAGCCAGACTGTATTAATGTCTGAAAAGGTACATTAGAAGCTGAAGAACAGGTTTTGCCTTTAAACCCCTTAATTTTACTCTGGCTTGCAAATATCCCGAGAGTGACACCTGGGCACACAACTGTTATAAAATGACCTTGGATCAGTTCAGCTCCTTCAGGTTGCGCACAGGCGCAGGCAGTACAACAGCCAGCACACATCCTAACGCCACCTCCTGCCATGCGCCGCTTGACACAGGGGATGAGACGGGGAACGGGGGAGACCCAGACATGCACAGAGAATAACAGCAGCATCCCTTCAGGCCCGTGGATGCAGGGAAAGGCCAGGGTGCCATCGCTGAGGCAGGGATGCCATCGCCAGGTTGCCATGGTGCCAGGGGGCAAAAGGGAAGATGTGCCAGAGCGCAGAAAAAGGCTGAGCTGCTTCACATTTAAATCCCTGTAACAGCATTTCGGCTGAGCCACTGCATGGTTGCTGTGGCAACAGAGGAGTGAAAAATCACAGAGGAAATCTGTAATTATTACAAGCAGGGTGGTGACTTACCCACTTCAGTAATCAGGGCATTCAAACGACTCGAGCAGAGGAGAGGGTGCTGGGCTGCACTGCAGCAGGGAGCCAGGGCCGGACCCCAGCTGCGGGACCTGCTTCACGCTCTGCCTCCTGTGGGCTCCAGCATGTGGGCTCCAGCAAGGGACACGACGCTGTGGCAGGGTGCTTGCCTAAGGCCCCAGGGGCTGCGACCACAGAGCCTGCTACCATGGGCTGCAAGGGGGGAGACGGGGCAGCAGCCTGGTCCCTGGGAACCAGAGCGAGCCTGAGACTTGTGCTGCCTTGGCTCAGCACAAGCACAGCAAAGTGCAAGGAAGGGTCTACCACAGACAGAGGAAGGAGTGATACCAGAAGCAAGCAACAAAGAGAGAAGACACAGTGCTTATAGGAAGCAGCAAAGGTCCCTCGCAATTCAGTAACTCCAGTTTATGCTGCCATTACAGCACTGTGCCTCCTTCCACCTTCTCAGTGCAGCAACAGCAGCAGTATTTATTTGTTTGAGGAGGATGCTGTGATGATTACTGTGCTAATACAGGAATGATGAGGGACAGAAAGTCATTCAGGTAGACCAAACACACCTGCAGTATCTCTCCATTGTAACATTATGCTGACACAAATAATTTACGCACCAACAGATGCAATGTCAGCATCCACACAACCGATTTGTATCCATTGCAGGAGTACATGGTTTAAAGTCACCATGTTGCTCTCCAGAGCCTTCTACACAAAATGGACAACTGATCACCATCCAAACTGCTCACAAAAATGCCATTAACACCAACAAGGAAGGGAATCAGATGTGGCTAACCCTGTTTCGGTTCCCTTCTCCTTTGCCTGGGATCCCACGTGAGTACTAGCGGCTGTCAAGAAAGGCACCCAGACTGCAGTCATTTATAAGACAGATACCATACTACTCCTAAGTACCAAGCTGTTGATTTGATCCAAATTAAAGACTGAAGCTGATCCCTCACCTTCTTCATAATTTAAAATCTGTTATTAGTTACATACACAGACTGTAAATGACATATTTAAACTGGCCTGTACTGGTTGCCAGACAGTAAAACAAACTGCTGACTCTATATTGAGCTTGTTAACTGCTAATATATCACAGAAAGTGCAATAATCCTGTTCTTCAGATGGTTAGCACAGGGACACATCACAAAGTAGAGGGGAAAGGACTGAGAAAAGTTGTAGGTATTTACATTCACCACATATAAAACATCGGATACAAAGACAATGCCTTGTACTGGCGATTTATTACTATACTTATTCAGCGAGTAATCAGGATTATGACTCCTAAAGGGCAAATTCTTGTGCCTCTGCTGAGTGCAACCTTAGCCTACATGAGGTGAGGCTAAACTTATTAAACAAAATTATCTTGGATGGAAAGTACTTCTTTGCAGGAACCCCAACACATTGCAGCTTTTCCCATCTACGGCTCGTCAAAAGACTGCTTCCTACCCTAGCGCATTCAGTAACATTACACTAAGTGTAGAGAGGTAGTTTTTCTTCTCTGGAAGAAGTAAAAAGCCTCATGAACAGGGTGGAATTCACCACAATCAATGCTACTAACACCAAGGGATTTCTTTTGGTGGGCAGACACTCAGCTTAAAAAGTCAGAGGTTGCATGTGTGCATGGGCACATGTGAACTGCATGTGCATTACTTACAAATCAGTAACTTACACCGATACAGGGAGAGTGAGATCACCCCCGTCTGTTCTTCAGATGCCAACTACTTCAATTCACATTAAATAGGAGCACTTCACATTCAGAAGGAGAGGGATATAGGAATTAAGTACAATTACTATAAATTTCTACTGTTCAAAAGTCCTATTATTTCGCCCGTTTCTTCAGGCAATAGGTTAAAAAGAACAGCAGCTGGGCAGTTTTCAGAACAGTTAAGGGAACACAGATGCATACACAGTGTTAATCAATAGACTCTGTGGCTAAATTCCCTATTATGTCTTGAAAATTACTTTTGGGCTACAGATGGACAAAGAAACTAGTGCCAGCATGATTCAGCAAGATACGTATTTCTCAAGCGGTCCCTTTTACTTCACTAGGCCCATTCACAAAACTGTAGCTGTACATGAGCCAAAGCACCCTGTTGAATTACAAGCAAGGTAGAAAAACTTGTAGCTGGAAGACTCACTGAAGGGTATCAAAACCTGAGTGTTACCAACACATGGCTACTGCATAAACTGTGCTTATTCACTCCTTATATTTTACTTATTTGACAAAAATTATGAAGCTGCTGCATTACAACATTTCACACAAGTACTAAATACCTGGTCACAAATTTGAGGAGGTGAATTAGGCCTTATTAAGTGTGCTAATGGCTAAACTCACTGGTAAAGTCTCATCAAGGTACATCCATATTCCACGCTCTACTCTCATGGTAACACTGACACCCACATAAGAGACTGAGTGCTGTTTTTTCGGGGTGGTACACACAAGCTACGAATCACATGAATGTGAAGATTCCATATGTCACATCTAGATAGTTAAAAAGTGTTGGGCAGATTTGGGAAGGCTGCTACAAATATTTCTATTACGGGTTGAGCAAGTCCAGCATAGTTGCTGGGGTCAGAAAAAGAGGGACCTGGAATCAAGAAACTGTTGAAGGAATTCTCATGTAACTGTGATGCTCAGAGAGACTGCACAAGTTGGGAATGGGAACACAAACCCATGGTATTATGTTAGCTGCTTCTGGAATCACAGATGATACCCACTACTTCCATTTCATAAAGGAGAAGGCCCATTGGACTGGAATTACAGACAAACTAAAAGCAGGAATGGAAAGTATCTGGAATATCCACACTCCAAGCATGTTTTGAAGCCCTGCAAGAAGCACGCAAAGCCAGTGTCCACGCCATCGCCAGCCAGTGTCAGTGCCGCACACTTCACCTCCCACACAAACCATTTCAGAGCAGCTCTGTGCTGGCTCTACCCATTTCCAGCAACCAAGAGTGCCACTGGACGTCCTGCAGCTCTGCCAATATCCCCTAAGGAACATCCACAGGTGCTGCAAGGAAACATTCTGCAAATACAGCTTGTAATGACGAATACTAAGTAACAAATAAGCTGGCAATACCACTAGCCTTAGCATGCTGGGACAGATAGAAGATGGGGCTTTCTGTCAAATACCACAAAAATGCTGTAACAAGGGCAAAGAAAGGCACCTGAACCTGAACTGTCCAGTGGCGTGGGGCAGCAGCTATCCTCCCTTTTAGCACTGTCAGGCAAGCCTGCCTCTGTAACTACAGTATTGCCACAAAGGCACTAACAAATACTAGGAATGACTGCCATATCAAAAAGAGATCAAGGTAAGTCTTGCGTAAGATAAGCCAGTGTAATTTTAAGCAGCTCCCCCAAGTTATTCCAGGACGAACACAGTCAGTACAGAACAAGGAGCTAGTAAGTTAGGTTAAATGGCTTGTTTATTTATTTAACAAAAATCTATTAAAGGAAATGTTTATCTTTCTAAGGATAGCTTATGAAAGTAAGCAGTGCTAGCACAGTGGGACAGCAGAGTGCTTCCCTTCAGAGCACTGTCCTCCATCCTCCTTCAGTGGTACTTAACCTCTTCCTCTCAAGAGGCCCCAACAGAGCACTGTTCTAGTAGCTCATAAAAAGAAGAAAAAAAAAAGGCAAATTTTTCTGCTCCTTCACAAAATTATGGATGCAACTACAGGATTTATCAGTAATCAGGTAATTCTTCATAAAAGTTACAAAATCACATGCTTTGTTACTCTTCAGAAGCACTGTGTCAGTATTATCTCAAGCTGCCCCTTTCCCTTTCTGCTGTTAACTAGTGACAGTAGCTGAAAGAGATAACCAAGAGATTGAAGTTTCCCAACAGATGAGAGGAATGTGGCTGCAAAGCTTGCTTATCAGCCAGAGCAGAGCACCAGTTATGCAAGGCTGCATATGGATTTTGACCAGATGCAACAGTCCCTTTCTCCTCCCTTTTCCATTCAGAACAATAAAACTGGACCTGCGAGCTGTTTCCCATCCTTTATCAGATCATCCTGGAACACAATTTTCCTGATGTATTTTCTGCAAAAAAAAAAAAAAAAAATACACTTTATGCAAGTGTTGCACCTAGAAATGATGTATAGTGTCACCCAACCAACCTTGGGTAAGCAAAGGTAGTAGCATCATCTTAGCCTCTTTTCTGAAGAACTCCACTTTCATCTAGCTCCCCTGTCACCTGGATGGCTCAGTCTTCCATCCTCACCAGAGAGATTCCTACTGTTGAAACATCCCCTACCCATGAACCCACGTTCATCATCAGTCCTACCATTTTGACTGAGCAAAGTTCTGCTACACCAAAACCTACAGAGAAGCACAAGAACAAACTCTGAAATAATTCATGATCACATAATGGTCCAGTTTTTATGAATAAATTAACACCAGGAATCTTACAGGTTGCATCATAAGACATATTTTCCAACCACCTTCTTGGCCAAGGAAAAATAAAGATTACTGATGAGAATTTAAGCAAGTAGTCACTGATCTCCTGCAATTGCTAAAAGGCATTTCCGAAAGAACCGGCATTTTGGATTTCATAATTTGACAAAAAGCAGCACAAGATTTGTTAGCTATAGTTACTGCAATGCACAGATGGTTGCTGGTATCATGAAAGTTCTTCTCAGACAAAGGCCCCATAACGTCATGAATCCCTGGCACTGCTTGTCATTACCTCCATTTGCCTCTACTCCCTCTCTTAGCAACACAAGCTAGCCCTTCTATTGTTTTTCTTCAGCTGCTTTTTACAACAGCCAAGGCAGAAGCATCATGTTACAGCAGTTATGCCAGCCCCTTACAATACCCACTGCCCAAACCATGGAACAAACTGAAGATTTTTCACCCCTGTAACTCCATTACCTGATGAAAACTGCACTGCAAACAAGGAGTGTGGAATTCATCTGAGCCAAGCTCATCCTCTGCTTTCCTACCTCCACCAGCACACTCTGATTGTGTAATCCTATGTCCCTCTCCAGGAAGCTGCATTGCAGCAGTAGCTGTGGAGCAAAAAACAAGGTTTGCTTTTAACTGGAGCTGGGATGAGAGAACATTGAGGTGGATGGCAGTATGATCCATAGAGGTAAAACACATCCCTCACGCTTGCTGTCTGGGGACCGTTGCTGTCAGTACGCTCAGCAGCGTGCTTTGCCTGAAATGATGAAATCAGTAAGGATTCAGAAGTCACGGCCTCTAGCCTGTCCGCAGCACTGTGTGGTAGGATTATGCTCTGGCCTATTGCCAGGAAGCATCTTATGTCTAAAATCTGTCCTGTCATGCTAGAGCAGTTTGTTTTGGTTTCTAAACAGCTTTTTAACCTGCCATATTCTCTAATTCCCACTAAGGCAATCATTTATATCGGCAGATTTATACAGTGAGCTATTAAAAATGCTTCAGTAGAAACTTACTCCCTCCATCCTACTCCCAGTGTCCTCCTAATTGTTTTTGGTGTACAACACACCATGAGTATCAAGCAAGCACCTGGCAAAAAATATGTTATTCATGCCAGATGTGGAAAGACAGGTGACAGAGAACAACAAGATGGCTGGTTCCTGTTACTTGGCATCTAACGTGAAGAAAGCCTGACAGCCAGATTTGGAGGAAATAATACAAACAAAAAATATGACTGCTAATAAGTTACACCAAGCTTATTTAAAATACTTAATTTTTATGTTATTTACATTACTTATTCACAATTTTGTATTATTGCCAGACCAATTTAGAACATACAAGTTGATTTCAGTTGTGTTTACTGTCAAGGGATGCTGCCAAGAACCTCCACTCACTATATCCTTTGCTAAAAGAGGAAGCCAAAATTGGCATGCTGTTGTGATGTTCAAAGTCTTTAATCAAGACTGAGCCTGCTGCAATACAAATACAAATGAGGGATATTATTCTTTCCCTTCCCTGCAAACTACTTTTTTTCTTTTTGTTTCCTGTTTTCCTCAGTGGCTTCTGCAAGCCTATATTCTTGCATTACTCATTCAAAAAGGAAGAGTGCTGGAAGGGCAAGGGGTGACATCTCTTGTGACAAAAATCTGTAGGGTTGTTCATTTGCTGGTAGGAAGAAGCAGAAGAGGTGATTTAATACCAAGATTACAGGGAAGAAAGCTAGCACGAAATCATCCAGCACTAGTGTACAGATTTCCATGAAGAGTTTGCTGCCTTGTGTTTTGCCTGGTACAAGGCTTACAGATGGTAGCTGGATACTTTAAAATTGAGCCAAACATCAAAAATAGGACATCATGAAAACATCATCACTAATTCATATCTTCTCCCAACACCCACTGTTTTTTGCTCTGTAAGAAATCAGTGATGAAACCAAGGTTACAAGGGAAGGCAAAGCCCTCAAAAATAGCACCCAAACCAAACGCAACAAACAACTAGAAAGAACACCTGGTGCTGGAAATCCACACTCTTTGGTAACAACTCTTCCACTCCCATAGATGTATCACAGTGCTTTCTAGCCATCCAACTGACCCACAAGTAACCCGTGTCCTCCAGGCTGACACACCCACTAACATTGCTGGCAGTGTGAAACCTCTCCTCAGTTTTTCTTCATTTACTCTGTCCACCCTTCCAGCTTCCCTTTCCACACAAGCAGGTCTTTTACCCAGCAGGCTAGCCTATGTTCAGCTATACCTCCTACAGAGCTACAATGGTCTTCCAGTAAAAAGCATTTGTTTTTAGAGCCAACAGGTAGGACTAAGAACCCTCTAAAACAGATTCGAGAGACAGCGAACACAAGGGCTGCAAAGCTATGTGGGAAGAGCAGTAGAAATAGGGAGTACATCATGCTGACACTGTGGGCAGGCTAAAAGGCTTCAGGAAAGAAAACTTGGTGCTCATGATGTGCAGGTGGCCGAGGAGATGAAAGGAAACGTGAGAAAGATGCGCTGAACCCGATGCCAGAATCCATGCTCACAAACTCAGCCAATACAGCTGTGAAAGTGGCACTGTCAGCAGGGAACGCAGAGCAGACTTTGACACAAGAACCTGAATCCAAATGTCTCAGCTGACTCAGTGAGAAGCATCATAAGGGAGTCAGCACAAAATACAAACATGCTGTAAATGTGCAGGTTTCTTCCTCAACAGCAGTCTCCTCCTGTGGCTACGGAACAGCTTTCTGCTTGGGAAGACCACATCTCAGTGATGCCCTCCCAGCACCACCACCCTTGTGCAGAGGCTCCCAGCAGCCACCCACGCCTGCCAAGCTGCGCTGACAAGAGGCACGTTGTCATATCCCAAACAGGTCATGGCTAAACTGGATTCTACTAGTATATTTTAGATACCAGGTAAGAATTGCTCAGAGTAATTACCTGGTCTCTTTCTGTTACCCAGCCAGTTTTCTCCAGATTTAGCTAGGAATGTATTAAAAAAAAAACAACCCAAGATAAATTACTTGAACTACGCCAGGTTTCAAACTTCAGGGATTTTGAGGACATTGCTAAAAAATTCCTACGTAAAACAGGATTATATATGGGTACAACAGTTCTAAAGTGATGTATTTTCACTTGTAAAATTAAAACTGAATTTTGCTTGGGGATGGCAAGGAAATTCAAACCTGGAATAAGGAATACTTTGAAGTGTTTGTGATAAGGAAAGCTGGAGACAGGTTTAGAAGTTGTTTTACTCTCAGAATTACAGCTAAACCAGTAGTCTGGCACTTTATCCCATCACCCAGAGTGTACTTGAGACATACTGACTTTTTATATGAAATCTTTAGCAAGCTGCATTACTATAAACGGCCCCCAGAAACACCATCGGAATTAGATTTTAATTTTTAAACTACTGAGTTTCACAAGAGTCACAAGAAGATAAACACTTCTTAGAGAACTGCTCCCTGCCAATGCCAAGCTGTGTTTTGGTGAAACCTTGAAATCTAAATAGGAAACTCACCAACTCTGAAGCTTTATTGCCTTTAAAGTGCCTTACAGCCTTCCACAGAGTTATATAGCACACTGCCTTTCAGCCATAGTCCAAAATGAGAGTTTGATACAGTACAATATAAGCACTCATCTACACAAATGCTTTTTTCCTGCATTAAAACAGAGAGATTCACTGAAATAATTGCAGTGGGCAATATAAAGGGGAATCACTTAAGTCTGAGTCACTAAGCTCACGTTCCTGGCCCTTTTCTTCAAGCTGGCAGCGTTCGCTTACTAAAGGCAGTACTTTTAGTTGAGTGGTTTTAGTGCTTTCCCACATCAACCAGCACAGCGCAGCTTTACTATTTTTTAAAAAGTAAGTTCATCTCTAGGGCAGACCTGTGTCCTTGACACTGCAGGTGTCAAGCTTTCAGAAGTGCAACTTCAGAAGCGACTGCAATATACCTTCACAAAGCCAGCTAGTGCAATCAGCTGCTAGCTGGTGCAGTAACTATCCAGCCTGAGCTACAGCATGTATCCAGTTCCTCAACAGAACGTACAACTGTAGAAACTACCATGCGCAAAACCCAAAAATTCTCCAGACCTACAAACTAGCATGGAAGAACAAAAACTTCATGCTGCAAAAAGTGGGATTTCTTTTCAAAAGAATATCATACTCTCTGAAGATATTCTCTCTGCTGCAAATAGACATACCCCCACGGCACAGCAAGAGAGACAACCTTCTTCCATATAACCAAGAACTGCAACAACACATAACCAAGGTTCCTACCTGATTCTTTTGCTGAATTTCTAGTATCTGGCTAACTAAGAGATAGGAAATGAACAGTAAAATATTTTGCAAAAGGAAAGACAAACACTCTAATACAAGGATGCAGTACAGAACCCTACTCCCACAGATCAGAAAAGAGTGTGAAAGCCACAGAAACAGTTTAGGACAATATTCTCTGTTTCATACACTTTGCATGCTTTGGAAACCCCCCAGAATACTGTTATTTTTGCACAAACACCATATGGCTAAGAAAATACCATTCTCTGTTTTCCTGGCCCATAGCCGTCATTTCAGGAAACCGGACCGTGATCTGATAAAACAGATCACAAAATTCAGAAACAAAGAGGGGACAGAGATGTATAGCTTTCAAGCCACAGAGCAGTGGTGGCTGGTGGAATTATCTACTTCAAGCTGGTAGCAGCTCTGACCGCTAAGGCAACCTCTTCTGTTCATAAAGAAAAGGAATCTGAAAGCACCTCAGTCAAACAAGAATAGGGTGTTTCAGGCTCCTGAAAGATAAATCTGTTATGTAAGTTTTAAAGCACATCCATCCTTCCATAGGCAATAGGCCCACATTGATAATTATCTATGTAGTATATTTGTGGTCTTTACGCTGCAGTGCCCCTCATGTGTCATTGTTGCATTAGTTACCTGTACTTTCACAGCTTCCTACACATCAGAACTAGCTGCTCTCCTTCTGATGCAATCCAGTTCTTTTCCATTACTCTTTCAAATGGGTTTAAGTAACTTCCTATTTGATTCAGAATTATCATTATGCCTGAAAAACTCTTTAAAAGCTTATAAAGAACTGTAAAAGAGTAGACACCAGTAGAAAAGTCTGCTTGAACCAAAATGGCGCACAGATTGACAACGTACAACGTGCAAGAAGGAATCAAATGGTCTTTGAAAACAAACTTGAGAATTACCCCACTGAGATGTATTCCTTTCTTCTCCCTGCTCCCTCTCGCAAAGGTAAAGCCAAGAGCAAAGGGGATTCATCCAAATTCAAAGAGTCACCACTTGATTAAAAAAACTTTCTACTATACAGCCAATACAGTAAGATTTTAAGATCCAACAGGCTTGTATCTGAACAACAGGGATACAACCACGAGTGCTATACTGTTCATACAGTACATACACATACTGCTGCTAAACAGCCCTTTTTCCTGAGACGCTTCCGCAAGCTGTTTTCTTTTGGATAAGAAAGGAAGGGAATCTTGATTTGTACTTGAAACAGTTAAAAATTTTTACAAGTGTTTCTGGAATGGACTCTCAACCCTGTAAGTTATAAAACGGAGCTGGGAAGCCAGGAACCAGATCCAATTTGTCTTAGCCCAGCTGCAATATCTTCCTAATTCTGTGAACCCTGACATTATAATCATGGAAGTATGAAGTTAAGCAGTAGTAGAGGTATATGATATGAGGTAGTCTGAGCTGCTTTAATTCAGGTCCAGCGATCAGAGCACAAACCAGAAGGAACACTCTGCAGTTAATGTTACACCTTCGAGGGCAGGAGTCATCCCCGTCAGCACACCCAGCAGGGCTGAGATCTGTGCAGCTGTACCTAAACACACAGGCAGCTATTGACTGCCGATGAATACAGCTGTAGGGTATACCAGGCATTGCAGAAACTGCTCTGAAGCTTCACGTGTTAAGCACAAAACCAACCAGAGAGGGCAAAGGGAACCACCTGGAGACCTCTACACTGCTGGCAGGTGCAGCAAGAACTAGTTTGGATGTATATACGTGGCCTGTGAGCACCTTAATTCCTCTCTGCTTCCGAAAGAATCCAGATCACGACATTTTCCTTCTCCAATGACAGCAAGCTGTCAGCAGGATACCTACTGATTTGCTTGGTGTTTACTTGCATGCTGTGCTTGCTTACTGCCTCCTGGGCATATATATCCCATTTTATTCACTTATTTCAATTTACTTCGTATCTGAATGCACAAGACACTTCACCATACAGTATGCCTCTAAGCCTTTTATTCCTCAGAAGACTAATGGACTGGGCTTTGGAGAAAGCAGTTCTATTGCATTTCCCACCCCCCTATGTATTTTACAAGTGGTCAGCTTGTCTAGTAACACTGTACACTTGCAGATTCAGGTCTCCATTAACCGGGGATGTCTGCATCACAGTCTTTCACACTCCAGCTTGTGCAAAAGGCACAACACAGACTAATGGCAGAGCACTGACTGCAGGCACAGATGCCCTGAACACCGATCCCAAGCCCAAAAGGCTACCCAGTGGGTTACTTGCAATAACAGCTTTCTTTCCCTGCATCTATCTCATTTTCCCCATCTGTACAGCCAGTTCAGTGATGCTTATCACATTTAGTGCTTTAAATGCTAAGGATGAGAAACACTATGACATCCAGATATTATCTTTCTTCACACATGTTGGCTTTAGTATTGTGAGCTATGATCCAGCATTTGAATCACTGACCTCCAAGCCTGCATACGTAACTGCAGCCAGAGAAGACAAACTGACCCCCAGACACAATTTGCCCAACATTCACACTACTCAAGTACACAGAAAGACCAATTACAGTAAAAAAACCACCAAAAAAACTAAAAAGAAACCACAATGCAACAAGAGATGCAAAAAAGATCCTAAATTCAATCTATAACCACTGGACTATAACAGGATTCAATAAGCAATTTCTTCACTATAGAGCTTCCAGAAGGTAACCCTACCAGTACCCTCTGTTTATACCAGTTGGGTTTTCTCCTTTACTGAATTCCTTGCATCAAACTATAGGAGCAAAGACTCTCATAAAAGCCCACACCCATTAGCCATGCCTTTGAACTGCAGGGCAAAATCCAATTTTTGTAAACCTGAACGTTCGTTACTAATTACAAAACTACTTTGAAATCTCCCGCAGTAGTTCAGTTTCTTTGCATGTCGCTCCCTTTGCTGTATTTTTTTGAACAGAGAAGGAGTCACAGAGGCAAAAGCCAAGGCAGGCAAAAGCTCTGTCAAAACAGCCACACGCTACGGAAGGCAAGTAAGCCGGGGAGGTCTCAGAAGCCTGAGGTAGTGGATTGGGTTCTGCATCACAAGCATTAGCCGGAGTGCAGGAAACTGGGAAGAACTGGGGAATCTCAGTCGGCAGCGCAGCAGCAGGCCTCCTCAACACCATTCCTGAAGCTTTCCGCTCAGCCAGCCGCAACACACTCGGAAGGGCAGAGCTATATACAAAGCCAGCCGCGTTCCCCCACGGCACACAAGCATTTCCTCACGGGTTCCGTGCCCCCGCTTTCCCCTTTCCCCTTCCCGCAGGTCCGTGTCAGGTCCGCCTGCCTGCCGGGCAGGAGCGCCAGGCGGCGGGAGCGCGGCGGCCGGGACACCGAGCACGGCCGGGACACCGAGCACGGCACACGCCGCCCGCTGCGGCCCAACTCCGGGGCGGCAGCAAAGGCTCCTGCTCGGGATGGTGCCCCGGACCCCCCGGGGCCGCAGAAACAGGCCTCCCCAGGGGGAAGGGGCGGCATTCCGGGAGCGCACCGGCAGCCCCTCGGCACCGCCGCCGCTTAGCCCACGCGTAAGCGCTGGCCCGGCGAGAGGGGCCACGGTCGGCGCCCCCCGCCCCCGCTGCAGGGCTGCCCCAGGGGCTCACAGGGCCACGGCCGCCTGCGCCCCTTCCCCACAGGCAGGACGATGCGGGGCCGCCGCCCGGCAGCCCGCGGGCTCCGAACCCGGCGGGGGGGTCCCGCTGGCCGCGCAGCAGCGGGCCCGGCCGAGGGGAGCGCCGGGGCGCAGCCACCCACCCCGCCCCCCGCCCCGCTCACCGGGAGGTGCGGGGCTGCGTCTCCTCCGGCCGCCGCGCTGGGCTAGGCCGGCCCCGCGCTCGCTGCCTGCGCGGCCCCGCCGCCCGCCGCCCGGCTCGGCAACCAATGGCGGCGCGGGGCCCGGCGGGGGCGGCCCGGCCGGCCCGGGGGAGGGGGCGCGGCCTGCGCCGGGGGGTGCGCTGGGCCCCGCCGCCCGCGGGCACGCAGGGCCTGCTGCCGCCCCAGCGGAGAGGGCCCCGCCGGCGGCCGGCCGCGCCTGGCTGGGCGCGGGGATGCGCAGCCCCGGCGCTGGCAGCCGGCTTCCCTGGGCAGGGCGCTGCCAGCCCTCCGGCGCCGCCACCCCGCGGGCCGCCGCGCACCTCAGCCGGGGGCAGGGCAGCCCGGGGGCCAGCCGGGCCGGGAGGCTGGGGCCGCGCTCCGGCAGCTGCACGGAGCCCCTGGCCTCTCATTAATTGCTAATATTTACCTGCCGTCACTTGGGACATACTTAATTTCGCACACACAGCAACAGGGAAAGTCATGTGGGCTTTTAACTCGGATTAGAAATTCAAATTAAACCTAGTATCGACGTTAAACTCCGAATTTAAACTGCAAATCTTCACTAATATTTAAGCCTAACCTAGAAGAAACACACCTTTTTCTTCTAGACAGGAGTGGATCGAGGCAGCTAGATGCAATGCAAATGACACGCAGATGGCACATGAATCCTCCCACCCCACGGCACACGTGCCCCTACCACTGACACAGGCCCGAGTTCAGGTGCGATTAAATCGGTAGCACAGCTGATGCATCAGTAAGTTTATAGCCTGGTGTGGGAAAAGCAGAGAAAACAGGGACCTAACAGGAGTGTAGTATCACAGAAAGCTTTTTACAGTAAAGTACAGTTGCTGCTTTCAGGATGGTTGGCATGCATGGAATCTACCGTGGCTCCCCAAGCAGCACCCCCTGCCACCTCCACACATGCTGACAGCAGTAACGGGGTGAGCTGAGCACAGACACCATGGCCAGGCTCCGTGCACAACACTCCATGCAAGAATGTGAGCTTGATGGTACCACCCAGCTGATTAAGCTGCATAGGAGCTGTCAAATGAAGAATATATGAAAAGACGTCTGCTGCTGAGCCAACCATTGTGGTGAAATTACTCCCCTCAGATGAAATAATCTCACTGTAGGATCAATGTGCACCTCCATTCTCTAGTTACCCATCTCCAAGGTACCTCACTGGGCATGTGATACCAATCAGTAACAAAAATATGGATGACTAGCGTCACTCAAGCTCCACCTAAATATAAAGAAAATTAATTGGTCATGGACTGAAATAAATCCAAAAGGGGGCTCTACAGTTGTTACTTCTAATCAAGGGAGTCAGCCTTGGGAAGGACAGGAAACAAAGAATGGATGGTGAAAAGAACACTTATCTAAGTTACGCAGAAAGAAGCCTTCAAGTGAGGAAAAGCTCTGGCTGCAAGAGGAGATAAGCTGCCAGGGTGTTGCAATCCACAGACATCAACAGAAAATTAATTCAAAGTAGCACAAAGGTAATTGTGGTAGTGGGAGACTGTGACCTCCAACTCAAACAGACCCCCCAGAAAGACGGCAAAACCCCGCTTGGGGAATATATATAAATAACATTAGTATGAAGCTTCAGTAATGCTATCTAAGGATGCATACTAATTTGCATTAGAAGCGAGAAACTTTTAACTAATCCTATGTTTGATAATGAGTATGCAATTGTACTATGAAGTACAAAAAGTAAACAAAGGAGGGAAGAAGTTAGGGGAGACTCCAGCATAACTTCTGGGATCAGTTGATTTGACTCATCTACAGCAACGTACTATTTACAGACACAAAACTACCCTTGAAACCCCCACCCAATAATAAATCATAGAATCACAGACTGGCTTGGGTTGGAAGGGACCTTAAAGATCACCCAGTCCCAGCCCCCTGCCACGGGCAGGGACACCTCCCACCCGCCCAGGTGGCTCCCAGCCCCGTCCAGCCTGGCCTTGGACATGCCGGGGATGGGGCACCCACAGCTGCTCTGGGCAGCCTGTGCCGGCGCCTCAGCACCCTCACAGGGAAGAATTTCCTCCTTGTATCTCACCTAAATCTACCCTCTTTCAGTTTAAAGCCATTCCCCTTGTTCTATCACTAAGTGCCCTTGTAAAAAGTCCCTCTCCAGTTTTCTTGTAGGTGCTAGAAGGCTGCTATAAGGTCTCCCAGAGCCTTCTCCAGGCTGAACCACCCCACCTCTCAGCCTGCCTTCACAGGAGAGCTGCTCCAGCCTCTGATCACCTTCATGGCCTCCTCTGGACTGGCTCTGACAGGCCCATGTCCTTATGCTGGGGCCCCAGAGCTGAACACAGCGCTGCAGGTGGGGTCTCACAAGGGCAGAGTAGAGAGGGAGAATCACCTCCTTCAACCTGCTGGCCACGCTGCTTTTGGTGCATCCCAGGATACAGTTGGCTTTCTGGGCTGCAAATGAACACTGCCGGGCCACACTGAGCCACACATCAACCTACATCCTCAAGTCCTCCTCCTCAAGGCTGCTCTCAAAACATTTTCTGCCCAGCCTGTATCGATACTGGGGGTTGCCCTGAACCAGGTGCAGGACCTTGCACTTGGCCTTGTTCAACTTTATGAGGTTCGCAAGGGCCCACCTGTCAGGGTGGGCTGTCAAGCCTGTCAGGGTCCTGCTGGATGGCATCTCTTCCCTCTAGTGTGTCAACCACACCACTCAGATTGCTGTCATATTATTATTATATGTTGTAAATATTATGATGTATCTCCTCTGCAACAGAAGCTATTCCAAGCATCTTGAATCCTACCTGGACTTCCATCTTGCAGAATTCTATGTCTCATTCACGGTCTTGGTTTTCTTCAAAACCCAAGACCTGGCTAGCAAAAGGCCAACAGAAGGTTCTGAAATGTACGCCTCCCTCTCCTCTCCTGTGACCAACACAGAGACACCTTCTTCCCTTTCAGGTGACTTCACAGGAGAACTCACACTGGGAATCTTAACAGATGCACACTTAGTCACAAGAGAGAGCAGCTGTCAGACCCTGCTCAGCCCTCAAGCACCTCCACTGAAGGCTCCAAGGAGCATCCTGGAGCAAATTCCATGGCAGAGTAGCTGGAGGCGACGGGACAGCCGAGTCGGACACATGCAAGGCATGAGACCTGCAGGCTTTGAGCTGCCAAAGCTGTTCTTTTTGTTGCAAACACCACTGATTTGCAGATGGTATTACAGGACCCTGCTGTTCCTACACGTATCACTCAAGGCTGGGCCACTTACAGCTCTTCATTTCCACTTATCCTGGGTAGAACTCCTATACCTGTCACAGTCTATTACAATAAGAAAGATTTAATGGTCCAAAATTGTAAGAAAGGTGGCAGTTTAGCCATTGCAAAAAGTTTTGTATTGGAATGGATAAGAAAACACTGAAATAGATTACTGGGAGAAATACAGGATCTCTATTATAACAGCCTTTAACGAGAAGCAAGACAAACACTCATCAGGATTCTCAGATGAGTATGGTTCTGCTTTGAGAGGAAAACAGAGCAGATGATTTCTTGGTGTCCCTTCTGATCAATCTACAACTGCTACTGATATCCCACTGAGCAGGAACAGAGTTGGTCCATTACAGAGCAGTAAACTTTACTTTTCTCATGGTATCTGCTGTCCAACTCACCGTCAACCTTCTTGCCTAATTCATGTATTTTTCCTCATCTCTGAGGCAGGAGCTAATGTAACTTTTAAATTATTATTAATAAACATCTTATTTGTCACTATCTGATCCACTATCAAGTATACCCAGTATTCAAAAGGGAAAATTAGCATTTCTTGAGGAATGGAGATGGTCCAACCTGACAGGTTCCCCAGGGATTACAGTCACTTGTGCTAGCATCAAACTGCACTCAGAGACTGGAAAGTCATTTTTGGATCATGTATTCCCACAATAAATGGTCATCTTCCTCCGAAATAACTTATTTTCATTATAGTTGCTGCTAGTGTATTATTTTCATTGCCTGATCAGCTCAAGTCCCTGGAGTATAAAACAAGACTCCTGTTCTTTCAGAATCATTATTAGTTATAGGAGAGAACAAAATCCACCAAATAAAGAGAACTTGTAAAGAGTACGATTTGCTGTCACTACCCCATTACAAAAGAAAATCCCTCACATAAAGGAAGCAGGATCTTAGAGAATATGCTCACCTTGCTGAAGAAGCTAGAGATGTTCCTTTGCACCTCCTCTCCCCGACATCACTGGGGCTGGCTTAGGCAAGCAATCTGCAAAACACACAGATGTATACGTAGACGTTATGTTACTTCATTTGGGTGCCGGTACTGTTAAAAGAAACTCCATGTGCCATCTGCTGGAAGAAACCTTGTCTGAGGCAACCCACAGATCTGACTGCACCGTTGGCAGCCCGATTTTTCAAGATGAACCTTTGCCCTGTTAAGGCACCCACTTTCAGCACAGACATACAGGACACACAGAAAGTCAGGGTCAGGATGAGTGAAACAAAAGCAGGAAGAATTCTGTAAGAAAATACAAGCCTTTGGATCTATGTCACCTGACAAAGCATATGACAGCCCAGCAGCAAGTAGTAGCTCATTTTCAAATCTTGCTACTTGACTTGACCCACCAAAGACTTTTTGTCTCCTTCCGTTGCTTTCTTTTAGCTACACCCATCACACCGTGCTTACCTGGTCGGTTCGGTGTAACTCTCTAGGTAACAGCACATTAATCAATAATTACACTTTGCCCTATGAAAAACACTGCATAATCTTCTCTGATACAGGGTAGGGGAAAGTGAAGAAGGGCCAAGTTTTCTAACTAGACACACAAGAATCTGAAAAGAAACTGCTTCTTTCCAGCAGCTGTGGCAGATCCCATTCAAGACGAGAACCTGATTGTTTTTTAACAATAATTAGTTCCTCTCTGACAATGCCTTCAAATGAATGAAAACAAGCTTCAGAATGCAGGAAGAAACAAAGAATTACTACTTACTCTCTAATGCTGTTTCTTCCCTGTTTTCTATTTCTTGTCACATGGATCTTAACAAAATTTTCAGTCCCTAACCTTTGGGACTGATCTACAGGAAAGCTCTTTTCTGCCAACTGTATTCTTCACGTTACGAACACCATAACCACACTCAGAAGGTGAAATGCATTTTAAAAGATATGCTGCTAAACATCAAGTGAATAATTCTCAAGTCACTTCCAGGTTGAAATATCTCTACAAGTTTATGAGGCAGGCAGCTATCCTTGACATTTCACAAGCAGCAGATACACAGAAATTCAGCATCCACTTTTCAGAAGCAGCCTTCAGTTTTCTGTACCCAACACTTTGCACCAACAACTGCCTTTAAAACCAACAGCAGCATTTGGCCTTAACACTTGTGGCAATCTGACTACAGGTAATCATGCTCTCAGGCACGTGACCGAGATAAATCAGCTTGCTAAAATGACATGCACTGCCACATGTTAAGAGTACAGCTTCATATAACCCCAAAGTGGACCCAACTACCCATTGCCATCAAAAGAACTGGTCTGCTCTCTATACCCCCAGCAACAAAACTCTACCAATTGCCTTCTATTGGATCACAGGAGGCAGATGGATGCGATCTCACTGATTCAATAGAAAAATATCCTTGCAATTAGATTTCCTTGGAATCAAAAAAATCTGACTCAGATTGCAAAATTGCTATAACCAACACTACTATGGAAGAGGAAAACATACCACTAGAATATAATATAAGCACAAAGGGTTGAAAGCAGGACTGCTTCTCCAGCAACTACCTATTCTTTTATCAAAATAAAGCATAGTGCAAATTGATACCCTTTACCTGTAGCCCACAGAGAAAAACGTATTATATATGCTTCACTGCTAACAGTTCAGAGGGACAGAATGACTCAGCTACAGCACTGTAAGCCATTAACTTGACTCAGACTTGCAGGGCTCTTCAAGGATGGGCAGCCAAAACTCAGACCACATAAAAGGCTGCTCCTGAAAATACATTGCTCAGTGCAAGAAATAAGGCAACTGTGCAGATGTAATAGAACTGAGGACGTGCCTCCTCATTCTGTCTGCGAGAATCTACCCTTTTATTTTTCCATGAGCATAACAACTTGCATCTTCATCTTTTGACCGGCCAGTACCTCTACATAAAAGAATATTAAAGAAAAAAAATACTAAATACACCATGATCAAGCTTACTTGTATGCATCATCTAGACATTCAGGCTCCTCAGTTTCCCCTGCTGCTTTCCAAGAGTCCCCAAATTACTTCCTAAGAACCAACCCCACCCTCCCATTACTTTATTGGAGTTTCCTGTGCTGCTTCCTGACAGCCCTCACAATGCCCTGTAGGACTGCACCTCCCCACAACTCCTGGCTTTCCAGGAAAATGCCAACATTACTTTCTAGGATTGGCTCCAGTTTTGTAGGAATCCCCCTGCCCCTCCAAATCCCTCCTTTCCAGGAATTCCTCATGCTACTTTCTAGGACCACTACGGTTTGCTCACCCCATCCCCACTATTTTTAGGGAATCTCATTTTCTATCTGGATTTCTCCCTTTTCTATTTTGTAATTAACATTATTTGCTTCTATAGCAGCAGCAAAAGTACAGTAATTGTCTCTGCTTCTCCCCCCACCCCCCCCATGCTATTTAAGGCCTCTAGCAAGATGTGGGTCTGTGCTTCACAAACAATGTAAGAAATGTTCATAAGATCGTATAAAACTGCAAGGTCATTGATAAAGTGCATTTAAGTCTTTCAAAAATTCATTTTAGTCACTTTTATTGTTGCAAAAGAATCAATTTCATAACTTCCTTTAAGCACACTGTGCTATGCCACTACAGACAGGCAAGTATTGTCCTGATTCCTTAAAGAAATACGCTGGAGTACATTGGCTTATTAATCCTGACATGAAAGACAGCAGAAGTTTTGGACACACGCAAATTTTTTTTTGCAAGTTTCAGGGTGTTCACCAGAATGAAAAAACAGAACAAAACAAACAACACCCAGCAATGCAACTGCCAGGGACAAAGCCCTTAACTTGGGTGAGAATAGAAAAGGACGGGAGATAGTGCTGTATGTAGAAGTTCATGAGAACAGTTGAGTCAATGAACAGACAATCTCATGAGATTTATTGGCTATAAAACTTTGAGATCAAATTTAATTCCTGATCTTCTAATGAATGAGAAGTCCTTGCTACACACACAAAGTTACATCCACTTCTCCCTAGGAAGTTTCCTGAAAATCCCAAACTGCTGGAGGCAGCCTCCTAAAGCTACTGTTAAAAAGTAGGTAATTTAACATCATTTTTTTCCAAGATCATTTCCATGGCAACTTCATCTCTAATACACACATCTGCAAGTCTAGGTGAGAAATACAGAACTACATATTCAACCTAAACTGTTACTCCAACATACAATGTTGTTAAACCAGAAAAGAACAGGGTGTTTAACAAACTGTAAAATGTTTTGACTCAAAGCGTTGTACAGCAGATGGAGCTACAAGCATGGTCTATGAATAGCCACCTACACATGAGAACACAGAGATAATAAACATACATAATGTATCCCATCAAGTGATTATCTTAAATAACTTTTCTTTCTACTGCAAAATACTTTCTACACACAAGTTCACTTTTGTGAACAAAATTTCACAATAAAGCAGCTCTCCCAAGTTTCACATCAACAAAGATTGAAAAGAAATCAATGTGATCAGCTTGCAATGCTCATTCAAATGTCACATAAATGTTCAAGCTCTTCTTTTGACCAGTATCTCCAATGCCATCTGTGTTCCTCTAAGAGGAGACAGCAGCAGGACAGGGCTGCCTGCCATCTTCATCTGAAGTGTGGGGACTAAGGAAGGACATGTGTTATTGCACCAACACCAGTGACAAAAGTAAAGATTAATTTGTTTCAAACAAGATTCCTCGTAGAAGATCACACGTCTGTCCACCCATTAACACACTTCCAAGAAAATTGTGACACTCCTCTCCTTTATCAGAAATGCACTGCAAGAGTTGCATGGGTTCCCCTCCATCTCCTCTGCATTTCCGCCTCCCCAAAACAATCCATCTGGCTGACCCACTGGACTTGCCAACCAGATTCAGAAGTGCTCCCAAAGTGCAGAATGACTTTATTTAGCAGAGGAGAAAGTCAGTTTTCCAAATGAAATCTTTCCAACCTCAACTCCACAGGAGAGTAGAAACATTAATAATTTTTACACTAAGCACCTACCTTCTCTTCCTTCCCCTTCACAAAAACAAAGAACTTGCAGGAATAGGCAATACTGACTAGAAACATTTACTAATTCCCCTTTTTTCCCTACTAGCTATGAGGTGATCAGACAGAACCATACGAATAGGACAGCAGAGTTCTTAAGGGGTTTACAATGAAACAAACTGCTTCCCAGTAACTCACAAGTCCAGCACCATACAACCTGATGTTGAATCATTTGACTTTTCTGTATGAATCAAAAGCCTCACGCAATTTACACTGGACTGTTGCATACATACTAATATCTTCTCCTCCTCACAATCATATTTTCTTCTCCTTTCCATCTGGCTAAAAATCATGATAAATTCTGCCTAACACACAGCAAAAAAGAAGAGGTATAAGACAGAACTGCCAAAAAACCCTTACAAACATTAACTGTTACAATTTTTCAAAGTTTACATACACCACCACAGGAGCATACTATTTTTTAAATAATGCTTTATTAGGAGAAAAATCCTTCTTGATTACATAAATACAGATAACGTGCTCAAAGCATTATCATTTTAAGCAGTAACTTGATTTCCAATCACAATATATATACTCAAGACTAAACAATTCCCCACTTTTAATCATCTTAATAAACAGTGCACTACTAAAGGTGTAACTCTGCAAGATGAATTCTGAAAACAACTACCGTGTATGGCATATTTGAAGTATGCTTAAAGTCCAAATTGAGAAGGTAGCATCTGTACTTAATATCCGTAAGTGGCATCGGACAGTTCTCTGGCCAGACAGACTACATGATCTCTCATTAACATCGCAGAGCTGAGGCATTGTAAGACCTTTGTCATTGTGTTCTTAGAATTGCTGCCTCTTGCTGACTATCCCTTATCATCAGTGAAAAGGGTCATACACAAATTTGCAATTTGGCCTTTAGACCTCAGTCACTGAACCCTTAAGTCATTGTTTCCCTTCAAAAGAAAGATTAACTTTGTTTCTTTAGAAGGAAATTCTACTTCAGCTTGCTTCCCAAGCAGCCATGATGTTTGTATTTTCTCAACCAAAGATTCAAGCATAAAAATATTTTTCAGATGTTAATCTAAGCCAGCTGTGGTAAAATGGCTGAATTATATTACAAGGATCTACAGCATCTCTCTACTCGGATGAGTTTCTGTTGATAATTGCAAAGACTTTCAGAAGTTCTGCACAAGTAAAAATCTCTAACTGCACACACTATTTCACATCAGTTCAAATTAATTTCATACTACAGCCTTCATAAAATTACTACTTAAAAAACAGCTACATGCAAACCCAGTTGTTATCAGCTAATCTACCAAAATTAACAACGTTACAATCCAAGCAACCAACCAAAAGGACACCATCTGGGAATCTTTGGATTCAAATACAGTTTTGTATCTTTGAAGTTCAAATGAAGGTTCTGAGAGAGAAGTTCTGTATTAACCTAGGCAGATGTATGCTAACACAACATATTTACTTTGACTATGCTCACAGGAAAAGGCCACCATCATCTAATAACCTTTCATCTCATTAAAGACCACACAAATATAAGTCTTCATACACATAAGCAGGTTATAAAATAACCAACTTAAAACAATTGAACTAAACCAAACGTAAAACAGACTTTCAAGAAGTCAACCAGATGCGTCTAATGTAATGTATGCAGCCTCCCACGAGTCACAGGCAGGAGCAGCTTCATCACCAATACTCTCATAATGCTAAAGAATCCAGCAGGCACAAGAACTTCTTGACAGCGTACATATGGCAAGTGATATAAACATAACAGTACACAGAGAAGTTATAAAAAGTACAAATAGATTTTGGTTTCATTAACAACACAGAAGAGATGTGATCAGTATGTTGTACTTTAATCCAAAAGCTAAAACACTGAAGGCCTCGTTCTGTATGGGCAAGACATTCTTGGTCACCTCCTTCTCCTCAGCCTCACATGTATACATGCGTTAAGGGTAGAATTCCAAACATTATAAGAGAGCAGTGGCATATCAATTTACATGGTTACCTTCCCACCCTCAACCTGGCAAGGACAGAAATGCTTAAAATTCCAGCAGGACAACACAGCTTCAAGACCTCTATGGAGTACTTTTATAGGCTGAAACAAAATGCATCTTGTCTCCTTTCAGTTCAGACAGCAGCCCTAAACTAGAATGATTTAGAAAGCACAAACTGAAAATTAAGGACTAAGTTTCAGGAACACATTGTTTAAAGAGAAGTTCACGGAAGATAAACAGGTTTTGCTCAGAACTGTTTCACAAATGTCCATAAATACAAGCAACGTGGAATTGGGATGAGACCAAGAACAGTGTCCATATTCAGAAAACAAAAAAGGAGAATGCACGACACCCTCAAACCAGCTACATGGAAAAGGTTAAATACCTCTTTGTTAGACTCTAAAACCTACGTCACCAATCCCAAAGAGCAAGTCACCTTGTCATGCCACTGTTTGGCATCTAGCACGTACTCTGAAGATTAACATTACTCAGTTTTGTAAAAGAAATATCAAAAATCCCATATGTCCTAAGTGCCAAACCCAAAACTTACTGAAGCAAATCTGCATAGCAGTATTTTCCGAGAACACAGTTCCACCAGGAAAATGCTTTTCTTGGGATGAATATCCTTTTTTAATAAAACATCCAAAAAGCCTTTATCCTTAAATAAAATATCTTCTATTTTCTCATGTCCCTGTCATGTTAGCTGTTCAGCAATGATCTTCCACAATTCCTGTAGCAGTGGAAAAAAACCAAACATACAGGTATTTTCTTAGATCAGTAGGCTGCAATTATGAAGAAGTTCAACATGCCCACTTGAAGACAAGAGACACCCAATACATCCATCTATAGACAGTGTCCATCTATGTAATTTCTAGAACAACCACAGAATTGTATTTAAGACAGAGCAAAAGAATAGATTTCTTCATTCTTGTAGCATGACTTTTAGAATAAAATAATTAGTATGATTCAAATAATTTGTTTTAAAATAATATCATTGGTCTGCATGACATCCTGCAGTAATTTGACTCAATTTTGCTCTTTTTTTAGCCTGTGTTGACAAACGCTTTCAATAATGCTTGTAAAAATACAACTGAAAAAAAATACTCATTTTACTGAGGAAGCATTTGTGAGACCTTGATTGTCTTAAACACACACACCCCTTCTCAATGTGTTTGACAATGAAGATTAAGAATGGGCCATTTTATTTCTGAAGAATAAATTAGCATATGCTTTGTCTGCTATACAGAAGATTATTAAGCAAACTACAACATGCTCTTCACCATGACACCTTGAATTGTGGCAATATACTTCATGATAAAACACTTAGGCATTTTAAAAATGCATGTATTTAAAAGAGCAATAGCTTTCTGCAAAAAGGTAGGGAATGAGTTTATACATTTAGGCATAATCCAGGTTATATTTATGTACTTCTACAAATTATTTTGAAGTTTTGCATGCATGTTTTATGCCTGAAGGTATCAGCATTAAGTAAAATAAATCAATGGCATGAAGTAACTGTGGCCCCCATAACCTTACCAAGCATACATACTGCAGAAGACACGACAACAGTATGTTGGCTACAGGAACATCATTTCTTGGTAACAGACTTGCAACCTAGTGCAAGATTTGCAAGTTCTCTAAAAAGATCTGTTAGATTGTATTGTTCTAGAAGCTAGCAAGCTATTAGCCACCCCGCACAATATTCAAAAGAGCAGTTGATTGGAGGGGGGTGGGGAGTGAAAAAAAAGAAAGAGAACTGTAAGTGCTTGGGAGGTAATTATATAACTACAAATATTATATTTGACATGTTTATGAGTAACAGAAGGTTACAGCTAATTGCCTTCTCCATAGGTATTACAACATTATATCCTGAACCTTGAAGTACTAAAACTATGAAATTAAAGCTCTTCTACAAGCAAATATATGAGAAGAGGTACTGGTCCAATTTCCTAGTCAATAGCAAAAATTGTATTTTACAAAGTAATGGAGACTGTTTCTTAACCTTTGAGGAAATGAGTGGAATCTAAGCCACTCTACTGCTGGGGATAGAAATGGCTACGTTATGTCAATCTAGTACAGATTATGTAAGCACGCACAAACAAGAATCATTTTAAAATGACAAAAAGCTAAATGGAAATAAATGAAAAGGTAATGTTTATTCTCCTGTTCATACTTCATGTTAAGTAAACAGCTGAAAACTAATTTGAGATGGTTAGCCCAACACATTACATTTATTCTAATGAATGCCACTTACCAACTGCTCAATTCGTTCATAGATGAGAAACTGGCAAAAATCAGCCTTAATGGGCTCTACAGTATATTTAATTTTTCTGTCTTGGAGGTTCTCCAAATCATTCAGAGTATTTCTGAAATGACTGTAGGCTTCACATGTAACATCCATATGTCTTAAAGTGAAGTTCAGCCTGGGAAGAAAATACTTAATTTAAAATGTCTTTCCTATACAGGCATCTTAAATAGCTATATAACTTTCCTCAGCTAATAGAAAATGTGGGTCTTCTCAGCGTGATTAACTTTGATAGCCAAACAAAAGTAACCCCTCTGCCCTGCTATTCTTGAAAAGTAGACAAGACTTATGTTAACATCAACACACAGTAACTCTTGGATGAATCTTTTCAATTGATTTTAAAGCACCTGCTGCAACAGAATCATTGGCTTGGCTTCCTGGACAAACACTGGCAACAAATCATATGAATAGCTATTGCTTATCTCCACAGATTTAAGCAAAGCCTACTTATATATTAGTTTATGAATGGACTGCAACACAAGACTACTTAAAAACATTCAACAGTTCCATGAAAGAAAACACAAAAGAAATTGTTATAGTGGTCTTGAGCTGGGAAACATTTATCCTATCTCTGTGCCCCTTCATTCTGCCCTGTGACCCCAAAAATATATAGCAAATATTGTCAGGCATTGTAAAATACATCAGACTACTTATCCTTACTTGCGCAGAGGTTATACGATGCAAGATAAGTAGGACAACAGGTAGGACAACAAAACCTGAATTCTTGTGGAAGTCAGATTCTGAACTGATAAAAATTAAGCACACACAAAAAAAATGCATGTCCTGAGAATATACTGCAGCCTGCAATCTGCGATGAAAATCAGAAGCTGACCTTCAATCAGATCAGACATCTCTTCCCGATAAATGACGCACATGAAGTTTTTAATGCTTTTTATTTGAAGTTCTTGATTATACTTACCTCTTTTCTAATGCTAGGTAAACTGTGCAAGAATTTCTCAAGTTGTGTGTGATTCTATACAGAGTTCTGAACAAGGCATCTGTCAGGCCATCATCATAGAATACTATAAAAAAAAAGATTAAGAGTATAAAGTATGTATACTTAAATGTATTATTTACTTATGTCTTAGGTATGAAACAACAGGCCCAAGTCTGATTATTCTAATCAATCAAGTCACTATACATAAAAAATATACTTTGGGATTTAGTTAAATAGCAACAACTGACCCCGTAATAATATCTGCTGCTGCTATTTATGTCAGGCTTTCTTTAGATTTCTTGTGTATCAATGGGAATCACTTCTGTCAGACAACTTACAATACTTTAACAAGATTTCTATCAGTCTGGAAATATCTTACTGCAAAACTAAGACAGACAGAATATCACAATGTGTAGGGCCTCCCTTTTTACAAAAATACAAAAAAGGCAATAACTAATTTGCATACCATTATAACCATATCTCCTTAGAAAGCAGCCTTGCAACATATTCCAATATCATAACTAAAACCACACCTCCTTTATTTATACATTGAAACAATGTGTTTCCTATACAGATAAGCTAGCCTATCATTTTTCATTCCTTCACTTAAGCAAGAAAAGAAAAAAAAAGAAAAAAAAAAAAAAAGAGTAGAAAAAAACCCCACACAGATATCCAAAGGCATAGACTCCATGGGCAAGCACAGCATCCGAAACTGCTCTTCAAATTACAGAATATTAGTCTAACCACATATCTACCATTATTTGCATAGACATTATCTGATGCAAAACAAAGGTAGGATAACGAAGATGACAAAGCTCTTCTGAAAGTCAAATTCATCACTTACTTGTGATTATGTTCTTTGAGTAATTTATTTAGTCACAAGTAATTACCACACCAAAGGGAAATAAAATATAGTAGTTCTCCTATTGCTAACTCAGAATGTAAATACAATTCTTTGAAAAAAAACACCAAAACCAAAAAAACCCCCACAAACACAGGCAGGAACACTTAAGGGAAAGCTCTGACAAATTACGTAAGGATCTGACCTATTAGATTTTAACAATCAAACCAGGTATGTTTAAATTATTACTCATAATGCTTAAGTGTTTATATTTTCCTACCGTCAGCTGCCATTATTACAGTACAGTGCTCATGTAAATCAGCAATCTCTTCTTCAGACCAGCTATAAAGAGCTTCAGGATCTGTAACAAAGAATATGGCTTTGGTACACATGATTAAATGTCTGAAATGACTGACAGCTGGAAAAAAGAAATTTCATAACTCCTGTGGTCATCTGCTACTCCATAAATGGAGCACCCCATTGAAGGTAACCCAAAACCTCTCTCTATTCATGCTCTGAAGTTTCCTGCAGTCCCTTGCTTCCTCTGCATTATGTCCAGCCCTCCCAAGGCTCACTGGCAAGTTTTCTTTCACTTTAGAATTTACAACCAACTACCATCTTGTAGTGAAATCGCAGATTTAACTACTTTAAAATAAATACTCCTTTAAATAAAAAAAAAGAAATGCATCTTTGTGTAAGTTTTTATTAAGCTTCCTACTTCTTCATGCTTTTAAAAAATTTAGACTCTGTTGAAATACAGAAACTTTCTCTGGAAGTTGAAAAAACATAAAGCCTTTTCAACTGGCAGTATCAAATATTTTCATTAACCAGAATGTTCTGAGGTCCAAGAGAGGTTTTTGAATGTGTGAAGGATGTTTCCACTTGTTTAAATAGTCATTCCATTTCTTAGAAGCATTACCTCAAATCCAACTGATACAAAAAATAAACTGTTAAGTAGGCTTCACATAATCTAGTGCTACCACTTTGTGTTGACCTTGCAACCACTAGAAAGTTTTTGTGATCTGCTTTACTATCATTAGTTGCACTTTAAATGTTACTCAAGTTAGTTCCCTCTCTTTTGCTAAAAGCAGCAGAACACATTCCCTTAGCAGATATTTAAAATATAACAAATTCACCACTACATTTGGAACAAATATTTATACATTTTCAAATCATCACCTACCCTCCCCACCACCTTCTATAGTTTTGTATTCATGCAGTCATAAGCCACACAATACCATCATATCAAAATCTGGATTACAGTAACCCAAATCCATGTCACTGTGCCTGGATTCCATTATCACCACATAACAGACACATCTCATTTGTACCTCTTGGATTTTGACCTAAGTAAAGGATAGACACCACTTGTTTATTCTCAACCTATGAGTAAAGCCTTCCTTACTCATTCACATGGCAACAATGCACCCAAAGACAATTGTGTACTTTCAACTATTTTTCCAGAGGCGTATGTGCTGGAGGATTTTACTTCATAAACAACAGAATAAGCTTTTCTTGATGATTCTGGAGGGAAAAAAAAACCCTCACATCAAAACACCAAACCATATTTAAAAGGACCCATTATAACCACCTACCAGTGCAGAATTCTTCTTTCAGCCAGTCCAGTTTTTTTACTTTAACTTCTCCCCCTGTGGGTGAAGAAAGATCGCATCAGTCACAAATGGCCTTTCAGACAGTACCTAAGCAAAAGTAGAGTAAAAATCTGTTCTGAAACAAGCGATGAAGATCTATTACAAGGAGACATGAAACAAAGTTGAACATCAAATAATTTACTGTACAAAACCAGTTACTCACAAGAGAACACGATGAACTTAAGGGTCAGAAAGACAAACTATGTTCTTTTTTACATCTCACTTGCAAAATACTTTTCCTTTTCAGAGTTCTACCTCTGTCATTTACACTCTGTTTACGTGACCCTGGCACCTGGCTATCTCTGATCCTCCCAAGTACCTCAGTGAAACTCACACAATGACTGTGCAGAAACTACAGCTGGTCTTCAATGATGACCAGAGAAAGAGTAAGTATTTTGCTCTTCTGAAAAGGAAGCTGTCCCATTATGGACCACATACAGCTATCTTGCATCTTTCTTTTTACATGAGTCACTTTTAACCAAGACTATTTTTTTTTTTACTTATGAATATGCTCGGTAGTCAATGACTGTGCTGTTTAATCCCAGAGTAGTTGATATATAGGCAATTGCATCAACAATGTACAGCACTTACTTCCCAGCTCCATCAGGTGTTTGTTTAATACAACATTTTGCTCACACATGGCCAGAAGATCTTCACCAACATCTGGAAAAAAGAGATAATTATATTCAAAACTAGAATATTTTGCATGGGCCACACATGCCCCTGACCTCTCAGACTAATACTCTAAGTGTCTCAAACCGATGAGATTAAGGAAATTCAGAGCAATTCTGTCCATGGATGATTGCTTCCCTAGTATCCTTCTTGCTTTTATCTTTCAGTACTAAGCTCTGAACCATTCTTGAAGAAACCAGTTAGATCCCCACACTACCTATTTTAATCTAGGCACACTATCTTGACTTCACAGCAATGTATCTTGCTTTTAAACTCTTACACTTACAAGTAGCATGGCTTTTTCATTCTGTTTAGAAAGTTCTTCCTATTTTTCAACACAACTTTATACACATTAATAAAAAGTTATTAACTAAAACTGAACAGAGGAGGATGAAAATGCCAGGATGAAAGCATTGCTTCATGAAGTTTCATGAAAATATTTAACTGAACGTTAACTGCCTTACCTGTACAATAAACTCTCTTGGCAACCATTCCCATGATAATGCTTGTAATTCCAGTGCCACCTCCAAGCTCTAGCACCGAGCAACACCTGAATGTGTCCCGTTTGAACAAAATGTAATCAGCAAGAAGAAAGGCTGCACGCCAGACCTGTGGATAAGAGCAGCAGTCAAAACAATAAATTCTGAAGCACAATCGATGAACAGCAAGATACTACAAGGCAGAATACATACTTGTTTACCGACATCTTCTAAGGGAGTTGCCATAGTATGTTCTGTGAAAATGAAAGTAAACAGAAATAATTATCTCAAAACATTGTTCAGACCATGTTCCATAGTAGCAAATCTGAAAATCAAGTCCTGCTTCCCTTTCAAATATAGAACTAAACATTCTTAATTCTATATAATAATGCTAGATAATGCCAAAACCCCCACTCTAACTAAGGAGCACTGTTTCCCAACGTGTACTATAGCCCAAATCACTTCTGGAGAAACATGGTAAGTTTTTGAAATATTACAATATCATCGTATTATTTTTTATTATCTCCTTTCATTTAACAACAGATGTTTCATTTCTAAAGAAAACCTACTTTTCTTTTGGTTTACACAAACACATTTATTCCATTTCTCCTTGACTACAAGCCTACTACTTACCTATTTTAACAATATCACTGCAAGTGCATTCTTGCTCATCTTCAAAAGCATCTTCTCTCCCTTTCATGAGAATTACAGGATGCACTCTATCCCTCAAAAGATCCTCTGCTTCTACATCAGAGGCACTTCGAGGTCTTCTGACTACTTCCAAGTCTCCATCATCGTCTAGCAGAGCTTCTACTCCTTCACTATTTAATTCCTTTTCTTTTCTTAGTTTTTTTCTGCCCTTATCACCCAGTTCATCTCCACTTCTGTACTGGTATTCTCTTTCTGTTGTAGATTCTCTCACACATTTCTCAGATGCTAAACCTTCTGTGTTCCAAAGGAGTTTGAAATATGACAGGAACACTGTAAGAATGCGGAGCAGGGAAAAAAGTTAAAAAAATCAAGTAAGAACAGAATCTATGCGCAACTTCCACATTAATGGAATTTTGGTATGCATTTCACATATTAAAAATCTAGAGGATACAAAATTATACTGATAACTTGAAACATAGTTCAATTTGCTATGAAGAAATATTTCTGTTATTAAGCTCTGTGAGTAGAAATAAATGAAGCACTTTCACAGTCTACCGGCTGACTCTGCACCAATGCGGTCACAATGCACATTTTCATCTGATTTAGTAACACTTACTTTAACAATTGCCAGAAGGGATGGTTTCTTACACCCCCCAAAAGATCTTCTGTTGAGACAAGGTCAAACCAAGTTGAAAGAAGAATTAGTACAAATTATAATTTGTTTCTTTAGGTTAAAATTTAATTTCTGTCTTACAAGAAACAAACATGTTTAGTAAAAAGTAGGATTTTTATTTTTTTACTGTTTTAAATGTCTTTAGGAATTCAAGCAACTTCAAGCTTTAAGATTGTCTTAATAAATAAAGCAATTTCCTAGACGAAGTACATTCAGAGTAGGTAGCACATGCTGCCATTTCATCCTGTTGAAATGTTCTTTGAATCAAGCAAGATCACAGTAAACATGCTGAACAGCATGAAGACACATCATAACATTAATTACCTGGGTTTGACCCGATCAGGGTCCAAATTATTATATGCTTCTTTCGCAAGCCTAGTTTATAATTTTTTTACATTGTCATATGCTAGAACAGCTGCAAAAGTTGTTCTTTTCATATCACAACTGGGTTTGAAAAAAAACCCAAACAATTAATGCTTCTGTCACAGCAAGAACAGTACTTTTCTACAGAACATTTTACCAGAAACTTCAAGGTCAGTTTCCTTGACAACTTTATAGAAATCTACAAGCTGGCAATCAGTCAGAGGCGTTTGCCAGTTCATTTCCACTACAGCCTTGAGTCTTAAATTATACGCCAGTTAAAAAACATTGCTATTTTGAGCTTTCTTGTTGACAATTTTTTAAAAATACAACAAATAAAAAAAACCCCAACAAACCAAAACCCAAACAAAGCTGTTAGGCTCCTTTGGAAGAGATGGTATATCATCACATAAAGATTTTATTTAAAAAAAACCCATAAATTAATTATGAATTATTTTTATTTTAAACTTAAGTTACACAATTTAAAGCCCCTGGCTTCTCACCTTTTGTGTGCATGCAAGAAACATCCCAACTTTTTAACATGATTCCCAAAGTGCTCTATTGAGATTATAGCTAAATGAACTAATAAATAAATAAAATTAAACCTGCAAGCAAGTTAGTTACTTTGGTTATTTCTTCTGAGAAAGTAATTTAAATTTTCTTTTTTTAAGATAGGCTGTCTACAAATTCTACATTAATAGTTTTCATTTCTGTAGTTAATTTCATGAGGAGAACCCAGCTAGGCCACTTCCTACGGACTGAGTAGGAAGTAATTCTGCTTCTAATGGGAATAAAATATATAATGATTAGATCAACCATTTAAAGCAGCATTCACACATTACAAAGATATAAACACACTTAAAAATACAGCTCCATCAGTCTAAACATACATTACCTGGTTGTCCAACTGCATTCAATCGCACCATGAGACGTCTCTTGTTTGGACAGTGTAAGTGAACATCAGAAAGTACAGTGTCGCTTTTAAATGTGGGGTTATCCATCTCCTCCTCTGTCACATCTACCATGATGTGCTGGTGAGAGGAATTTAAGGTACCCAACCAGTCCCCTATGCAGTGCTGTCACAAAATTGTTTGATACTCTTCTATTAACAGACATCAAGTAACAGTTTGCTCAGCAAGATAAGCTCATGACATAGTTTCTGAGAAGAAATCAGGCAAGACGTGAGCATGCAAACTCCAGCATGCTCCAATAAGACAGCAAGTTGCGCACCATGGTATCCAACCTAAAACCAGACACAGACAGCTTTTAGTGACATCCTGACACTGTCTGAACATTGCTCCAGCAATATTTTAGAGGATAACAATGAGATGGCACTGTCCAATAAAGTTGCAATGCAACAATGCTCTCTTTTATAATGCTCCAAAGAATTATCAAATATGTAACTGCTAGCAGCTCACTGGCAGACACTGCATATTTTGGGAAGAGCTACTAATTAGCCTGTGTTAAAAACACCACCACCATGACCACCCCCTAAAAATCCCCACCACGTTACCATGAATGCACAGACTTACAATGCTAAGTCAAGGTCTTCAAGAAATATAAAGGCCATGTGTGCTCAATTTCACCATTTTAAGGAACCTTATTCTTCATAGGAATCTCTGAGTTTTCTCAGAAACTGACACAATTACCAAATATATGATCAAGGGTTTGTCCCCCACATTTTTTATGAGGAGTATCTGCCCTTCCTGAAGAAAATGCAGCTCCTTTTATATGCCTCCACTAACAGGGCTGTTAATGCCTCCTATCTTTGGTGCTCTTTATTCTTTCACAGAAAAAAATATATATAAAAACCTGAAATCATCCTCATTACCTAATGTCCAAGGCTGAACTCTCTCCCTGTCCGAAGGGACAAACAAATGAATTATCTCTTATAAACAGAAAAATAAAGAGGACATTTATTTCCCTATACTCTACAAAACTTGCCATTTTGTAAAGTGCATGTGAAACACTGATGAACAACAGATCTGAAAACAAACAGGTGCTTAGTAACTGAGGTGACAAGCTTAGATCACACACACAAGCCATCACACATCGTATCAACGACGTAGTTAACAACACCCACACACACATCTCACCAGCTTCACATACCCTTAATACCCCTTTTGTAAAAACTGCTGATGCCATTTCCCGTGTCGGCATTGCCACCTCGGGAGACGAAGCTAGCTTTTCCATTATCTGCTTGCTCCTGAACAGAACCATAAATGCACAGGCTGAAAACGCTTCACGTTGAGCAGGCAACCTTTACCACTTCAGTTATGAAGTTCTGCGAACTCCTACAAAGCCTAGCGCAGCCTGCCACCCTGCCCCTTGCCAGGGCACCCGCCGCACCCACGCCCGCTGCAAAGCGCCCCCCGGCCGGCTCCCCCCGACCCGCGGCGCAGAGCAGCCGGGGCAGGGGCAGCGCCAGCGCCGGGCGCCGCTCGGCAGACAGAGCCTGAGCTCCGGGCCCCAGCCCCGGCCCCGGCCCAGCGCCCGCCGCCCCCGCTCGGGGAGCGCCAGCGCAGCCCGCCCGAGCCGCCCCGCTGCGCGCCGGGCCTGGCTGCGGGGACCGGAGCCCGGCGCCGCCTCCCCCCGGCCCCCACCTGCCGCCATGTCGCAGGGGACGGCTCCTTCCGGCGCGCCGCTGCCGCCGCCCCGCGGTGCCCGGCAGAGGGACGGCCGGGGCCGGGACCGGCACCGCGCAGCCGCCGCGGGGCTCGGCAGCGCCTCCCGCGGCCGGCACCGGGGGGCCCGGGCTGCGCATGCCCGCGGCCGGCCCCGGCCCCGCTGCCCGCTCGCCTGGCTGGCGGGGCGCGGCGGAGCGGGGGCACTCACCGGCCCTTACGCTGCAGGCAACGCGCGGGGCTTTGCGCTGTGCTTAAGTGCTACCCGGCACCGCCCGCCCGGTAGAAATCCTGGGGAGTCGGTAAACGCGGGCGCTGGCAGCCAAGCTCAGCCTGGCCGCTGAAAGCACCCAGCCAGCTGCCCGGAGTGTGAGCCGCGTTTCTTACCCCATTCCCACATCACTTGGTGTCAGCGTCACTGCCCCGGCCGCACTTCGCGTGTGATTCTGTGCCAAAGCTACAAACTGCTCCAAAACAAAAAATGGGAAAACCTATATGGAGGCAAGGGGATATTTCCTTAGCCCAAGCTGTATCAGTACTCTGCTACCACTGTACGATTAGATGAAGCAATAGCAGTATCTGCTCACTTATTTGGGGGGTAGAGGTCTAGCTGCTTAATTCTGCAGAGTTTTTAACTGGGTGTCATGAACCCGGCAAAACAAAAAGAAGGCCAAGTTAAGTGTTGAGCCGGAATACCTACCAGAGTGCTTTAGGAAACCATAATAATAGAAATTCATCTAACTTGCAAAGATAGGCAACAGCCGACTAACAGATTTTACTGTCTGCATGGTGGATCTCGTGCCGCAGGTAGTCGTCGCACAGCTGAGCTCATCTACCACCTGGCTGCCCTGAGGTGCCAGGGCAGGGCCGTGTCCCCATCGTGCTGCCGCGGTGGCCGCGGGCACCCTGCAGGCACAGAACCCTGTGGCAGTGGGACCCGCGGCTGGCCATAGCTCTGCGACCCTGTCTCTCTGCAAATTCAGGCACACAGATACGCTCCTAACTCTTGTCTGTATGCTATTTAAGTTTCTCTGCCAGTCTGCAAGGGCTATTGAAGTTTTTTGTATCTTTCACTGGGAGGATCCAGTTCAAAAGTGGGCATTTACGTATTAATTACTTGTTATACGATAGTGATGTCAATTGCTACAGATGATCCTTGTGTTTTTCCTGAGTGGATGCTTGTGGGGAAGGAAGAATTTAAGAATTAATGCTGTGAAAAAAATCTTGGAATGTAATGCATAGTCTGTATTTATATTTTGATGGCTGTTTCTCATCAGCTGTGTCCTTCCATAAAGGCTAAGAATTATTAAGAGAATGAAGTAATCTTTCCCTATTTTTCGTCTGGAGTGTTGAGTGGTAAGGAAATGGAAAGCACAGTGAGCCATTCAGATCTCTCCTTGGAGTTTCTGTGGGGAATTCTATTGGATAAACATCTGACAAAAATGCTTTTATTTGTTTTCCTTTTATCTGGCTCCTGTGAAAGAGCAGAATATTATTTTACTTCCTGTGGCGATATGCTGCCACATAAATTATTACTGCAGACTCTCTCTGCTGGCATATTCCCCACTGCTATAAAATGCTAACAATAGGCAGATAAAGCAGGTTATTTGTCACAAAATCTTACCACTTTGCAACAAGAGACACACACTGGTATGCAGGCCAAGTGTTACTAGAGGAGTAGCTACAAAACTAGGTGCTTCACTACACTACACAGGCTCTTTTAAGCACAAAGGTAAATTATATGAGAAACAGAGCTGCTATAATTTCTTTTCTAAAAAATCCAGCTACCTTGTTTCACGTATGTATAATCATTAGGGAAAGCAGGAATATCTTGTGGCTGCAGAAGGTCTTAAAGGAGCCAGCGCGGCTGCAGACATTGTAGTGTGGGTGGTAACAATGATAGTTGTTTAGGGACAACCTAGCTCTTCTTATGCAGTTTCTGTACTGGGCTTTGGCAGCAAATCCCTGAGACCTACCTCTTCTTTAAAGCCTTTAGGATGCACATCAGTTAATTTCCTGTCTTCCTCCCAACCATGTGAGCTAGGAATTTGCTTAAAGGAAGCAACCTAAGAGTATCCCTTAATCACATCACACCAGGAATTGGGGGACTTAAAAGAAACGACGGATTCCCACATGATTTTTGCCGACTCCTGTCATGGCCCAAAGGATATTGCTAGGAGCATTCCTTACAGAGTGCCTTCTAAAATGCCAACACTGTTGCAGGAGGCTCAGAGAAGAAGAAAATTATATAGACAATCCTGAAAAATAAGTATCACAGGGAAAATCGAATTCCTTAGGAACAGATAAAAGAACAAAGCTGATTCTAAGCAGACAGGAATAACCAGATTAATCGATACAACACCACATATTTGATCTTGTACTGTGCAGTAGTATATCCCTAATAGCTCATGATATCTTTCTAATACATACCGTACTGTCTCTTTGCTTGTCTTCTTTTCTTTCATTATGTCTGCCAGACAGAAGTACATTCTGTGCTTTTATTAGTTCAGTAAAAACAACAAATAAAACAAAAAACAAACCAAAAAAACCCACACTGAAGGCTGTGAGGGAAAAAAAATGTATCAGCCCTCATAATTTCAATCCTACTATACTGGGCTGTTGAAAGGAGATACGCTGAACTAGTTTTAACTTCATCTTGTTTACTGGGATGCTGGTCTGCAAAGTACTTCAGACACATTCCTTAAGCCACCAAGCAGCATGGAGAAATGTCAGGCAACACAGCGAATAAAGGGACTGTTGGTCTCTATGATAAATTACTGAAGAATTTTGCTTTGCTCTCCAAGAACGTATGGCACCTCAGTATTGGTCACCAGGTTGAAAATGCCTAAATAACTGCTTGAAGTTGAAAAGTGCCTGAGAAGAGTAACTGAAAAATAATTTTAAAAGGGCAACTGCAGCTGTCAGCTTTTTTGTCTCCACATTTCCTGAATATCCATTTCTCCTTCCCCAGGGAAGCTAAGATTCATACTGCCTCACCATCAAGAAAACTGAATTACAAAGCACTAACATTAGCAGCACAGAGCTAAAATCCACAGTGATTTCTTTCTTGTTAACTATTTTGTGGTTGTTTATCAGATACATTCACATTCTTTGACTACAGCATTTTTGTCCATGGGTTTATTCAGAACAATAATTTGCGTGCCTTTGACATCACCCCATGACTTCTCATGTCCAACACAAGCTGATTTCCCCAGAAAATTTCTGAGAAAGGCGTGCATGTAATTTCTCAGATGATTCTTAGAACAATGTCAACCCAGTGACTATCACTGCAAACACCAAAAATATCTCTCTTTAGTTAGGGGAAAAAGAGCAAAATTAAGGTAAATGAAAAGCCCTCCTTCACTCTCAAGCACATCAAATCCACAGAATACAAAAGCCACTCTATTTCTTCAGCACTAGTCAGGGATCAATTCTCTTTTAAACCACTAGCACCAGATTACAATCAAGAACTGCAGAAAAGTATTTTACATTTACGTGCTCCCTGCCAAATGCTCTCTCAAAATTTTAACAAAGACTTCTACATTGATCAATGCTACAGAAAGTAAGAGAAAGTTCCATCCATCCATTCTGCTCAGCACAACTTTTCATTACTTTTTCAAGCATGTCAGCCTAACAAGGCAGTGAATCAGCCTCAGGCATTTCTCTGCCTTAGACCTGTAGTGTATGAAAAAAGAGGAAGGTAAAGGCTTTAGTTTACCTCACATACCAGACAGCTTTACAGAGGTTTAACTGGTTGTTTTAAATGATGAATTGGGCCAATTTCATCCACTGACTGAATCCCAAGAAGTCTACCTAAAGATAAACTGGGCCTATTCAAGACAAAGATAAAACAGCAGTTTATTACAGGCTGTTCACATCATCCTCAGGGGTCATTTAATCTCAATTTAAATTCTCATTAGACCTGCTCCTCTCTGCCACCCTGTACTTCTCACCTCCCTCTCATTGCATCTCCTCTATATTGGCTTGCACATACCATGGCAGACATCCTCTTTTGAGCTAGCTGGGCTAGCCAAAAAAAGCTAGTGTTCCTGTTGCTTAATACAATCCACAATTATCATCTGCTTCAGGTGGGCAGTATTTCACTTACTTTCTAACAAATCATAACTCTGCAATGGAAATGAGACACTTTTATTAAACTAAGCAATTTAGCATCACCATTGACCTTGATACTATGAAAAGTTTTTGTATCACATCTACCTCATTCATTTCTTCCCTGATCTGTTTTAAAGGCAGGCTGCTAATACAACCTTTGTCCACAGTTTGGGGATTCAGGTCAGACTATTCTCTTAAGACCCCTATAATTCTTGTTCCATATACCCGGCACTTGGGGCCTTATTTTCCTAAAAAAATGCCTGGATAATTAATGTCTGGATAATGCCCAAGAAGGAGGGTTTCAGTGTTGCTACATGTCTGTCTGTTTTTCCCCATTATATATACACTACTAGATCCTGTGGAAGAGGCAGGAGCCTGCAGTTTCTCAGAGCCTAAATGGACGTGCTCAGCTGGGTATCACAGGGTGGACAAACAGCAACTGAAAGACACATATAGGGAACTTTCTGCCTGGGTATGGATGGAGAACAGAGCCTGACTGGGTGTCAGAGCTGATGGAGAGGCACACTAAGGGACCTAGAAAAGACTGTGCCAAGTGTTGCAATGCAGGAGACCACTTTAAGACTGCATGGCTAGGCAAGATGAGAAGGCTCACCCTGTGAAGGTCTCAGTGGTCAAGATGGAAAATGAAATCCCATATTTTAACATGATTTCTTTATTTTAAAGCTGCTTTGCTGGTTTGTTTTGGTTGTTTTTGTTTTGTTTTGTTTAGTTTAGTTGGGTTTTTTTTAATAGGTCTTAAGAGACCAAAGTTAATGCACGCCGTAAGTGAGGGTGCGGAGAAACTAAGGGGGAATTTTTCTCAAGCTCATTTTTTCCACATACTTCTTCAGCAGTCAAAAATATTTCTGTTCTGGGTTGATTGGTTCCTCCCTGTTTTCCCTACACTGCCTTTGTGTTGTGCCCTCTTTTCCCTAGTCTTCCTGAACAGTATTTGTCCCTGTCAGGCCTGTCGCTTTCAGTGTTTGAGCTTATCAGCATCTGTTCTACCTGCTCAATACACTCCTATTACCTATGCATCTTCTTCTGCTTGACACGCTACATAAATACTTGCTTGACTAAGATTAAGTAACACAAACTTCCTTATTTACTTTGTGTTTCCTACAGCAATTTCCAGTAAATCAAATTATGCTTCTCAGTGCTTTATGCAGTTCTTTATGTAATCATGTCAGAATTCAAATCAGTGCTCCATAAATCAATTTCCAGAGTGCACAACTGTCAAGAGAAGAGAAATGAGACCAGCTGTTGCTTTTTACTTTCAATACTCGTTTCTTTTTTGTCTGTCATCTTTCTTGTGTATCTGAGGTGTGTGAGGCTGTCCTGGTTTCAGCTGGGATAGAGTTAATTTTCTTCATAGTAGCTAGTACAGTGCTGTATTTTGGCTCTCATGTGAGAACAATGTTGATAGCACACTGATGTTTTTAGTTGTCGCTGGGTAATATTTATACCAAGTCAAGGGCTTTTCGGTTTCTTGGGCCCTGCCAGCCAGAGGGCTGGAGGGACACGGGAAACTGGGAGGGGACACGGCTAGGACAGGTGACCCAAGCTAGCCAAAGAGGTATTCCATACCATATGATGTCACGGTGAGTATATAAACTGGGGGAAGAAGAAGGAAGGGAGGAACATTCAGTATCTGTCTTCCCGAGTAACCGTTACACATGACAGAGCCCTGCTGCCCTGGGGATGGCTGAACACGCACCTGCCCGTGGGACGTGGGGAATGAATTCCTTGCTTTGCTTTGCTTGTGTGCGTGGCTTTTGCTTTACCTATGAAATTGTTCTTATCTCAACCCTTGAGTTTTACATGCCTTTCCGATCCTCCTTCCCATCCCTCTGGGTGGGAGGGAGTGAGCGAGTGGCTGCGTGGGGCTTGGTTGCCAGCTGGGGTTCAAGCACAACAGAGGCTAAGGCAACTTTTTGGGATATGTTTAAATACAGTATTTGAGTAGGGATGCCCCTGATGAAACATGGTGTCATTATCACTGGGGACTGCCATGGGGGTGACTTGGAGACCTTATTACTAACTGAGAAAAGTGACATGTAAGAACAGCATTGACCTTTGGGTGTTTCACAGTGATGGAGATCAAGCCCAGAAGAAATTGCTAGGAAATCTTATATTCAGTAAACAAGAAGATCATTTTCAGATGCCATTAGATAGGACTAGAAGTAGAGTGCCTAAACCAGGAGCTTTTCTTTCACATATTTGAGCTAACACTGTATGTTCAGAGCACTGGATTAACTGCCTTGCATACCTTATAGCTACCGGCTCCCTATTCAAAGAAAAGCCAGATTAAAAAAAATTACTTTTTTTCCCCCCCTATAGACAAGAACTTTCAAAAGGATGAGATGTGGCTAATCTCTTTATTGAGTGTTTTGTACTCCCTTTCAAGCAGGAAAGTATTTGGAAAATCTTAGCTACAAAGCTTATCTGAACTAGTCTCCTGAGATCCTTCTTCAGTCCAGTTTTTCTTCATGGTATGACCAAGCATAAGCATGGATAATCAAAGCTTTCCCACACTCTATATTCTCACATAGTGAAAATAGGAAAACTTGGGATTTACAGTTCACCCCAGTCCAAAGGAAGATGCCTAGGTATCATGTGATGAAATACAGAAATATACAAATACATTAAGAAAGAATGGCAAGGGAGCTTATTCAGCATGTTTTGAACCTTCCTTATATGCTTTGCTTATGGCTTGTATGAAAGCTAAATGCTCTAAAGACAACAAAATGGTAACTTTTGGTATACATAGTCAAAGCAACTGCCTGAGACCCATAATTGGTGATCTTAGCTGATCTGGTATGGAGTTTAGACTTAGCAGCATATTTTTCCTTTTTTGCACCAAACCACAATCCTGTATTGCATGCAGCAGCAGTAACTTACTACACACCATAATTTTACCGGATAATCCTAAAGCCCAGAACAGCTTTGCCAGAACTTTGCCTATATCCAATGTATATGCCATAGTAACATCTATAGGATTTTTTCTTTGGGAAACTGCTGTGGTGTAAACTAACATGGCATAATAGTAAAGAAGAAGGTTTTGAGCTGCATTCTGAGGCAGCATTTGATCAGTGACTGCAGATGGCCTACAGCAGTCTTTTGTTCTTGTTTTTGTGACTCCAGTAGGAAGGTTTGATATAACTGAGTATGGAAGCTAGTTTCTGACAGTATGATGCTAGATTTTGCCTAGAGATTATTATTTCTCAATAGAACTGCAACTTCTTTTAGTGGCATGACAATGAATAGATGATTACAGGAGCTGTATCTCCAGCAGATACATGCAAGACAAGCTTACTTTAAGTATTTCAGTTGAACACTTGCACAAAAAATTCACCAGTGTGCCTATGCATATCAAATGCCAGCACTTGCTGATGGTTACACAGCTTGCAGAAAATCCTCATGTAGTGGGGCCTGTTTAATGGGACAAGCAGCTACTGCACAAAGCATTTAACTTTCCAGCACTTTCCTTCTCTGTACATGGTTAAGCATTAGAATATGAACTTTGTTAGGAAAAGCACATACTTGATTTGTGCCATTCCAAAATACTGCTTTTAATACTCCACAAGTAGTCATCTCCTTTTCTGTATCAGAAAGCTGGATAATTATATTTATTCTTTTTTCCACAGCATGTTCTATCAATCTTTATATAAAATCAATTACTTCATTAAAATAAGCCTTCTTAAGTGACCTTGGTAGTGTACTTCCTGAGTGACCCTGGAGAAAAGCCACTCCTGTACCACAGTGGTACTAAACCTGAGACTAAAACATTTACACTTAACACCATGAAAAGGATTATAGGCCATCCAAACGAAAACTGAATGCTAACCATGGATTCTTTACTATCCATGCAAACATCACTGTAGAGGTATGATTATTCCACCTACATTTAGAAATGGATGGTGCTGTGTATGTGTACACAGAAGATGCTTCTCTGGTAAATGGTAAGCAAAGTCATAGATGCTACTACAGAATTTTTTTGTTGCTGTAATCTCCAAGAATAAAATTGCTAGAATTTGTTGTAGTAAGGCCACAGAATATAATCTAGACAGCTGGTTCAGGAGGAGATATCCCTCTACTTTATATAACCTCAACAACTAGTTCTCCATCAAAACAATTTACAAGACTTGAAAAAAGCCCAAAGTTGGCTGTAATAATCTGTGCTGGGTACTTCAGACATGTCCCTCCTATAATTCCCCTTTTAATAAATATGACATGTCTACACTCCATGGGTTTCTTTGACAAATCAGGTAATACTGACTAACAGTTAGGACACTGTGATATATGCCCTGTATTCTCTCATCAGAGATAAACTGTGACTAGTCAGTCCTCCTTTAAATTCACTGCAGGTAGTGGCTATTCAAAAATGGATGTGTACAATTGCCTGATGAAAAGATTAAATCTGAGAAGTAATGGTCAAACCTCTGATCTACTAGCCAAAAGCTAGTAATTTCAAAGGGCTGAGAATCTGAAAATTGTAATATTGTACGCTGCCTTTCGGCTTTTCTGTTTTGAACTATGGGGGAAGTAATTGTGATATTTTTTTAACAGTTTAAAACAATAATAAATTTCATGATCCATTTAGCTTTCCTGGAATGCTGAATAGTAAATGGGGTTTCTATTTAATTCTTCAGTCAATTAAAAAAAAAGATCAGGAGAAAAACATGTGATATTTCCTGGGAGAAGATTTTGAGTCACTTGAGATGTGCTGATAGTACTTGTTTCTGTGGCAGCGATTAATTACAGTCATTGGTGCACACTTATGTTGGCGGAGTTTTGCTTTCCTGCAGACATATGGGTAAACATTGTGGGAATCCCTCCTTTTCTCAGTTCACATGTAATTCACTTTTAGTAGCTCAGTCACCTCTTTCACAAATACAAACAGAGCAGGGGAAACGAAATATACAAATAAACACTGGGGAAACCCAAGGAATTAATCTTGTAAGAAGAGTCTTTTTAAAAAAGAAAGGTTTTGATGAATGTCTTAAAAAGTGTGTGTGCTTACTGAATTTACACAGATAGTTTATGTAGTTTGAAAAGACAAAAGCTGGACTTACGAAGAGAATTGCCCTTTTTAATCCAGAAGTTAAGTCCAGAGAGAAAGTGGACATTTTGCTGATAGCAAGCCTGTTTGTAATGGGATTAATGACATGCTGTTTCCCGCTCTAAGCACTGATATTAAGTAAATCATTTAGAACGATTGACCAAAGTGCCAAATCACTTTCTCTGGCTTTCACTCACTCCTTTCCAGTATTAACACAGTTAGTATAGTACTTCCACAGCAACTTTACCTCAAGGATCTCATTTGGACTTAGCTCTCAGTCATTAAACATATGGGGCTTCGGCTGCAACAGCACAGCACGTGTTCAGAACAACTCCGAAGGAACTGTACTATAGATGCATTTTACCCAGTAAGAGTCCCAGGAAGCCATGCTCGTGATTTTTGGAGCACAATGCCCTCTGAATCCTTCAGCACCCATGTAATCTTGCAAGCAGAAAGGGTACAGTAAAAGTTACTTACACAAGCTCTGCTGTGTTCCAGCTGGAAGACTTAATTTTGCTGCATCACACTCTGTGGACTAATAATTGACTGCGGCTTTGGGAGCATTATCTGAATTATCTCTGATATTCTGAGCAGTGGGTTGATTTTAGCATATCTGACACCTAGTCTGTCTATACAAAGTGAATTACTCCTTTTCCACAAAGATAAGTCTAGATTAAATTTTTGGATCTTTTATGCTGAAAATCCTAGTTTAACTTTCAGTTCTTCTAAAGACCTCAGTAAATTGGAAACTAAAACTCTGGAAAAACTAATCTGTACTACTGGCTTTTTCCTTTCATTAAAAACCTTTCCTAATGAATACATTAAGATGTTTTGACGAACTCTACTTTTTTAGTTTTCTGATTGCGTAGCAATTAGATTTTCCTCAGCATGAGAATTAATGCCTAAATAGATTATGCTGATGTGGAAATTAAACTTCCATGTAGAGCTGATTTATTCTTTACATTAACTTTTCTGTCATCACAGTCTGGTCACAAAAAGATTGGGGGTTAGCAGGCTCTAACTTTTGTTTACACTAAAGTTAATCTAGACAGATCCTACAAGGAGCTCCACATACCTTGGTGGCTAAAACAAATTATTGAATAATGTTTCTAAAAGTAAGCACATGTCCAGAACTTTGTGGGCCCCAACATTAGGTCAAGAACTCTCCAGGACACAGGTCGTCACTAGTAGGCATTTTGTACAATACCTGATTAACAGCTTGGACCCAACTGGGTTAAATGTTCCTTCAGTTTTACACCCTTTGCTTTCCCTTGATTTTAACTGGGAGATGACAATGGCTGATCATTGCAGTGGTATGATGGTTTAGATATATGAATGCCTCTGGTTTGGATTTATGAGAAGAGAGCTGATAAAATGTCTGCTTAATACATGGTATTTGTGTGGGTAAGTAAAACTTTCAAGTAACTCTGTAAATACAGTTGGAAAAAACAGACAAGCTTGGGGTCCCAGTTAAGACTTATGTGCCCCAAAGCTTGTTCATTTTACTGCATTAGTCTAACAAAACATTCCATCTTGCTTCATAAACCTTGCATGTCTTCTATCACCCAACCATCACAATTATTACAAGGTAACAGCTGCTTAGTTTGTAGAAATACACAGGCACTTTCATATGTTAAAAATACAACTTGGGGATGCTAGAGGTGGCAAAAGCTCAGGATAATGCTATAGCTGCTTAACGGTGTATTCCTTAATGGAAAGACTATTATAATCCCAGCAATACACACCTTCCAGTACTTTTGCAGAGCAAAACGTGGTCTGTAGTGTTGATGACTACTGTGTTTAAATAAAGTAGCATTTTCCTTTTAACTGATGCTACTGCTGAAACCCTACTGGTTCATGATCGCTTGTTGCCAAGGGTAGGTAACGATGTCACACATTCTGCCTCGTGTCCATGTCGAAAATAAATGAGAATGATTTTTTTTTTTAAATGACTACGAGTTACTTAGCAATTCCTTGGAAGGCCTGAAGTGAATTACAAGTAAGAAAACAAGATGCCCCGTTGACCCTGCCTGCACTGTATCTTTATGCCAGTGAAGTAACGCAGTAAAACTCCACAGTAAATGCTCAGCAGATTTAAAAACAAAGTTGTGTTACTGCAATTTACCATGTTGTCCAACTGATTTAGGTGAGTTGAAGGTCGGCAGGAGGCTAGGTGAGGTGTGCCTTAGGGGCTTATAATGGACACATGTGCCCTCGGAAACTACGTTAACTGCCTGTCTTTCCAAAGTTTTCCGAAGAGGGTGTACTGCTGGTGTTCTTCCCTCCATTAATGACAGTCTGACAGGAAAATGAGTCAGAGCAGAGTACAGGCGTGTGCACTGGGCAGCAATTGCCATGCCACTGCCTTCTCTCACACCACCTTTCAAATTAAGATCTTACCCTTTTGAGGTCAGCATCTGGAAGACAAAGAACAAAAGGAAGTATCTTGTAAATGCAGACAGAAAAGCACTGCTGCTGCTCCTCAGACCTTGGCTTGCACTCCCTGCTTCCCTGAAGGACAGTGGTGTGTGGAGTAAGGGAGCTTTAGTCCTTCTGAGGTGAGACCATCCGAGAGCGTCAAAAGCTGTCAGGATACCGTCCTCCCCGTATCTTCCAACTGGTATCCCTTTCTAGGAGGGCAGCCTGATCTTCGAGGGCAGCCCCACACCCGTGCCCGGGCGCGCTGGGCTCAGCTCTCCCCTCACACACGCACTCACAACCCGCCGGGAGGGCGCGGGGCCAGCGGCCGGGGCTGCCGGGCTGGGCGGGAAAGCGACCTGGGGGGCGCCGCGGGGCCGGCGCTGAGGCGTGCGGCTGGACGCGGAGGGAGGGAGCGCTGCCCGCCGCGGGGCCGGCGCTGAGGCGTGCGGCTGGACGCGGAGGGAGGGAGCGCTGCCCGCCGCGGGGCCGGCGCTGAGGCGTGCGGCTGGACGCGGAGGGAGGGAGCGCTGCCCGCCGCGGGGCCACCCGCTCTGGGCAGCGGAGGCAGGGAGCGCTGCCCGCCGCGGGGCCGGCGCTGAGGCGTGCGGCGGGACGCGGAGGGAGGGAGCGCTGCCCGCCGCGGGGCCGCCCGCTCTGGGCACGGAGGGAGGGAGGCGCTGCCCGCCGCGGGGCCGGCGCTGAGGCGTGCGGCTGGACGCGGAGGGAGGGAGCGCTGCCCGCCGCGGGGCCGCCCGCTCTGGGCACGGAGGGAGGGAGCGCTGCCCGCCGCGGGGCCGGCGCTGAGGCGTGCGGCGGGACGCGGAGGGAGGGAGCGCTGCCCGCCGCGGGGCCGCCCGCTCTGGGCACGGAGGAAGGGAGCGCTGCCCGCCGCGGGGCCGGCGCTGAGGCGTGCGGCGGGACGCGGGGCTGCCCGCTCTGGGACGGGCGCCGCGGCGGGGCGGGGCTCGAGGCGGGCTACCTGCGGCGGGCCCCGCCGGCCCGGCCAGGCGCCCGCTGCGGAGACGCCGCGGGCGCGGGCGCTGTGTCTCGCTGAGGCGGGGGCCGGCGGCATGAAGGTTAACTGGGGCGTCCTCTCCCCCGCCGTGGCCCTGGTGGGAGTTTCAAGCTTCGTCTTCCTCGTGGTGGCCATCGCGACGGACTTCTGGTACATCATCGATGCCTCCAAGCTGGAGGCGTCCCGTAACGGCACGGACGCCCTCAGCTCGCACTCGGGCCTGTGGCGGACCTGCCGCGGTGAGTGGGCGCGGGGCGGTGGGCCGCGGAGGGAGCCCCTCACGCCGCGGGGGCGGCAGCGGGCGGCCCCGGCGGGGTGGGGCGGCAGGTGCTGCCGCGGGGAGCCCGAGCCCGGGCCGTGCCCCTCGCCCCCGGCCCCCCGCGGCCGGGCGCCCCGGTAGCACTTTCCGCAGGAGGCGCGGGCGTAGCAAATGCTGCTGTACCCTAATTCTACGTCAACTTCTAATTCAAACTCACTTAATAAACGTTAACCATTTAGAAAGATGTCTTCTCATTTGACTCGAGGAATTGAGGGGCACAAGTTGTGGTTTAAGGCCATTAAAATGATAAACAATCATATAAGAAATATAAATAATATTAAACAATATATAGTTTATATATATAAATAAGTAATATCTGTATAAATAATATCAGAGTAATATATCCAGAAACAATATAAATATAAATAAAATTAAATGTAATCCCATACTGACTAAAGACTCACCAGGTAATGGTACTGTGCTTGATCATTCTTAGGTTTTCACAGTTCAGGATTTTAATGAAAGATCCATAAACCCTATGCAGATACCTACGTGATTTCCCCTGTTCTGTTTAGTTTGTATGCCAGGTATATTGCTTTTGGTGTTGATTCCAGCATTAAAACCAAGGTGTAAGTAATGTTCATCAGCGGCAAGGAAGGATGTTACTTCCAGCGGAGCAGGGGAGAAGGAGCAGGTTAAAGGGACTGTCCCCTCTGCTGCACCCTGAGCCCCACTAAATGAGCTGATGTTTCCCTCTTGGCTTCAGTGGCCAGTCCCATGGGAGCAGAAGTTGCCAATGCTGGGTACTGAAAATCCCCTCCTTTCCTTCCCTACTTAGGAATGACTGTTTTTAAAGCAAATAATATATGAATTATATACATGCCAAAAGAAAAGAGGATATATTGCAATAAGATATTATAGTGTAATTTTTTCTCATTGTTTTTTCCCTTCTTTATTAGTGAGAAGCAAATGCTACCCTTTGATAAACCCATTCTGGCATGAGAACGCAAACATCACTGATTCACACAGACAGCTTTTGTGTGAGTAACTTTTATACTATTTCTGTATTTCCATCCACTCTTCCCTCCCTCCTTGGCTGCTTACAAGGTCCCATTTCTGATTGAGAAGGGGAGCTCTTTGACACAAGTGTTTTGGCTGCTTCTGTACAATATCTGTCCCTGCATGTGGCCTTAAGTGGGATTACTATTGAAATAACCATCTATTTGATGTCCAATTCAGCTAATTTATTCCACAGGAGCAAGATGTTTCTGCCTGGAATGGCTCAGTAAGGCACACAATTGTTAAAATATAAAAGGCAAAAATGTTCAGAATCCCCTCAAAAGAATTTGATCACTGAAAATGCTTAAACACATATTAAATCTAATCTTTAAGACAGCTACTTACCTACCCTTTCAGTGGGATTCCTTGCACTGAAAAATACCTTAAGTATACTGGAATTTAAGAAAATAAATCAATGACTAAAGGCAGTCTTCAAGGTCTTTTAAGAACATCGTACTCAAACACATTAAGTTTCTAACTGCATGGGTTGGTATTCTTTTTCTTTAGATCCGTCTGTCAAGGTCAGAATGTTTTACAGAAAGTCCAAGCTAAACACTTTCAAATACTTTTAGGTTTCTCCTAAAACATGATTTAGCTTATTTACATCATATTCTGCACAATGCTTCATTCATACATGCTTGTATGTGGGCTTCATTTTTTTATTATTTTTCATTTACTTACCTCTCCTCTCTGACTCTGGCTGTTTCCTCCTTGCAAGCAGAACATATGTGTTTGTCCTGTGGCTTAAAATGGTACTCTTTCCCTCAAAACAAGCCATTTCCCTGAGTAATCCTTCAGAGAGGCTTACAGTGTCTTTAGTCCCTTGGAGCAGCATCTCATGATATAGCTGAAAATGCAGCAAACATGGCAAAGTCAGCCTATGAAGTAATGATGCTAATGTAGCTGTGTTGCAACAGTGATTGGAAAATTAAAGTAGGAATAACAGCCCAGTGGGCCTCTGAAACAGCCATAGAAACATATTGACAGGTTTGAGACTAACAGCACAGATTCTCTCTCTATGCTTTCAAATTGAAAGGTGCCATTTCTTTAATCTTGCTTAAGACAGAAGGCCTTAGCTGCTTGATGTTGCTGAAGATTGTGAGGACCAGTGAAAATGATTGTCTGCTGCATCACTTAAGCCTTTGAGGGTTCAGAGTTAATTGAACCTGACCAGACTGATCACATTTTACGTGTGGGCACCTCAACTAGTATGCTGGGGTTAGTCTAAAATTTCAGGATAAAATTATTAGCATTTAAAAAGTTGTGTTCAGATCTGCAAAAGAGTGCATCTGTAATTTTTCTCAGGCAAGGAGATTTTAGATTGCAGCTCTTCAGTGAAAGCCGAATTCTGCAAAAACAAAAGCAGAGGCTATACAGAGCTCTTTTGGTTATAAAAATTATGTTGGCTTAGAAACAAAGGACAGCTCTTTGGTGGTCATGAAGTGTGAGAAAAGAGTGAATATGAGTAAATTGGATTCATAACTATGTTTACAAACCCTTCAGAACCTCAGAGAAATTTTTCATCTCCCACTCTCACATCAAGTCCTATTTTTATGTTCCTGCATAAAGACTTCAGGTCTTCAAAGACGATTGCAGATTTTATTATAGGCAGGTGTAGTCTGCCTAAAAATGATGAGATAAGAAATCAAAGATCCTTTCATTGAAAGAACCTACTAGGTTTGATTAGAATGCCTTAGAGAGTGAACTCTTTGACATTTTAGTTGTTCAGCTTCTGTGCAGTTTCAGTGTGGAGAGGCTACAGACCCACAGCAATAGCAGCCAAACTTAAGGAAGTGCTGTGTCAGTACTTCTTACTTCTAGGAAATACAGATATTTCTAAGTGATATCTAGGTTTTTCAAGTACTGAGATACTACTTTCTACCTCAGCTTTACACTTCTTTTTTAAATATTTTCTGACTGATCGCTGAATCGTGTTTAAGCAGATCAGGGCAAACCTTCATCTTCATCTACAATACATTTTACCTAGAATTTTAGAGGAAAATTCTGGGATTGTGGATTCCAGTGTGTTTACAGTAATTTCTTCATGTGTTGCTATGTGGGGCAAACAGGCTAACTGCACAGCTTTATTCCGTTACTTCAAAAACTGATTTCTTTCTCTGTGTGAGCCTGTGCAGGTGTCTGTGTGAGGCACATTCACATGTGATCTCATTTTGTCTAGCTGTATACCGGTATTTCTCATTGTTTGATTGGCAGCCTGAATTTCAGGAGCTCTAGCAACATCAAGCATGTTTCTTGCTGATTATTCCTAAAAAGATTTAGAAGGGCTGTCTCCTAACGCAGGCACTTAAGTAACATATTGGGAATCCCATCCCCCATTCTTCAGAGTTCCCATATTCTTCCTGGCATGTCTTAACTAGACACAAGTGCCAAAAAGATGGGAGAAAGTATATATCTGAGTGCAAAGAGCTGGGTCTAAGTGGAAACAGAAGTGCTGTTCACTGCCAGAAGACAAATTCTTCATTAGAGAGTGAAAAGCCTTCACATTTCCTCCCTCCACATTTCCAATCTAACTCCTATTCATACCCCGCAATTCCTTTTAGGCTTACTGGGTACTTCAAATAGAGTTCCTGGCAAATTAATAAAATTGGATGTACAAGTTAAAAGTTCTGTGCTACCAACAGTATTACTCAGGCAACCAACCTAGGTTTTGTTAAGCCTGAGAGTATGATGTGTTTTCACATCACGGGAGTACTCTTGAGCAATTTCTCTAATGGATTAGACACAAGCATGCCTTCTGTAATTCAGCTTCCATTTCTTTTCTTACCACTCCCTCCAGCTGAACATATGGTGTATACCCTCTTTCTCCCTCAAACCCACAATTTATAAAATATTTTCCTACTACAGATTATGTTATGGCAGTTATGTATTTGTTTAAAACATCAGCCACTGTCTAAAAAAATATACCACTAGACTACCTACCACTAGCTTTTCTGAAATTTCTGCATTTTAAAAAAAAATATTTTTACTGGAGATTTACATTTTCCTCGGTCCCATACAGGATTAAAATGAAAGTGTCACTTTTCACGATTTAGACAGTTACTAGGGTCTCCCAGTGATCACTAAGATTAAAGGTAGGCCTCTGAAAGTCACCTTTAAAACTGAAATCTGTCAGCAAAGACACCCCAGGTATCTTGTATTGCCATGCATTCTCCTGTGCCAGCTATGGGAGACAAACAGAAAGAGCAAGTTTTTTTTCATGATAAGCTGAATCCATCTCTCACTAAATGGTAAAAGAAGGATACCACTCTGACTTCAAAGGAAGCTGCAGCAGGAGTTCTGAGCAGCTTTGCCATTTTCTAGTGAAAAAATATAACATTCAAAATAATATCTAAATGTTGAGGATCACATACAGAGAGAGGGAAGCTGGCGCATAGAAGAAGAAATAATAGTGTTTACTGATTTTTTTTCCCAAAGGGTTGCAGATTTATAAAACAATTTATTTCGAGGAAACCCCCCAACTAAACCCCCAAAAACCAGGTTACACTGGGGAGAGGTTACTCTTGAACATTTTTGTAATGTAAATATTTTTCATTTACTGAAGTCTGTGCTGTTGATAATTAGTAAATGCCAGTATAGATTTAGCTAAAGACAGCACCAGTGCAATCCCTACAAAATGAACAATTTCATAAATATTTCTAATCAAAATCCACTTGTACTCTGGACTTGGTTCAGACTTACTTCTTGCAGGACAGATGAGTTGTCAAAAGAAGGAAGTAATGTGTTTGCTAGACACTAACGTATCTTGTCAAAACTCTTCTATGAGCTTTACTTTTTGGAAACTCAAGTAATGTATTCCTAAGTACCTCAGTTATGGCTGGAGAGTAACCTCTGCTTAGTAACACAAAAATTACTTCCATCTACATTCTTTTGAACTAAATGATACATGATTTGATGAGCCTAGAAAGCTGTTACTAAAGATTTTTAAAAGCATGCTAAAATTTGTTAAAATGTGGAGGGTTTTTTGTGTGCCTCCCTACCACCCTTATAGTTTAAAAACAAATTGCCACAAAGCTTTTTTCTTTCTTTTTTTTTTTTTCTTCTTTCTTCTTTCTTTTTTCTTCTGGCACATCAAAACAACTTATATAACATATTATGTGGCCAAAGTATAAGAGGCCACAAGGCCGTTTTGGTCCAAATATGCAAACAGATGCAAAATTACAAAACATATAATTTCTCTTTGTACCCTAAACTGATATGGGGTCCCATCTACACTGCAGTGCTGGGGCCAGTGTTATGAAAAATAATGTGAGAGGAACTCCTCATTTCTTGATGGCTGCCTGGTTTGTCCCTGACACACAAACCAGCTGCATTAGATACCTACAAGGTATGATTAAGCCTCTGACAATACTGATTTTTTTGTTAGTGTTATGGACACAATGGCTAGTGATAGATTTCTGGTTACAAGTCACTTTTGAATGCTCTCCTCTATTCCTGAGCCATCCAGTAATAATCAGTTAATGGATGTGGTTTCCACTTATATATGTCTGAAAGAAAAAGTTTTTCTTGTTGTAAAACCAAGACTGGAGTGTGCAGCTGCCACAACTGCTGAAATAATTACCCCCCCCCCCCGCATATTTTTATTTTTTTATTTTTACTATTTTAGACATCTGTGTGGCTGGAACTGAAATCTGCAGGCAAGTTGCATCCAGCAGGGAAGTTAGTGCTTCCTGCAGGGAAAGGGTCTTTGCAATAGGGGCAGTTACTGATACCTCACTTGTTACAATGTGACAACTACCTTGGTTTCTTGCTTAACAAAATTAGTTTAATAGTACAGTGAAACTAGACTGGATTTTCTCACAGCATGTGGACTCTGTAGCAGTCACGAACCAGCTGCTTTCACACTTCTCCCCCCTCTTTATGGGCCTGCTTCATTTTTCTGAGTTACATGTTTATAATGCTATAATCCCAAAATGCCTTATTCTTTGCCTGCCATAACATTTTCCCTGGGGGATTTACAGTTCTTTACATTTTTTTCCTTTGGTTTTAAGTTATCAGAAGGAAACAGCTAGGTCTGGAATACCTGGCAAAAGCCAGTTCAGAGGCCAAGTGAAATATGACCCACATGATGTACATAGAAATTCTAGCTTAATTGGTATGGTAGGTGTATACATAAACAGATCTGCTTTGTGTCTGAGCAACACTGCAGTGGTCCTTCAGAGAGGTTCCAGTGAACATTTGCTTTGCTACTTACAGTAGATATTATGAAATATATACAGAAATATGAGATAACTTAAGCATCACTGCAGCTGAGATGTAATGAGTGACAACTGATGAATATTCTCATTTTCAAATTCATTGATATTGTAGCAATAGAATGTGAACCGCAGTGCATTAATTATGTTTATCGTTGTACCTATTCCTAGTACTGAAGGTTTTCATCAGTGTCCACCAGCAGCAAGTTTAACATAATTTTTTTTCTACTGTCTGCGATTTGTCTTCCAGTTTAGCTCAGAGACTTGTTACATCAGAAAAGCACAAAGCCAAAACATGTAACACGAGTCCAGAGCTTAGCAAATTATCCTGGGGTACCATAACCCTGTGAGCTCTCCTCCATCGTCATCTTTTCTGTGCTGCACAGGAGGGAATCCAGGCCTTTGTGTCCCAGGTGTTCAAGCCCAGAAGTCTCACATTTAGCCACAGACAGCAGTTCCCTTTTGTTGCTTGTTGTTCCTTTAAGGTGTTTCTTTCCTTCCTTGCAAGCAGGTCAGACTTTCTGAGTGCACTGTTTCTTCCCGGCTTTGCCAAGTCTTTCCAGAGGAGCACCACTGGTTTTAGCTGCCAGCATTCTGTTTCAGCTAGAGGCTTTTGTCTTTCTAACTAGCTATTTAGTTACTGCTGGGGAAGATAAACAGGTCCTTACCTCAGTTCTTGTGAGCTGCTGCCACTTGGAGTATTTCTGATGAGGTGATTATTACAGATTTCTAGAGACTATTTGCTGTTATATAAACTGTGCAAACAAATCCAAAGTTAGTTTAAAGCAATTAAGCTCCAGTACGTTGACAGAAGATGATTAACAAAACTGCTAGACCTGCAGTTGGTTACTTTTGACACCATTCAGTTTTTCTAGGTTGTTCCGCAGATCTCTGTTACAAACAACTCATCAACAACTGTGCTGGGTGGTAATTTAGAAACGTCTGCCAAGTTCACAGATCTGGACACACAATGCAGATGTGTGATTTCACAGAGATCTCACAGAGATTTGGTCAGACTTCTAGTAAAACATCTTTGGCTAGCTGATGTAAAAGTTCATTAACTCAGATCAAGCAATTAAAGTATTTTTTGCTGAAAAAAAAGGAGTTTTTTAAATATTCATCAGTTTGTTTCAGTATTTTCAAGATTAAACTATTGAATATTTCACGTTGGACTGACAGGGAACTTGGACATTGAGAAATAATGTGGGAAACTGAATTCCATTTTACAGGAAAGTACACACATCTCTTCTTGTGCAGAATGCTTAGGCTGGGTTTTTTTCCAATACTAGATTAATTTCATCAAAATGAAGACAGTTATATGTATAATACATAATAACTAAATATATATTTCAATACAACCTATAAACTACTAAAATGACTGCAACTAATGTTTTAACTCCTTTCACAGATGATTATTAGAGACAGAAACACAGTAAAGATATTTTAAGTTATGTCCTTCTATAAACTAATTCTGTCCCTCTAATCAAGGAATATAATGGCATAATATCATATGCCAGATGGCATGAATTCAGATTCCTGAGTGGTTTCCATGGCAGCATTTTAGAGTAAGTTTCCCAGGCAGTTGCAGATTTCATTGAAGGACAAATGGGTATTAGGTATTGAACTAGAGCAATGGAGGTGATAAAAGTGCAGTTTAACCGAATACAATCCATTCAGTATTTGACTTTAAAAAAGCTGCAGGTGATTCATGAGACATGGTCCCAGCTGTGTATAGGAAAAGTAAGGGTCTGTCACAGTGGGATTTGTGGGTTTCAGCTGAGATATCCCTGAAACTGGTATTGTCACTGAAGAGAGCATAAAAATCAGAGTTATTCTGATGTTGCATGCAACTGTCATGGATGATTAATGTGATGTATGACACTCCCCAGGAGAATACTCTGGTATGGATTGAACTTTGCTTCAAATCAAAAGGTTACTTTCAGCCTTATCTTCTTTACCCTCACTTGTCCTGGCTAAGGTTCCAGTCCTAGCAGCAGTAGCTGAAATCACACCATGAAAAGAAAAGTAAAAAAAAATGGCAACTGTAAGTGCCATTGAGATGTAGTTTGTTAGCAGCAACTTTGACTAGTGAGGACACCTGGAAAATCACAAAACACAGGCCCAATGATGAGCTTGTTTATGTTTTTTCCCTCCCAGTAAAGCCAGGACTGAGGACAGAGTTGCACCACTCTTACATTCTTACTTTTAAAATGTTAATTGCATCAGATTTTATCCCTTCAAGGCCTTTTCACCTCTTACCTGTGAGACCAAATCTAAGAGGACACATGGATGTCAAAATGGTGGGGGATCAAAATCAGGCCTAATACCCTCAGAAAGCACAAATAGGGCCAAAGACTAGCCTGTTCCTGCTGCCTCTCTAGAATATGAGAACTAAATTGTGTGCCAGATCTCTGTTGTGCCACACCATGTTGCATTACAACCCTGACAACCACCTCTAACTATATAAAACTTGTGAATTAAGCTCCATGGTTATTTCTCCTTTTGGTATTCAACTAAGATTTTCAAACAGTTTTGGCATACTGGCTTATACACAGTAAGCTGAAGATTGGTTTGGCTGTTAACATCTGAGAATTGCTCCAGGTTTGGGTTTCTTAGCAGCAACAGCAGCCATGGCCAGTTTTGCTGAAGGAAGGCCCAGGGAGTAGCCTCAGATTTAGAAGCAAAACCATTAAGTTCTCCCTTCAACGCAGAATACTGAATTTGTGCTTTCTGAGCATCAACTGATCCTGATGTGAGTGTATGTGGGGCTAAATATGAGAATATAATACCAGTATAAATAAATGGAAATGGAAGAACAACAGGGTCACCTCCCCAAACTGTCATTTGTCACATTTTTTCTTGTGAGCATGTTCTGTACTACCAAAAATAAAAATAAAAAATTAATTAAAAAGTCTTGAAACCACATTCCACTCAAGTAAAGGAATTAACAGTGTCTGCCTTGATCCCATGCAGGCTCTTCTTCACTTTCCAAGGTTCTAGAACAGAACAGAGATGCGTACACAATTGTGTCTTATCTTTATAATAATATCGAAGAGGATAAGCTGGATCCTTAGCCAGTGGCAGGTGGAGTACCTAAAATGCATTGGGCAGTTACAGTGACTTAAAAAAATTGATCATCTGATCACACACAAAGTGTGATTTCTTAACTGACGCCGTTTCCTTGGGAACTAGCTAATGGCATATTGTTTCTCTGTGAAAGTAATGAGACACTAGAAGGGCCTAGAGCCCTTCAGAAAATGGCTTATTAGTTTTCCTTTCTCAGTAACTCTGCACTTCGCTTGGTATGAAATAAATTGATACTGGAAGCTGGAACTAGGTTTTTTTGCTTATTCTAGAAAAGGTTGGGTTGAATGTTGTGGTTAGATTGCATGAGGGAACAATGGCACAAAGATGGTTTATGATGGAAAAAAACAGTGTGATATGAAAAAATACATATCAACCCTTATTTGCACAGCAATTAAAATTATATATGGATCAGGGAAGACTAATGTAAACCGTTTAGCATGGGAAGAAGCAACCAGGATATGTTAATGTACTTAGCGAAGCTGCTGTGGAAAACAATGACAGACACAGAATGGGAGCTAGATGGGAAGATTACTTCTAGTTGATGGTCAGCTGCAACAAAGGAAAAGGTCAACAGTTTGCTAGGTCAGTTCAGCAGAGGACATGTGACAAAAGAAGGTGTTTAACTAAAGCATCTGCTGGATGTCACCACCAGACAACAATGCTACTCACTTGTGATCTCTAGGATTCAGATAACTAGGGCTATTTTTTATTAAGGTTGTCAATGACTACCTGATAACAGGTGATGCTATCAAGCTAGGCTTAATATTTGAGAACAGTTTAATGGCTTAAATATATCCATGTAAACATATCCATTATATTTGTGGTCTCTGTTTGAAACATATGCTGTGATCCTGTGAAGGCCTTGCTTTGTATGTTACCCTTTTCTCCATAGCATGTATTTGTCCTGCTGACTTAAACTGAAAACCCAAGAGATTGTCCAGCTCCTTGTTTGTACAGCACAGAAAAAGGCTTTAATCCCGATCAGGGGCTTGCACTCAATGATTATTAGTACATAAAATTAGTACATAAAATATTAAAATACTAACATCCTTCATTTTTCTTCAGACATGCATGGAACATTTGTCATCCTGATGCCCCTCAGCCTGATACTGATGATTTTTGGAGGAATGACTGGATTCGTCAGTATTCTTGCCAGGGCCTACCTACTGCTTCTAATGACAGGACTGCTTTTTCTTTTTGGAGGTAATACATCAAAGTCCTGGCTTAACCGTTTTAAACAGTAAGACTTTATATCTGGGAAACATCACTTTGTCTACCAGAGGAAAAAAGCTAAGCAAGAGTTTGCTTTCAGAATAATGCTGGTATTCATTCACTTGGTATCTGCTCAGCTCCTGACAGGAGTCTGGAATAGAAAGCTCCCACTTAGAATCAGGAAAGGCAAATAATCACACACAACCATACATCCTTGTGGACTGAGTCACACTTTGAGCACAGTATCTTTGCTGTGCCCATTAAACAAAAGATTTAATACCTTCTCAGCACAGTGCTCAAATTCTTTGCAGACAGGGTAATGGAGTAATGGAGAAGTGACTTTGGGATTAGTAAAGCATAGGGTTCAATAGCCTTGCACAGATCTTACAACTGTTAAGAGAAGTGATGTTTTTTCAAAGGCATTTGCATTGAGTTCCTGAAAAGGGTCTTGCTAGGCATTCCTGGGTTAGTTTCACTGCTAGTTTTGGGTGTCCCCAAACTGTGGATCACAAAAGGAAACCCCAAGGAGTTATTTTAATTGAAGTTTAACATCTCAAAGTAGGAAAATGGGGTTTAAATACATCTTCATTTTCTTCAAATAGATTTTCAGTACTGTTTCACAATGTAACTTGAAACAGAAATTTTCCCCAACAGAAAAGAGGATCCTCAGTATTGGCCCTCATCACCTGATCATATAGTCCTGTTTCTAAGAAGAGAATGCTAAGAGACTGCTGGAAGCAAATGCTGCTGACTCAAAGTCTTGAGTGACCTTTTTAGTCTGAAATGCTCTTAAAAAGACTAATCATCCCCCAGTATGCTTTTCTTCTGAAAAAAAAAAAGAAAAAAACCCACTTCTATTTGCTTAGAACACCAGAAAGCTGTATTCACTATAAAGGCTTAGGCTATTTGAAAACTACTCTAAATAGTAAGTGAAAGATGAAAAGCTGTGAAGTGCAAAGCATCATTATCCCGCCGAGGAGTAAAGTACTGTGCCTTTCTAAGACACTTGGGGTTGCAAAGAGGGAAAGGAAACACAAAGGCTGTATTAGGAGAGGGGTGCTGGAATATGTTCCGAAGATGGCCTTTGGTGTGAGACCAGACCATCCTCCCACTCAGGCAGTGTTGTTCAGCTGTTTCAGCTGCACTGAGGCTTGATGCATGTAACAGGCATGCACAGTTTTATAGGATATTACGGTTCATGAAGTTTGGTATTGATTAGATAGTTCTGTCTCAGCAGAAAGAAATATCTTATGATGCAATTCCAGAAACATCATTTTTTTTGAAAATACCAGAACTGATAGGTTCTACATCCCAGGACATCCTATATTCTCCCCCATTTTTTTTAAATGCAGCCACATTTAAGGGGGACCACAGAACTCAGTGCACCTTGTTGAAAATGTCAACACAACAGCGATTTCCATTTCTGCTGACAAAAGGTATAAAGTGACTTTTTCCCCCCATGCAGAGGACGACAATAAGGTACAGGCATCATTATATGGTTAAGTTCAGGAATGTGAGTATGAATTTTGACCGTTGGATAACCCAGTACTCTTCTGTTTGTTTTGCTTCTACTCCAACTTGTCTTTCTGGCAAAAATGCAGATTAATCTAGACTTAAGCTGTGATTTGACAGAAAGCCAGACCAAAATTTTTCTCCCTCAGAATCAGATAAGACACTATCTTATCCTCCTGGGCCACAGTCTTTTAATCCAGGGCCTTCCTATTGCATTTTGCCTGCCACTGATCTAGTAAAGTTATGACTTTAGTTAGTATATGCCCTTCGAGTGACACAGACTCCAGGCCCAGGATGTAGCACATATTTGTGCTGTGTGCCATTCCCTGAGCTTGCTAGCTCCTGTACAGTCATTTAATCGGGAAAACAGCTGGCTTCTTCTTGGAGTGCTTTATTAATTTATGTCTGCTCCAAGGATGTCTTTGGCTCAGTTATTTGGAAATGATGAATAATCGTGACTCCACAGCACTTGGTGGGAGATGACAGTAAAGACCAATACCTTTACATTGAACACTCAAAGCTTACGATACTCAAAATTAGAAAACAGCCTAAATTCAGGTCACTGACCTGAAATGCAAGAATCTCTGTCTCTGTGGGCTTTCTTACATAGAGGTACACAGCTGTATGTGGTGCACAGCAATGAGAAATCAGATGCATTATAATACAGTATTGAAAACAGATGTACATGCATTAGATACCTGCAAAATACATGACTAGATTTTTATTGTGGGAGGCTTGCTGTTTGTTGTACAATTTGATTCAGTATTTAACAGTGAGAACACATTAAACTCTGGACAGAAATACCCCTCCCTTTACTGGCCTCTCACCTTTTGCCAAAAACCAGCCTCAACTGGATTTCAAAGGTTAACTAGTAATCTGACATTGTTGGATAGGAAAGAGTGGCAAAGAAGCCCTAAGAGATATCCTGTTAATTATTTTTAATTTCTGCAGTGGATGCTAACTAGCTGAATATGTTTTTCTTTGTCAGCTCTTGTTACACTTACTGGGATCAGTGTCTATATTGCATATTCATCTGCTGCCTTCAGAGAAGCTGTCTGCCTCTTGAGAAGTAAGGATCTCCTGGTAGAAATTGACATCAGGTTTGGCTGGTCACTGGCACTAGTCTGGATCTCCTTCGCTACAGAAGTGCTCACCGGGGCTCTGTTTCTCCTGGCAGCAAGAGTTGTAGCTCTGAAACAGCGACGTGAACAGGCGTTATGAACAACATGTATCATTGCAACAACAGAACCCTGCAGAACCTAGAAATGTGGATTGCTTGGTCCATCTGGTCATTAGGGACAATAAAAGTGGCAAGGCTGTGACTGAGTATCTTGTCAGTTGCAGTAAACCCTTTTCCTCACAGTTAGTTATAAAACACGAGGATTCTGGTAAATCAGTAAAACATTTCAAGTCTTGTCAATAAGGAAACCCTTGTGACTTTAGAAGAAAGCACAGTGCAGTGTTGTTTCTGAAATAATTTCAGTTAGCAGCTCATAAGACATCTCCATTCATTGCTTAGAACAAGGCAGATTTCTTGCTTTCTTTCCTTTTCTCTGCTGTACTACCAAAGTGCCTCGGAGTACCTTGCAGGCCAGTACATGTGGTCCACTTAGCTTTTGGTTTCTCCTCTGAGACTCCTAATAAGTATGCCTGTGATTTCAGTCATGCTGGCAGTCTCTACCAGCAGAGCTGCTCTGAGATGGCTACTTCATGGTAGGTAATGTGATCTTGAGTGCACCCTCAGCAAGTTTGTCAACCATAGCAAACTGTGTGTTGCGGTTGACACGCTGGAGGGAAGGGATGCCATCCAGCAGGACCCTGACAGGCTTGAGAGGTGGGCCCGTGGGAACCTCGTGAAGTTGAACAAGGCCAAGTGCAACGCCCTGCACCTGGGTGGGGGCAACCCCCAGTATCGATACAGGCTGGGCAGAAAATGTTTTGAGAGCAGCCTTGAGGAGGAGGACTTGGGGATGTAGGTTGATGAGAAGCTCAACAGGGCCTGGCAATGTTCACTTGCAGCCCAGAAAGCCAACCATATCCAGGGCTGCATCAAAAGCAGCATGATCAGCAGGTCAAGGGGGGGGATTGTCCCCCTCTACTCCACTCCTTGTGAGACCCCACCTGCAGCTCTGTGTTCAGCTCTGGGGCCCCAGCATAAGGACATGGGCCTGTCAGAGCCAGTCCAGAGGAGGCCATGAAGGTGATCAGAGGCTGGAGCAGCTCTCCTGTGAAGGCAGGCTGAGAGGTGGGGTGGTTCAGCCTGGAGAAGGCTCTGGGAGACCTTATAGCAGCCTTCTAGCACCTACAAGAAAACTGGAGAGGGACTTTTTACAAGGGCACTTAGTGATAGAACAGGGGGAATGGCTTTAAACTGAAAGAGGGTAGATTTAGGTGAGATACAAGGAGGAAATTCTTCCCTGTGAGGGTGCTGAGGCACCGGCACAGGCTGCCCAGAGCAGCTGTGGGTGCCCCATCCCCGGCATGTCCAAGGCCAGGCTGGACGGGGCTGGGAGCCACCTGGGCGGGTGGGAGGTGTCCCTGCCCGTGGCAGGGGGCTGGGACTGGGTGATCTTTAAGGTCCCTTCCAACCCAAACCAGTCTGTGATTCTGTGATCTGGCAGTTGGTGGTGACTATGATGTTCTCATGTGCAGTGCGATGGTGAGTGTACTGCAAGAGAAAGATACAGCTGCTTTTTCAGGTTTTTTTAACTAACTACTGTGATCAGCCCTAACCTGTCAGATGTCCAGGTTACACACTTACCTCTTTCAGCTTATTACTAGCTGCTTTTTGAATTATGTAATGCAGAAGACGTATCCAATGCATTTCCCAGTTTTTACTTAGCAATTTTGATGATGCTTCTTTTTCATTAAACCTGTGCACTTTGTGCTAGAATGTATTTAACTTGTGCTGAATACTGCTGAGTGAAACTGAGCACACAAGATACCTGAATTGCATCATAGGTGCAAAGCAATCCAGTTTTTCTTTGTTAGTTTTTCCTCTGGGTAACAGTATTTAAGAGAAAATTTACTTCAGTGCCCACTGAAGTTAATGAGGAAATTTTCCCCTTACTGTTATGGTTTTGAATAGAGAATTGAATGTGTTAACAGCTCCACTACCTTTCTATTAGATCTATTAGGATTTTCTATTTCTATTAGGATTTCTGGAGGACTTCAGCATACCATAGTTCAAGACTGTGACTCAGGAGCTGTGTCAGCAAGGCACGCTGTGTCATTGGGCAAGTCCCTCGTACTTCCTTCAGTAGTGCAAAGGGCATCATTTACCTACCTCTGTTAAATATCAGAACAATTTTATCATTGTGTCTTGTGTTAAAGATTGCACATTTACTCTTACTGAGCTCAGCTCTAATCATAGTCCCACAGTACCAATTGCTTTACAAAAAATAGTAGCAGGGAGCTTCTGAGAGCTTACAGTCTTTGGAGACATGAGGAAACATTATTATTACCACACTGTGAATGGAGAACAGGCAGGAAACTGTCCAGGGTCATATGAAACTAGAGTTTCTGAATCCCAGTCGAAGACCTTAGTTGGCAGGCCTTGCTTTGTTATCAGAATGAAATAAGGCTAGAAATCCTGAATAGCCTGAACAGTAGAAATTCTGTGAAGAGCCAGTACAATTCTGTAATTCTCACTTGCTCCCACATTGCTTTTCACATATTTTCCATATTGCCATATGTTGGGACTGTGTAATTGAGTCATTTTACAAGTTAGAGCATACCAAATCAGCCCTGTAAGAGTAAGAAAAAAATCCTTTGTAGCCAAAATTCCATGTGCTTAAGTGAATTATGTAAAGTGTAATATTTCTGTATTTTGGTGCTGGTGAAGCTTGTTATAATACAATTTGTATGATGTTACTCAGACATTACTGTAAGCTTTAACAGTAAAATACAATGGGTTATTTTTTGAGTATTTATTATAGCTGTTACTTTACAGTGGTTTTGAATGTTGTAAAATTAAATAAAATGACATCTCAGAGCTGGGGATTATTTACCAAGACATGTAAGAGCTAAGTTACATATTTTTCTTTAACTTTTTCTACAGATCTGTTCTACAGTTCATATGATGCTTTTGAAGTGCCTGTGTCACCTGATAGGTATTTATAAGATACTTATGCAGCTGCAATATAAAATACTCAAGTGATCACATCTAATTAGAAAGTCAATGAATCTGTTATTGAATTAGAGCAATTCTCATTTCCATGCCTTTCCTAAATTTCTCATTCTGGCTTCCTGCAATATCTGGCATAATAGTAATAAAGGGTATATTTGTATAACCCCTGAATTTCTCTGAAATTCCTTCTGAATATAAAGGAAAAAAGATGGTTTGGAATAGTCAAATAAGCCTGGAACATTTTGAAGAGTTATGCCAGAAAGGGAAAACATCCTGGAAAGGACTTTATGTAATTTGATACAAGTGACCTTATCAGCTTTTTCCTCTTACTGAAACTAATGCTTATTTAATACCCAATTCTTTTCTGTATTTTTCCCCAAAATCTGTTACCAAGATGAGGGCACTGACTGTTCCCATGACTTTCTGATGAACTGCAAACTCATAGGTAATTGGCAGCATTTTAAGTGAAGAAAACAGATGTACTGAGGAGAGCGGTACTGTTTGAGTGGGTAGTGCACAGGTTTACTGGCCAGTACTAGCCACTAATTTAAAGGCTTCCCCAAGAGATTGCAGAGAATGATAGGGGAGGTAAAAGGAATCCCTGAGGGTGAAAAAATGCAGATATACAAGATATTCAGAGGAGATGCTGGTGAATATAATGTAGACATGAAACCAGAAGGATTCAGTCTGGGTCTGTGCTGTTCCTGAGCTGGTTTCTGCAGAGCAGCTTGGATGTCTCTGTATATCCGCCTCTAATGACCGAGGGGACATTATTGGTTCAGGCACAGCTTCAGTTCGAGTAGCTTGTTAAATGCATGCATTTGTTCAGCACTGATCCAGAGCCAATAGTCCTGTGCGGTGGGTTGACCCTGGCTGGATGCCAGGTGCTCACCAAAGCTGCTCTGTCACTCCCCCTCAGCTGGACAGCAGAGAGAAAATAAAATGAAAGGCTTGTGGGGCCAGATAAGCACAGGGAGAGATCGCTCACCAATTACTGTCACAGGCAAGACAGACTCGACTGGGGGAAATCAGTTTATTGCCAATCAAGTCAGATTAAGATAATGAGAGAGAAAACCAAACCCTAAAACCACCTTCCCCCCACACCCATCTCTTCTTCCTGGGCTTAACTTTACTCCTGATTTTCTCTACCTCCTTCCCCTGAGCAGCACAGGGGGATGGGGAACGGGGTCTGTGCATTGCTGGTTGTGTCTGCCACTCCTTCCTTTCCAGGGAAAGGGCTCCTCACGCTCTTCCCCTGCTCCATCGTGGCTCCCTTCCCACTGGCTGCAGTTCTTCACAGACTGCTCTAGTGTGAGTCCCGTGGGGTCACAGGCCCTGCCAGGAGCTGCCCCAGTGCTGCTGCCCACAAGTCACGGCTCCTGCGGGCACCCCCTGCCCCGGCGTGGGGTCCTGCCCGGGCTGCGGCGGGGGGAGCTGCTCCATCATGGACCTCACCGGGCTGGGGGCACTGGGGGCTGCTGGGGAACCTCTGCTGTTGTTCCTGGAGCCCCTCCTCCCCTTCCTTCTTCATTGACCTGGGGGTCTGCAGGGCTGTGGCTCTCGCCTCCTCTCTCTGGCAGCAATTGCTCATGGTTTCCCTCCCTGCTTCTTAAACATGCTATCCCAGAAGTGCTGCCGCTGTTACTGATGGGCTTGGCCTTGGCCAGCGGTGGATCCGTCTTAGAGCTGGCTGGCATTGGCTCCATCAGACATAGGGGAAGCTTCTAGCAGCTTCTCCAGAAGCCACCCCTGTAGCTCTCTGCTACCAAAACCTTGCCACACAAACCCAGTGCAGCCTGACTGACTCCATGCAAACACACGTGGTTTGTAATTTCTTCTTTCCAAATTTAAAAGGATGCCAGGTTGGAGACCAAACAGGATGTGCTCTGTCCATGCCTAGCTGGTCAGCAGCAGGGGACATCCAGAACCTGCCCAGAACATCTCCACTAAGGTGACCGCAGCAAGGCAGAATACCTGCCCACTGAAGCTGTTAAGGAAAACTGGAACTGACCCATGAGACAGATCCAAAAGACTTAGATTTTCCCAAGATTGATTGACATTTTGGGATCTCAGGTAATCTTGGCCTCCAGTTTTACCACTTATTTTGCATTGTTTTGCAAATGAAATCCAATGGTGTCAACTGTTTAAAACTGTAAAACAAAATCTGAAGAAATCTGAGCCTACTTCATAAATACAGATATCATTTTCTCTGGTTTATTTTGTAAATTCCTTGCAGCAACTGCTGTTCATAGATGTATCAAGTATGTATCAGTAAAAACACACATGTCCCTTGGCCTTCTGTCATTTTCATATTAACACAATGAATTGCCCCAGTGCAGGACCAAAAAGGTTAAAGCAAGTGCTCTGGCTTTGTACTGCAGAATCAAACTGTCCCCAGAATTGGTATAACCATGCTCAGCAGGGACTCCCCCATGGCTCAGTACTCCCACCTAGTTTGCTAATTGGACAGGGTTAGCTCAGCAATTGTAGGCTCACAGGTCAGATGTTCTTAGAGGCCAGACAAAACTTCCTTGAAGGCCAGGTTCAGCTGCCAGTTTTAGTCATCCTTGATTTAGGTTATAGATCTTCAACTACTGGGTTGCATTCTAGTCAGGTTACAAAAAAATAAATATTTTACTAAAACATTATAGTGCTGTTTTACTGTAATAACTTTCTCTTGGTTTACATATCAGCTTTGACCCTAATTAGGCTCCAAACTTTTCCCTACCTTTTTAGCAGCCCTTTCAGCAGCCATATCACGGTCACATTTAGTCTTTGGATGCATAGTAGCAGTGGCAGCATATACTGCTGTGTAGAGGAATGGAGGCAGTGGGTTGATTAGCATTGATAAAATGCAGCTGTGGCCTCACTACGAGGGCAGTGGGTTGATTGACATGGATGATGTGCAGCTGTAGCTTGTTAAAATCTGACCAACGGACAGTAAAATCTGACCAACGGTAAAAGCCTTGTTGCAGCCTACTAGTTTGTGCTGCAACAATGGGAGCCTGGTGTGAGGCTGCCTGAGTTGGGCTCCAGCTGCAACAAGTGGTACCTAATGTAGCTGAGACAAGCGGGAGAACCTGTGCCCAGTAACAGACACCGTGAGAGGTGAGCCCTTGCAACTAATCGATATGGGTGTGTTGTGATACTTGTTGTCCATCTTAACTCAAATAGCAACTTTCGGTGCCCAGTGTAGATGGGGACTAATTGATATGGGTGCAGAAGGAAATTCTATGTTAACAATGCTTATAGATATATTTGAAAAAAGAAGCAGAAACTATAACAAGAAGGCAATAAGAACTTTGCTAGGATGGTGCAAAATTTGCTAGTTACCCCGAAAAATGTCTCAAGTGTTCAGACATGGCAAAATGCTGGAAAATCACTTTTTGAGGCTGCCTTGAGGGGGGATAAAATTGCAACAACATTGCTAAGAACATGGAGATTAGTCTTAGACTTACTAGAACAATTAAGTGGACAGGGAGATAAGTTCTATATTTGCAATGCTAATCAACCCACTGCCTTCGTTCCTCTACGCTTCTGGGTCACACTTGTATTGCTAGCAACGTAGTTTGAATGGCGTGACTTGACAGACCTTTCCTGTTTTGTAGTGGTTTGCAGAGACACAGTGGTCTCTGCTGGCATCTTGTGGCTGCACTGAGCGGTTGACTGTATTTGGAAAGAAACCATTTATTTCCTTACATATGGCATGGCAGGTACAGGACAGCTGGGGGATCAGGCCCAGCCAGCGCAGGTTCATGGAGGTCAGGTCCCGCTTGGCAAACCTGCTCCCCTCCTGTGACAGGACGACCTGCCCGGTGGGTGCGGGAAGGGCGGGGGGGGGGTGCCTACCGGGACCTCGGTGTAAAGCCTTTGGCACCGTCTCCCACAGCATCTCCTGGAGACACCGGCTGCTCACGGCGGGGCCGGGGGGGCTCTGCGCTGGGTTAGAAGCTGGCTGGGTGCTGAGCCCACAGCGTGGTGGGGGATGGAGTCACATCCCGCCGGTGCCAGGCACACGGGGTGTCCCCAGGGCTCGGTGCTGGGGCCAGCCCTGGGTAACGTCTGTACCGACGGGCTGGGCGAGGGGATCGAGTGCCCCCTCAGTCAGGCTGCAGGTGACCCCCAGCTGGGGGGTGCTGGGGGGCAGGGGGCTCTGCGGGGGGGTCTGGGCAGGCCGGGCCGAGCGGCCGAGGCCACTGAGTGAGGTTCAACAGGGCTCAGTGCCGGGCCCTGCCCGTGGGTCACACCAGCCCCGGCAGCGCCACAGGCTGGGGCAGGGGGCTGGGAAGGTGCCCGGTGGGAAAGGGCCTGGGGGGGCTGCTCAGCAGCCGGCTGGGCATGAGCCCCCAGCGTGCCCAGGTGGCCAAGGCGGCCGGCAGCACCCTGGCTGGTACCCGGAACAGCGTGGCCAGCAGGGCCGGGGCAGTGCCCGTCCCCCTGCGCTGGGCACTGGTGAGGCTGCACCTCGGACCCTGGGGTCAGTGTCGGGCCCCTCACGGCAGGAGGGACGCAGAGGGGCTGGAGCGTGTCCAGAGCCGGGCAGGGGGCTGGGGAAGGGGCTGCGGCACCAGGCTGATGGGGGGCGGCTGGGGGAACTGGGGGGGGGTGGCCTGGAGAGGAGGGAGCTCGGGGGGACCTTATTGCTCCCTACAGCTGCCTGGCAGGGGGTGTAGGTGGGGGGTCGGTCTCTTCTCCCAGATAACGCATGAGACCACAAGAGGAAACGGCCTCACGCTGCCCCAGGGGAGGTTTAGATTGGGTATTGGGGAAAAATTATTAAAAAAAAGGGGTGGTAAAGCACTAGAACAGGCTGCCCAGGGAGGTGGTGGAGTCACCACCCCTGGAGGTGTTTAAAAGATGAGTAGATGTGGCACTTAAGGACAAGGTTTAGTGGTGGACTTGACAGTGCTGGGTTAATGTTTGGGCTTGATGATCTTAAGGTCTTTCCCAACTTAAATGGTGCTATGATTCTATACTATTTTTTTTTTGTATGATTTGAAGAGCAGAGGAGACTGTCATGCTGACTAGGCTCCTGTATTTTATAACCCAGAGAATCTCATTTAGAAACTGCTGAACCCCAGTCGGTAACATCTCACAACCGCTGGCCATCTTAAGTTAGAATGTCAGGTGATGGGAAACATACTGTTAACCTTCCCTGTTGTTTTTTTTTTTTTTTTAAATAATCACAAAACATTCTTCAAGGTTTTTACTGCTTCTGTTCTTCGGAGATAGATTCTAGTCATTCTATTGATGGTTACATTTTTATTAGATCAACCAGGATTGGTTTTTTTATATTTGTGGCATAAATGTCAAAACTATTAAGGTGAAACTAATCAAATTAAATATCTTAGGATGCAAATAATAAGAAAAAAATAAGTAGCTTTTTATCATGGCTACTTTCCTGAATATGACAGACTTCTGGATCAGCCCAGAAAATGTAAGAGGGGTTCTGCAGGAACAGCATGCTACATTTTTCTGTGGCTCTTAATTTCTCTACCCTCTCTCAATAAAAACGTTTTTCCTAACAAAGTCAGGAAGCTTTGCTCTCATTATGAGCTGAGCAACTTCATTGAGATTCACCAAGACGTTGCCGGATTTTGAAACTATGCAACAACTGTCACAGTAGAAGAGACCAGCCCTAGCCTCTCACATTTATTAGATTCAGTCTTCCCTTCCCGGGGACTGTGGCAGCATTGCCCACTCCAGATCTACAAATACACCTCTGCATAGGCTACTCAGTATGCGGATCTACATCTGTAATTCTTCCAAGCCAAATTACTAGTGTAGAGCATCTCCTATAAAAAATGTTCTCAGGTGTTGTGCAGGACCAAGTTGCTAGTGTTATATGTTGAATGAACACTCTTTTTTGTGTTCCTTCATTATCATTATCAAATGATAATTCCTTCATCCCTGAACTGTACTCCCCAAACAGAAGAACAGCAGTTGGTTAACAATCTGCTGTATGTGGAGTCGGGTATTAGAGGGAAAGGAAGAGGGATGCAATGCCATACCCCACCGTAACTGAAGTGGCGTTGACAGATTGAAATCTGTTACACGTGACCTAGTTTCTCAGCCTGGTAGCTAAGAAAACCCATCTTTGTGATCTTACAGGAACCTTTCAGGTTCCATCATTATGGACAAGACACTGAAGTTACTGCTTGTAAAACTGCCAGAAATGAAGGGATATGGGACTCTAAGTAGGCAAGTTATCATCAGTTAATGAGTTACTGCTTATCAGCCAAGCTGTCAGAACTGAATGTATTTATACTCCCAAGTTGTCCTCCGCCACTGTCAAGAATTAAAATGCGTTTACTCAAAAGACCAGCTCTACAGCCTAGGCCCTTTCACATGATAGGTTAAGCTACTGGGTTTAGTATTTCATTTGGAACAGACCAGAGCTGATGAGCAGTGAAGTATTAAAAAGTAGCATCTTAGTCCTTGTAATTGTCTGCTTCTACCATTCATTTCAAAGCTAGCTAAAGACTCCTTCATTGAGGTTGGAGGGATGGCAGGCAGTTCCCTGAAGAGCTTTTGGCTCATTATTTTACTGTTTTCGTTTTTGCCAAGGACAAGGCAAACACTTGTCGTGGATGGCTGGGATTCTCTCAGTGTAATGCTCCCTAGGTGTTGAAAGGAATTTGTCTGCCAATAGCTGAACAGCACTTGCTAATGGCTTACGCTTCTGGACAACACATCTGGCTGCTGAAGGAGCTAACATATTTCACTATCCAACCTGGCCTTCTCAAATATTTATAAACTAATGTTGTATGTAATGCCTGCAGCATACAGAAAGGCTGAACTGAATTGCACTGTGGAGGAGTCTGTTTCCACAGCCTTTTAGAGCTGGCTGCTTCAGCACTGTGAAAACCCTTTGGCATCATAAACCTTTTATTGCCACAGCTCCCACTTGACTAGTGTTATACAGTGAAGCATTTAATTATGCAAAAAAACCCACATGAAAAGAATTTTATAACTGTCAGGCAAAATGTGTGGAAGGAACAAACTTCATAGGACTCAGAGTAACAAGTCTTTTGACTTACCCCTTTCTGTTTATTGACAGTACATTACAGGTATGGCAACAGCTGTAGCCAGCGTACTTGGAAGCTGTATCTCCTTCCTGTTTGTGGCAAACTTCACATATGACAGGACCTTGATTTGGTCCAGGGCACAACTCATAAAATGGAAAATTTCTACGTAAGTAACTGAGAAGACCAAACCTGTTTCATTCAGCGAAGAGACAGGTTAAGAGACCTGTTTAATACAGTGTGCAGCATAAAAGTGTAAACATTTCTTTCTCAAAATTCAGGAATAATGCAATATATAATGAAAACAAAAGAAGAAAGAAATGTCTACAGGGTGCTTTCTCAGTCAACAGAAATCAAGACTTTCACAAGCCTACCTTTTAGATTCAGACCTACAGAATCACCTCATACTCAGATGACTTGGATATTCATTCTTCAAGCTGCTGATATAATTTATGTGAACACCCAGGTGACAGGACTTACTACTGTGAATTTAATTTTGCTGAACAGGTGACAATTAAAAACCCCTGTCTTTGCTTGAATTACGCATTCCCCCTAGTCATGTGCATCAACAAGACACGCTGGTGTCAGTGTTGAGGTACTCAGCATGCAGTAGCAATGAGTGTTGGAACCAGCGGTAACTGACTGTCCTGCAGGCATCCCTGAAATAACAGGTGCAAACAAGTATCACCGGTGACCATGTCTTAAAGAGAGCTGTTCTGCCTGACTTCTGTGGCTTGCCACAGATGAACCTGTAAAACGGACTTGGTATTAATAACGCAGCTGAATAGCAACATCTTTGCTGAATGGGCTGATTAACAAAAAGGCACAGTACAGCGTCTTTATTGTCCTACTTTAGTGAACATTTGCTTGTCACATTAGCATGCAGAGGTGCATGACTGTAACACTATGCAGGGAGCTCTGCTGGGTTGGCTTCCTCTTGAAAGTAGGATTTGTTATTCCCCCTTCGGGGGTCTCTGTCTTGCTGTGCGGGTAGCCAGGAGCCTGTTACATCAGCAACATAGATGAGAAAGGAGTCCACTTCCCATACAGATATCCAATAGAAAAAATGCATTCCTGCTCCCAGGTTCCTCCTGGGCATAGACCTGCCCTTCAGAGTCTGTCTTGGGCTCACTTTTCTGCTCATCAGAAAGTCCTTTTACTCCTCCTTAGCAATAATAGCAGTGCATCAGGACCCTCTGTCACCATAACAACTGGGATATCTGCCTCATAATTCAAACTGTCCTCTCTAACTTCAAGAGCCTCTTCCTACACACCGTCTAGAGCTCATCAATCCTTCCCTCAGCAAGCCTACATTCTTTACTGGAGTAGTAACTCCCACACCCACTCTTTCTAAAGCTGGTTCTCTGCCATTTTATTTCTGAAAGCCTGATGAACCGTATACTCACCGATTTGGGAGGACAGTTGAATTTGATACAGGTAAGCCTTAGTCTTTTCAAAGACTACTTGACCCTGTGATTAACCCCATTGTCTTGGGTTTGCCTGTGGGAACAGTTGCCCCAAGGAGTTCAGAAAATCATCCCACAGAGAGCAAACTGCCCACATAGCAAATCCCCTTGTAACTCCTAATGCCTTTGGAATGTTGACAAGACAAGCATTAAAACACTGAAGACTTTTAGCAAGCAGCGTGTCCCTCTAAAATAACAAATGTGTCCCCAAATTCTTAGCCATTAACTAACTTAGTTTAGCACCTCTGGAAGAAGGGGCAGGCAGCTCTGGAGGACTATAAGGATGTCATGAGGTTATGCAGGGCAAAGATTAGAGAGGAGAAGCCCAGCTAGAACTCACACTGGCCACTGCTATAAAAGATAACAAAAACTGGTTTTACAAATAAATTAGAAACAAAAGGATGGCCAAGGCTAATCTGCATCCTTTATTGGATGCAGCTGGGAACATTGCCACAAAGGATGAGGAAAAGGCTGAGGTACTTAATACTTTCTTTGCCTCAGTCTTTAGCAGTCAGACCAGTTACCCTCGGGGTGCTCAGCCCCCTGAGCTGGAAGACGGGGACAAGGAGCAGAACAAAGTCCCCACACCCACAGTCCAGGAGGAAACAACCGGTGACTGGCTGCTCCCCTTGGACAGGCACAAGTGTTCCCCAGGGCTCGGTGCTGGGGCCAGCCCTGGGTAACGTCTGTACCGACGGGCTGGGCGAGGGGATCGAGTGCCCCCTCAGTCAGGCTGCAGGTGACCCCCAGCTGGGGGGTGCTGGGGGGCAGGGGGCTCTGCGGGGGGGTCTGGGCAGGCCGGGCCGAGCGGCCGAGGCCACTGAGTGAGGTTCAACAAGGAGAAGTGTTCTCTACAGCTGCCTGGCAGGGGGTGTAGGTGGGGGGGTCGGTCTCTTCTCCCAGATAAACAGTGACAGGACGAGTGGAAATGGCCTCAAATTACACCAGGGGAGGTTTAGATTTGAAATTAGGAAAAATTCCTTCACTGAAAGGGTGGCCAAACACTGGAACAGGCCCAGGAAGATGGTAGAGTCAGCACCCCTGGAGGCATTTAAAAACCGCATAGATGCGGTGCTTAGGGAGATGGTTTGGTGGTGGACTTGGCAGTGCTGGGTTAACAGCTGGACTTGATTTAGAGGTCTTTTCCAACCTAAATGTTTCGATGTTTCTATAACTCATATCCATTTCTGTACTTAACCATTTTTAAAGGCAGTGTTCCTACTCAATTGCCTCAGATTGAATAAATGACTTTACTAAACCTCCCCAACAGCTCATTTAGAGACTGAGTCATTTTCATCAGGTTTTCTTTCACTACATGTAAAGATTTCAGCCTGCACTGCCAGTTGCAACCCATGCAAGCACTGCAAGTCAATGAAAATATTTTCTACTAATTTGGAAATGAGGTTAAAATGTGATTACCCTCTAAATAGTGCTGTTGCAATAAGTATACAGTATGAGAAATAAGTATACAGTATGAATTAGGGTTGAAATGGGTTTTGCAACACATAATCATAACTTGGCATTTCTTCAAACTCATTTATAAACTCTTATCATGACATGGGCACCCAACTTACTGGTAGTTGTTATGTATGAATGTAATTTAACTGTGCAGAAGCAGTCCCTGTGGTAACAGTTCGGCACTGCTGTGCTTTGCCTGAGCAGCCGCTGCACGTCACTGTTGTTCCACACAGAAGAGTCGAAAGACTATGTGAACAGGCAGCAGGGCTCGGAGAGGCTATTTGCCTTTTATCAAGGGAAGAAAATGAGTTACGAACCAGCAGGTGGAGCTTACTGAAGTCAAGGGAGATTTTTTTTTTCTTTTTTTTTTTTTCCCCAGGACTAAAGGGAGGCCATACCTGTTGCTCTTTTCTTTGCCATTTGCCTGTGCAAAAGAGCTTTATCCATCTTTTATTGTTACAGGTGTAAAGTAGAGAATGGTCATTAGCCAGGGGCACAAAGATCCTAAGGGAATTGCCAGCTCTTCACAGGCCCCATGTGAACTGTGACAAGTCACTAAACCTCTTGATGCTCAGGTTCTACAGCAATCACTCCATACCCTGCCCCCGGCATTACTGTGAGCTCTGAAATTAGAGAGATGAGATGCTCAGATATAACTTAAGAGCCACATCGTGTATACCTTCTTAGATTTGGAGCATTTCTTCCTTTCAAGTGAAGGGGAAATATTGGAGTGTTATGTTGTGATTTTAGAAATAAAGAATTTGTGAATTTGGCTTGATTAAGCCTAGAAAGGCAGCTATAACTAGGGGTCTGAATGGTGTTTTTCTAGAAGCGTGACACCTCTAAGAAAGCTTTGTCAACAGCTATGTCAAGTCACATAAGCTGACTAGCACTAAGCTCCTCCTTCCAGTACTTGCCACTAAAAATACAGAAATATTCCCAGTTCCTCACACGATTTTTTTACCAGGTTTTCAGCAATTCCCATGTTGTCTGAGTGCAATGGGGATGCTTAATTCCTTTTTCAATAGTTTCATACAAAACAATTGAAGAGGTATGAAACTGCAAGTAGAGATAATTCCAGTAGAAGGTGGGAAGGAAGATGCTGAAGGATAAAATAAAAAATAAAAACATGAGATGTTGAGGGCAAATAAAAATAGCAGAGATAAACTTAACAGAAAATGATTTCACAAATAGGTACCTTGTGGGATCTTCTGTAGCACTCAGTAAAAGCAAAACTGTAGTGTGCAGTAAAAGCAATAGTTCCCCATCCATGGGTTTTCATACTGTGCTTGCAACCCATCAGTGATGGACACAACAGATCATAAACTCATAGAATGGTTTGGTTTGGAAGGGACCCTTAAAGGTCATCTAGTGTGATGGGACATCTTCAACTAGCTCAGGTTGCTCAGAGCCCCGTCCAACCTGACCTTGAATGTTTCCAGGGATGGGGCATCTACCACCTCTCTGGGCAGCCTGTGCCAGTGCTTCATCACCTTACTGTTGGAGCCCAACTTGGCTGCTGTTGGCATAATAATTCATCGCAGAGCTGGCCATCCATGGATCTGGGATCATAAGTAGGTGGCAGGTGACGCTGAGGCCAAGGTATTCAAGCCAGGTTTACTCATCTAGCTCCTGTTTCAGCAACAAAGCTGAGGGACAAATTTTAGTATGAAGTAGCTGTATTCCTGCCAGGCTTGTGTGGTGCATGATGACTCCCATACCACTGAGATTTTCCTCATATTACTACCCTGATTTGTGATGATTACAGTTATTTCAAAGATGCTCTCCCACCTCTCCAGTTTGGAGGAGAGATACAACTTGAGAAAAGCATTCTTCTTTTCTTCTCTATACTCCAATAAAGGTAGGAGGAATCAGATGCCAGCTTTGCAAGGTTGAGCCCTGGTATTTCCCACCCTGGGAACGCTTGCACAGACACAGAAATACCTGCATCTCTGTGGCTGTATGAAGAAGCTAAGCCTCTGCATGCTTGACCTGAATGCTGGTGTAGATCCTGTGCCACAGAAAGAAGGAAAATTCCAAAAAGAAATTATCCTGCAACCTCCAGCCGTGTTCTTAATCCTTTGAGAAGCCTAAAATCAGGCCAGGATTCTTCATGGAGCACAAGAACAAGGAGTTTTGTTTCTGAGGTTACGAAACCAATGTTTATTTCATAAGAGGAGAAGAGATCATACTGCCAGAGGGAAGGAAACCCTTTCCTGAAGCAAATGACTGGGCTGTAACACTGCATCCTACTGAGACAGGGATGATTTATAAAAGAGAAAACATACATGGCTTGGTGATCAAAACAGTTGCCTCAAGATTGCTGAGCTGAGTGAAGAAGTGAAGGGATACAGAAGTGAATCAAAGTCTAGAATCTAAGGCAGGGACTGAAAATGTCCGTCCTTCTTCAGACTTTGTGAGAAAATAGCATTACCTTTGCTTGCAACTTTTGTTCTCTGTTTTGTGTGCTACTCCTGTGCTGCTAAGGGATGTGTAATTTCAGATGCCTTGGTCTCTGCCTCATGGTAGCATGCATTGGTCAAGGTGATCCCTGCTGCTGGACTGCCCTAAGTGTACTTGACCTGCAGCTGTTTTCTCTCCTACAAATAACAGATGAAAGAAATCTGACAAAAATGATGGGCCAGATTCTTCTCTCAAGCAGAAGCCTTGGCAGAGATAGTGGGGCCTTGGGGAGTCACAGCTGCTGTGTGATAATGTCCTGGTGCCTGCTGGCTCTTGAGCCTAATTGACTGCAAGTTCATTCCCCAGGCAGGGCTAAGAAAAGCTGTGCTTTGCCTTGCCCGTTGGCTGAGCTGAGAATTATCGTTTAAACCAGTAATACCTGGTTCTTACTGGACAAAAATTTTAGCAGATACTTTGCTGGTGCAGTTTTTAGTAAGACAGCTCTGAGCAGATTCAAGTTCTTTGTGTGAATAACATACTGCTGAATGGTTGGAGCCAGGGAAGCCAAGTCTGGCTTTGGCTTGACACCATAAATTGTTATAACTGCAACATTTGCTTTTGTATTGTTTGCTACATGAGCCCAAATGGAAGCTTGAGGATCTATTTGCAGACCCAGTTATCTAAAGCTTTTCAGCATACATGCCCATAGGTCCAGCTTTGTATTATTTAGAGCTTTTGCTTGTTGTTTTAGGTTTAATGTGTTTGCTGTCTTGATGGCTCCGTCAATATATATTCTGCACTGAAAAAGTTAAGTGTCAATATATATATAAAAACATAGGGCCAAAAATACCCATCCAGAGTTTGGAGATGGAAGGCAAATTGCAGGTTTATCAATACTGTGTTTGGGAGCATTTTAAATAGTGAATCACTTGATGCTAGCTATTGTAAATATTGGTTTAAAGGTGCTATAAAATTGATGGCGCGCAGTTAAACCTTCCTCCAAATCTTGATCTATTTATGCTGTCTCAGTGTCAGGTCCAAAGACCACTGAAGGTAACAGGAGTCTTTACCAAGTTGCTAACAAGCACATAGTAGTTTCAACAAATGCACATAATCTTGCAGTAGGAGCACAGTACCTTTTCTTACAGTTTTTGTTAAATTAGGCGTACTATACTCCAGAACATGCCTTTCATTTTTTTTCTGTGACAGCAGAGAGAAATGGCATAGAGTGACATTCAAAGAGATGTTTAACTCCCTACCTTAGATGCGCAGTTTTTTTGTGATGGGTTAGACAGTGAGAGCAGCATTGAAGTCCCAGCACAATCACGGTGGGACGCGTGACTGAGGCCTGAACCCCGAGCAGACCTGGACTGAGCAGCATTTTGAGTGGCAACCGGGTGAGGCTTGGCGCTTCTGGAGAGTCCTTCACTGGATGCTGGATCTGCTCAGAGAAAAATGTTTGAGCTGTGATGCCAAAACAGTGAACCTGAAAGATGATTCATGTAACTTCTACCCAGGCCAAGCCCCACTCTGTGAAATTTGAAGGAATTCTTTATCCCATTAGCTCTAGTCTCTACAAAAATCTTATTTCATCTTTTCAGAGGCATGTAACAGTCCGAATGTCTGTACATTAGATTCAGTCCTAATTTAGAAGCAATGAATTATTATTGAGGGCTAGATTCCACAGAAGACTTTACATCATCAGCACAGCTGTATCTTCCAAGGATTTAATGCATTGGATATATATGGGAGAGTCTGGCCAGCACTGTCCTAACGTTGGCTTTTGGTTTTTATTTTTGTTTTCAGATAGGTACCTAAATGGAAGAAAAGGTTTTATGTATGGTGAGCACCTTAAAATCTGGATGAAAAAGTTCTGAAGAATAAATGGGAATTCAGGCTCCACACAGGTTTTGCAGTTTTGCAGTTGTTGACCTTAGTGGAACTGGCATATGTAGGTTTGGAGAGCTTTGAATGAACATTCATTTCTCAGCCTTGCAAAGATTAAGTACTTAATTTGTCCCAAACCGTATGACATCACGGTCCTTGCCTGGAGTATTAGTATACCCGAACTCCACATGGAGAAAGGAATTAGGAAGAAAGTCCACCTGGAGAGTTAGTCATGCTCATTTGCTTTTGGTGTAGCTGTCTATTGTAGTACATCTGCATTTTTTCCCTTGTCTTCCCATTTCTTCCCCATCCTTTTCCCAGCGAATAAAGTGAAAACAATTCTGCTGTGGGCAAGTCTGGAACCTGTCTGGTTCTTCACCTGTGGTTTCCATCATGAAGAAAACTGTGAATAAGGGTGACAGGGCCCTTAGGAGACTGGAAGGTGAGATGGCAGCTGGAGAAGAAAATGACAGACCTCTAGAATTATCTGTTCCCATAGAACAGGTGTCAGCAATCGCAGATAAGGCAATACCTGAAAGTTTCAGTGCTCCAGGCGGCACTGAGAGGGGAAGATGTGTTTGCAAAAGGGCATGTTCACTCAGTTATAGAGTGCATGTGTTGTGCTAAATGTCCTTAAATCCCTCTGGTAATGCATCCGTCTGTAACAATAAATAGCAAATAACTATTGTCTCCTCTGGGACTACAGCTATCATGCTTCCAAATAGGAGTCATCCTGCTCTGTGTTGAGGTGTAAGAGACCATATATTTACTATGTGTTCTGGGGAAAAACACTGAAACACACATAATTTAACTTGAAATATTGGATTGCTTCTGTTTACACAGTTTTGTGTAAAAGCAATAATAACACTTTAAAAACCCCGAGCTGCCCACTCCTTCCAATTATTCTAGGTTTAAAAACACCTGATAGGTAAGAAATGCTTGTGCGTTAGTACTGAAAAATGTTATTATTTGTCTGTCTTTCCATTCCACTTACCTGCCCCCTTGTTTCCGGAGACATTCTCATTTAAAATTTCCCCTGAGTAAAGATACAATTGAAAAAATCACTCATTGTGCAATTTTTGTAATTGGTAGGAGTGTAAGAAAGTGGATAGATGAGCTAAGAAGTGAGGAATCCAACAGATTATGTACATACCTAATCTTTTAAAAGTGAGTAGCAGCTCACCCTCTTTGTTTTAAAATGTTCATGTATATTTCTGGAAAAGAGGATAACAGAACATCTAATAATAGCGAAGAGTATTATATGCCAAGCCAAGACATTCAGTGTCTTGAAAGTGTTTTACAAACAGGAGCATAACTATACTTCAGGACTCATCTGTAAGGTAGCTATCATTATGTCTCTTGTTCACAAGGGGGAATGGCATCCAGAGAGACCAAGAAACTCAAATAAGTAGCTGCACCGTTTTTTTTGGCTGGGTTAGAATTAATTTTCTTCATAATAGCTAGTACAGGGCTACATTTTGGATTTGTGCTGGAAGCAGTGTTGGTTATCCTTACTGCTGAGCAGGGTTTACAGTCAAGTCCTTTTCTGCTCCTTACCCCACGCCACCAGCAAGGAGGCTGGGGGTGCACAGGAAGCTGGGATGGAGCACAGCCAGGACAGCTGACCAAAAGGATATCCCATACCATATGATGTCATGCTCAGCATATAAAGCTGGGGGAAGAAGAATGGGGGACAATTAGGGTGATGGCAGTTCCCTTCCCAAGTCACCGGTATGTGTGACGGAGCCCGGCTTTCCTGGGGACGGCTGAACCCCTGCCTGCCCGTGGGGAGTGGGGAATGAATCCCTTGTTTCGCTTTACTTGCGTGCACAGCTTTTGCTTTACCTATTAAACTGCCTTTATCTTAATCCACAAGTCTCACTTTCACCCTTCTGATTCTCTCCCTCATCCCACCAAGGAGGAGTGAGCAGCTGCAAGGGGCTTAGTTGCCAGCTGGGTTTAAACCATGACAGTAGCACATGTTAAAAGACTGGTGGTAATTAAAATAAAAAAATGACTGGTAAATAGTATTGTTACTTCAGCTCACTGCCTGAAATTATTGGAATTCTAACAACCCCCAAAAATCTAGGACCGTATTTCAAGCCAAAATACAGAGAACCAGAACACCCCAAAGGAAGAGACAAGTAGTTCAGAGGCTGTAAAGAACACTGAGGTTTTCTGAGCTCATCACAATTCTCAGACCAGGCTCAATCATAACAAGATTTAGAAACCCTCCAAAAGCTAGCATTCTTCCCCACTGCAACACCTGTGCCCAGTTATTTGACTGTTTCTTTCACATGTAAATTGGCAGTTCTTTCCTAGATCTGGGAACAGGATTCAGCAATATAGGTGCCTGCTACCTGCTTGCTCTTTTCCAAATAGGTGCTTAAAACCTCAAAAGGTTCTGGTGATTTAAAATTTGAATGGGACCATACTGATTTCTGTGGTCTTGAAGCAGCTTTAGAAAACCTGTTAGATTAATTCCTAGTGAAGAATGTATTACTGATCACTGAGCCATAGGATACTGTGAAAGGTCCGTGAGAAGCCTGTCACACAGTTAAAATCTGAATTTTGCAATCAGTGTGGTGAAGGACAAAACTGGTCTTTCTAGAAGCTGGTAAAACCTTCTAAGTCCTGAGAGACCTCAGATTAAGCTAATTACCTGCATCCTTCTTCTCAAAAAAGAAAAGGTCTTGCTCTTAGAGTCTCGAGCTCTAGAATCACATCCTAGATATCAGTACTAGATAACAGTCACAAACTCTGGAGAGCGGGACTTAGAGCTGCTGTGCTGTGCTCATTGATGTAATACATGCAATGTTTACAAATCTAAAATCAGGATTTAGCAGCTTATCAATAGAAAGGTCAAGGCCTATTCAGTATCTTTTTCCCTTTCCTCTATAAGAGAAGTGAAAAATGGTTTCCTTCTGGCTGGAAGTCTAGCATGTCCACTGTCATGTTCATCGCAGACAGCCACATAACCCATAACTTCTTCCTCTCCATGGAACCTTAAAAAGGATATCCCTTCCACTAACTGCCTCCAGGACTGCATTTCCCAAATGGTGCTTTCACCTTTTATGAAACTCCATTCGTCTGTAGTTGTATGGAAGCATCGAGCATTTGTTTCTTCATCGTAACTTCTAATGGCTTGTGATCAGCCAGCATATCCACCTTGTGCCAAAAACCAGTCACAGAATCGTTCCATTCCAGAAAGTGCTGCCAAGAATTCCTCCTCTATCTGTCCCCTTTCTGTATTTGTCAAGACACTTGGAGCCAATGTGTTTGGCTCCTGATCTGCACCACTGACTCCTGGTCTTCCTTCCGCTGTACCACTGTGTATCTCTAGCTGCTCTGCACTTCACCAGCGGTAAGCTGCAGCACTGCCTCTTCACTGCGGACTCAGCTCTCCGTAACCCGATGAGAATGTTTTATTGCATTCTCATGATTTCATGTGGAGTCTCTTTCTAATGTTGGCTCGTCCTTTAGCTCTTTACATTCTTCCAAGTAATCTTGCTCTACTATTAGAGAACATCTATTCTATATGGTGCTTGCTGCTCAGCTTGACTTTTTCCTTCACCCTGGAGAAATGTTGGTGCTGAACCAGCACCAGCCAAGCTTACCTGTCCATGCTATTTAGCAGTGAACGACGCTTCTGTTAGTCAAGTACTTCAAAGTGCCAACAATAATGTCTCTTCCATTTTACAGCTACAGACTAGTAGCCTCTTTATTCACTGGGCTCAGCACTGTTCTGTACCTTTCCAGCATCTGGTCACATTTCTCCAGCTCAGCACTGCTCCTTATCCCTGCTGCTTGGATTCTGTCGAATTGGAATTGAACTGGTCATTGCCTTATTAACACAAATGAAAGCATGACAGTGGAATGACTGGCAGCCTTCTTCAGTAGTACATATACACTGAGAATCTTCAGATTTCTTCACAGAACCCTATACCTAGGTCCACAGAAAAAGCTTTTGAGGGGACTGTGCTTTCTTGTAAGATTCAGGGAGCAACAGGAGGCAGAGAGGGGTCACAGACTACACCCAGAGATTTTTTTTCTGACCACATAAGCTGTCAACTCTGTCTGATTCTTCTCAAGCTTCTGAAAACATCTCACTTACAAGGGGCGTGTTGAGAGGCTTCTCAGGGGTATTGGCACAGTCAGTTCCATTACAAGAACAAGACATCTGTCTTTCCCTCCCATGTCCTCCTTGTCTTTCTGCTGATCACTCTTAAACTCTGCAGGAATTCCAATTTTCCATTATTTTTGCACATACCCTCCACCTCTTGTCCTGTTTGCGTCCTAGTTGCTTTCTTTTGCAGTTTCTGTGGCATCTTCCTCCACTCCCTTTCACTGTTACATCTCAGTGTTTATCTAATTGTTCTTATTTTTTCCTTATAAAATTTTCAATCTCTCTGTGCTTTGCGTTTGCTCTTCTTCTTCACTTCTATTATAATTTATCAGGTTTTGAACTACATAAGTCTTAAAAATCTTACAAAAGGGATTACATTATATCTGTATTACGATTAAACTTGGATGAAAACTGAATATTGTAATGTTTAAATTTAAATGGCTTGACAATGGTATTAGAGAGATCAGTTATATCTCAAAGTACTTTAATCAGTGCTACAATTTTGAAAGAGAGTAATCACACAAAAAGATTCAGAGGTGCATGTGTGTATATGTACAGATACATGTATGCACATATGCACTCAGAAATAGACCACATGCAGTAGACATAACTGAGTCAACTGTTAAACTGATGAGTGTAGAACACCTTCCCAAAGGTTTAGGGTACACTGAAGTACAGACAACTACTCCTGTCTGTGTGCTGGCTGGAAGCTGCACTTCTGCTATGTGGGTCTTTGTAAGCAAGAGGTCTGGTATGTGCAAGAGAGGAGAGACAAAGCCTTGGTGATTTTTTTTCTAGTTCTGTTTTGCTTTTCAGAGTTACTTTTCAGGCCAGTTTACAATGTTTCAGAATATCACAGCCTATTTTAGATTCAAAACAGGCTTGATTTTCCAGTTAGCTGCACTTACTGGTAAAGGCAGGGCAGGTTGCCTCAGAAAACAACCCTCTACCATGGGTATATAATTCTTCACAGGTGCCAAAACAAGTGCTCAAATGCTAAGATCAGTGAAACAGACACAAACACAAGTATTATTCAATGTCTTGTTTCAATGGGCAAGAACTGTTTCTGTCCTTTAAAACACAGGGACAACCGTTCATTTCCCTTTCATTGTTCACAGAGCAGTTGGTCTGCAGGGAGGATATGTCACTACATATGCAGGGGTTGGTCAGCTGTTTGCAGTATTGATGTATTTAAGAGGTCAAGCAAGGTGTTTATTTTAATAACAATTGAGTTTCCTATTCAATTCTATTTATCTGTCTTTCACTTCTCTCTCAAAATCCCCATTTTTTTGTGATCCACCATGTTTGAGATCAAAAGCAAAAAGGAACATCCAACATGGTTTCGTAAGGCTTCCAAACCATGGAGACCAACCACAGTGGGATGAGATGTGGCCAGAACAGAGTTCGTTAGTCATGTTCATATGGAAAAGTAACCCCCACCGCTCCTTGGTTACTTTGCCTAGGTGCTGGTTTCCAGGGTTGGTGGCTGGGCCATAACAGGTCTAGATCCTTCCATATTTTGCCTCAAAGAGCTTTTCCAAATATTTCATGTTGGTTTCCCTTTATGCATAAGTAGTTATGCAGTTGACTTGCCTAATGTCTATATTAATTTTGGTAAATTTTAATTAGCAGATACCTAATTAACGTAGTATAAGGTTATCTTATTAAATGTTAATTGGATATGTAAACATTCTTTACAAGTTAATATTCAGAGGAAAATTATGTAATATGCATTTGTTGCCTGTGTCATTCTGAATTAATTACATGACAGCCAGATTTATCCCTTCCCAACTTGAGAACCCTCAATAAGTACTCTTTTAAGAATCAGTTGATACTTAATTAATACGTACTGGCTGTCCTATTTAATTTAAATTAGTTCTTTCAACAAGTTACAGCGTGGCTGAAAGATGCAGCATTCCCGCTGTGACCCAGAGCACTTTCTGCAGGGAGCACGCGAGGGTGCTGCTGGGTGCTGCTGGGTGCTGCTGCACGGTGGGGCATGTGGCCGCCTCCTTTCTTATCAAAACCAAAAACTACCCACACAGAAATCTTTATGAAAGTTGCATGTACTGCGCTGTATCTCATTCCGCGGGGCTTCATATTGCTCAGGGCTCTGCGATAGCTCCCTACCTGGATGGTGTTTATTGCATTAGATGATGAGGTTGGTAACCTTCTCCCCTGATCAGGTAGGGAGCAAGGTCCACATTCCTTCACTCCCCTTTTATGTTATCTTCATAACATCCACTGATGAGATACGTGTAGATTTAGCTCATTGTTTCAGTGCATTGATATTCCTGGCTACAGGAGAACAGCATGATTGAGTCCCCGAGGGGCTGAATTCTGAGATGGATGCATGGCAACAATGTTCACATATAATTTATTATGTGTATGAAATCCTTAACATCAGCAAAATGGTCGCAGAGTTTGCCTTTCCTTTCATCACACAATAAGGCTGTTAATGACTAAGAAACGGCTCTGCATGCTGCAGTTTAACACATTCTGTGCCCAAGCAGCAGCAGCAGGGATCTGAAGAGCTTTTCTGTCTGCCCAGACACAGATTCCTTCTGCTGTACCTTTGCTGCAAATGATTGTGGTTTTAATTTTTGGGTGATTGTACCTCCAGCGATCCCCAAGCACTTTTAAATAAAAATTAAATATCACCACACTTGGGTGGTGGTTTAATAAGCATTACAGGTGGGTTAACTGAAAGATGCAGGTGATGCCTCTTGCCCAAAGCCACAGTGTGATATAATAGCAGCTCCCGAGAGCTCTGGTTTTCAGTTTCTTTCTCTAAACACAAGACCATCCTTCCTTTCTCAGGTAACTGCACTAACTGACCACTTTCTGGACAGGTGATTTGTCATCATGAGAAAAATAAAACCCCTTGAATTCAGACTGGACCCTGTAAGTGAGGGCCTGGTGTGACCCTCTGAGGTCAATACCAAAGATCCCTTTTACCCTTGTGTGGAATCAAAATGACAAATGGTGAAGATTAAAGGGTCTGATTTTCATAGGTGCTTAGACCTTGGGCCCTGCTGGTAGCTTCAGGAGGAGTTTTAAACGTTTAACCTTTCTAAAACCACATCTGAAGGCTTGCCCAAGGTCACGCAGGCAGCCTTTTGCAGTGCTACGGCAGCAGTAAATTTGTCCAATTGTCTTGTCTCTGAGTTTGTTGGTGTTACTAAATTTTCCTCTAAGGAGGTTTGCCCCATTTGTTGCAGCTGAAAAGCTGTTCTTTCAGCTTGAAGCTGCTGAAGGAATCTGAATACGTTGTATTGTAATAATTAAATACCCGTTTTCTACTGGATATAAGCAGAACACCTATTTTTAGATAAAAAGCTGCTGTTAGGTTACACAATATCTTTTATGGCTGAAGTAATGCAGCAAGCTGGCACAAACCAAATGGTACTTGACTGTCTGGAAATCAAGCATCAACACAAACAGCAGGTGGTCACTCAGCTCTAGACTCTCATGCCGATTGTTACAAAAATAGCTGTAGTAATAATACCAACTAAATAACATTCAGCCATCTATGTGCTCTTTCATGGGGGGTTTGAATACTGAAGACCTTGTTTTACAGTTTATGCTCAGACAATTATTACCTGCAGTTTTATTTGTGTCATCACTTTCTCCATTTTCCGATTGTTGTAAGTTAGGATTAGTATCCCTGTAACCCTGTAGTCAAGACCTTCAGATCAGATAGATGCTTTCCTGGAGCTCCAGGGTGCCTTTTTATTGTACATGGCTGCTGCACCAGGTTTTGTCTAGCATTGATGTTTTAGTCTTGTAAATCCTAAAAGCAGGAACACATGACCCAATTCAAAACATCTAGGAATCATAACCAAAAAATTCTAAAATAGGCATGTATGACAGCAGTATTCTTATCGCATTTCTCCTAGCTTCACTAAACATTAGCTGATGTAGCTGACTTCCCTATGTCCATCTCGCTGGGCAGGAGGAAGAATTGAATAGTCATTCACTTAGGAACATTTTATGACACTGTGTCTGTGTAGATTCATGTGAAGAATTCAGATTATCATGCAGCAGACAGGAATTTTAAACTGGAAACAAGAAGTTAGGCTAAGAAAATCTCTTGATGTCCAGAAATTCTGGAAACTTGACAATATCCATCACTATTGGCCTACCTTCTTATTCTTCTTATCATCATCATCGTTATTACTATTTTATTATGTATAGGCAAACTCGTATTTCCTTGTCCCCAGTAAAAAGCAGTAGTGATCAGGAGGACTACTTGTGGAAGAAGATGCTAATTGATACAGAGACGGCTCAGCCTGTCCCTGAATCAGGCTGAATGCAGGTTTTGTAGCTCTCACTGTTAGGCACTTTAAATGTCTGCTGTTATGTTTACTGTGATGAGAGTTTGCCTCTACAGCCATTTGTTCTAACAGGACAGTGGGAACATATCAGTTACAGACCAAGAGCCATTGGTCTCTATGTGACAGTCCCCATGTGCTTGTCAGGCTCCCAGCCTTGCTGATGCTGATGTGCACTAGCACAGTCTGGTGCAGGAGGATCCAACAATGTAACAGCATTAACTGCTTGGTTAAGTCCACCCATGTGGTGAGGATGACACTGGTACAGAATGAAGGGTCTGAGATAAACGGCAGCTCAGATTTAGAAGGAATAAAAAAAGCTGGTAAAGGGAAATTCTAAAAGAAAGATTTCTTTTGGTCTGAAGGAAGAAGGTGAAAATGAACATTAGGAAAATGAAACCAATAGAGTCTTTATCTCAACAAAATTTAGCTTTATGTGTACAGCAGTATTTATTTTGTGCGTAAGAGCCCTCCCAGGGGTGCTACAAGGCATAGCTGAGAGTAATGCAACACCTAATTATCACTATTAGAAAACAATGAAAGACAATCTTAATGCCTAACAGATAAAGCAGATACAAAGTTTAATTTTTAATCATTCTCAATGGATTCCCATGAAATTTCGGTCCCCAGAAGCAAGCAATATACAAATGCAACCTTACAAGTATAACACAGAGGTTTACTTCTGCTAGAAACAGGCTAGCCTTCATCTGAATATTCTGGTTGCCTCAAACTGTAATTTGAGGAGACCTATGACTATCTAAGAATTCATGTCAAATATTTTTTGTACAGTAGAAGAGAAAAGACTATACTGAAAAATTCCAAAATGTTGTTTGAACTGTTTGCAACTAGATTTCCCTGATCAACTGGAAATTAGAAGCAACACAAAACAGGTGAATATGGGATTTCTAGTCGGAGGCCCTGAAGCATGAGCAACCTGAGATGAAGGTCCGGAGACTGTGGACAGGGGACATCCTCCTGTGACCCAACTGCTGCTTTTGCACACACCTGTTTGGCATTAGGAGCACTTGGCACCAGTGAAAACCAGCCGCTAGGAAGCAGGGAAAGCATGAAAAGATTTAGCAACCACTCTTGCAAGTAGACATCATGTGATTCCAGATTATCAGCAGGCTAGCCTGAAAAAAGAAGCAGGCATTGTACTTTTACAGGTGTAACATCCAGGGAGATTGCTGAAACTGCTCTCAAAGAACTGCAATTCCCAGAACTGACAACCCCAAAGATCATACAAATACTTAAAGTGAAGCATTAAACAGGGTCTTGTCGGCTGAGTGGCATGTCTGTTAAACCTTCTAAAGCAACACAATCAACTACTGTCAGAAAATTCAGATTCATATTTGTGTCAACATTTGTGCTCTCCAGTGTCAGCTGAGATATCCTCTTCTATGCTTGTCTCCTGAAATGATTAGTAGTCCTTGGGAGAGTGAAAGCTATTTTTGTGAGCAGCTGGTTCTGATATTGTAAAATGAATCCACTCTGCATTCCTCTGAAATCTGGTGACAGGTGGGATTTTAATCAAAAATGGTTAGCGTTTCATGGAGAAGGGAGAAAAGTAGGGACTCAGCACCGAAGGCTGCATTTTTCAAAGGCACCTCAGTCTCTGTGGCAGAGATGGATCCACTCTGCTCACACAACCCCCTAATTCCAGCCTAGCAGTTTGCTCCAGGAGGTGGGAGCTGTGTTGTTGCCCACCCTTGGTGTACACCATCATGCCTGGTCCTTGCCTCCAGAAGAGGATAATGCGGAGCGGGGTTGGGCTGGAGGTGGGCGAACATCTGCACGTGCAAAGCTGTGAGAGCAGACCTGGCGCGGCTCCTTTGCAGGGTGACCACCACTTACTCAGCGTGGTCTTCACAGCACCACCAGCCTGGGGATGCTTCCAGGACTCAAGCAGGCAGAAGGCTAGACAGAGAGCTGGGTGCAGGCAGGACCTAACGCTGGAGCAGCACAGATGCCCACCCTGTTTGGGGAGGGGGCTGTGCCACCAGGTGAGTGCAACACAAGCCTGGGCTCCCCAGCTGGTGCTAATGAGGGAAGAGCCGTGCCCCTTGTGCCTCCTTGGCTGGCTGTGACGACACAGAAGCTCTTTAAGTGGAATTAAAAGCTCTTTCTGCCCTTAACATGTGTAAGAACAAAATGAGTTTCTTCAGCAAGATTTTGCTTCATTTTGCAAAACTTCAAAGAACGCTCAAACTCCCTGTTTCTTCACGAATAACCCAGTTTGAGTATTATAATATTAATAAATGCATTAGAACTATTTTTAAGTAAGCAAAGGCTGGATGGTAGTCATCCAAATTAATGAAGGGTATGAACTTAAAATTGATTATGTAAACTGCACTAAATCCCTGCGCAGATTTAATGATTTAAATTCAAATTTAATTTAGATTTAACTCAAACACGAACTTGAATTAAAGCCACTTTAATTCTGAATGAGAGTGCCCAGACTGTGCTTTAGTACAGGTTAACAAATCTGCTCTGTGCAAAGATTTTCTTAAACTGCGTTATTTTTTCTTAATGCTATTAAGTCAGTAGTCAGTGGATTGAATACACTAGGCTCCGGGAGGGAGCCTGTGCTTGGAAGCAGCGGATGACTCACCAAAATGCACAAGCAGCCCCCAGCTATAAGTATAGGAGAAAACTCGCATTTTTTTGGGCTAATTAAGTCCCTCAATGGGAGCTTAGTCTTGCAGCTTTCAAAAGAGGAATTCCCTTTTCTGGTGTGCAGGACAGTGGGCTGAGGCCTGGATTTTCCCCCTTTTACACACACGCTCTCCCCAAGGGCAGGATGGAGAAGGAAGGAAAGTTCCTGGGTTACCAGCTCCCTTTACTAGAGTCCATAAAAAACCAAACTGAAACCAAACCAAAACAAAGGAAAACTTGGCTGTTGCAAAGGAGACAAGCTCGGACTTTCCTCTGTTGCAAGACACTTGTTTCTCTTACTTAAATGCATGTATTTATCATCACACACACTTTTAGTTCACTGACCAGGGAAAGCCATCAGTGTGTTTCTAACAAGTTCCTCGCTGGGTGCAAACTGATATGAGCAGCAGAAGCTGCAGCAGAGCCACATGCATCACTATGCTCTAGACCGGACTGTTTCCACTGCGCTGCTGCTGCAATCACCCGGTGGATGTAGTGCCAGTTTGTTTCCCCTTGGACATGCAGCAGGACGTGCCCGCGCCAGGTGCCGGCAGTGGGGCTGCAGGGTCTCTGAGGGGGGCAGCCCAGCTGGTTCCACCATGCCCTAACAGCCTCACCTAGGGCCCAGCTGAGCCCCTCAGCCAGGCTGCTGGAGCCTCTGGGAAAACACATTTAAGAAAAGACAAAAGCCAGGCAGTGGAGGAAACAGTGTGAGGTGCTGCGGGCGCTGGAGCGGAGGCTCCCGGCAGCCCAGGGGAGGCTGTGATGGAGCAGGGTCAGGGTGAGGAGCGAGGGGCGGCAGTGGAGCTGTTACAGGCTCACCAGACCCCCATGCCCATGTCTCTGTGCTGCTGGGGGCAGGAGGCAGAGGAGTCCAGGATGGAGTGAAGTTGAGGTCAGTGAAGAAGGGGGTTACGGGATGTGTGTGTTTTAGGTTTTGGTTTTGTTTCTCACAATCCTACTCTGTTTTTAATTGGTAATAAGTTAGATTAATTTTCCCCAAGTGAAGTATGTTTTTCCTGTGATGGTAATTGCAAGATGATCTCCCTTCTTTGGCTTGACCCATGAGCTTTTCCATCTTATTTTCTCCCAGCCTGTTGAGGAGAGGGAGTGTGAGGACGGCTGGGTGGGTGCCTGGCTGCGGGCAGCCCGTTGCTGAGCCTTACCTTGCCTGGGTCAGTGCATGTTTGAAGAAATGCTGTGAAAACTGGTGGTGTTTAAACACGTGCATGCTTCTGTCTTGCAACGAAGACATTGGACAATGCTCTGACAGGCGTCTGGGGCATCTTCCTGGGGCAGCAAAAGGGCTGATTGCCTCTAGCTGTGTGCCCTGTCTTTCTGCTGGGGACCGCTCACCCTGGTGGGTGCCCCCTGCCAGTGTTCCAGCACCACAAGCCTTGTACCCCTCGGCTAAGTCTATTCAAAATGGAAATGACAACAAGAGATGGAAAGGATCTGTCTAAGTTACGAGTTCACTCCTCCTGGGCAGCTGTGGATCTGATGGCTTCCCCTCTTGCATGGAGAGGATTTTGCTGGAATAAGGGCTTAAGTTTCCGGGGCCAGAGCACAGGCTGGCTCAGTTGCCTTGGAACCTGCCTACCCTGAGCAGGCTGGGTTTCTCTTTAAGAAAGCACACGGTGTACTCTAGCTTAATGGTACGTGTTAAGCAAGAACATCTGCTTATGAAGAGATAGATATGCCGAAACGTTTACTGATGTTTTGCTTCCTCCCCTTGTGTCACCTGAAATCTATCATCTCACTATGGTATCCCGGCACAGTCCTGCTTGCTAATCTAGGGAAGCAGGGCAGTGGTGCACAGCTTTTAGAAAATGATTAGTGATCTGTCAGGCTAACGTCTAAACATGGGCACTGACTCAGATGTGTTACCTATAAATCTGTTCATCAGCAGCTGAGGAACATATGTGCCTCCTCTCCCTTAAACATAAAAACATTAATTACATTATATTGTACCACAGTAATGGGCAATGTAGTGACAGAGGCTTGCCAAAACTTTAATTTTAACTGTAAATCTGGAGGGTCTGAAATGGCGATTCAAGCTGCTTTAAAAGATGAAGATAAAGCTGAAGTCAGGTGTATAGGAGCAGGAGTTGATGGGGGTGGGGAGGAAAGCATGGAGAATTAGCATAGACTGGCTGAAACATTTGAGACTAAGATAATAAAACTACAATCTTCCCTGGACAAGGGACAGGAGAAAACAAATTGCAATTCAGTAACAGCTCCTTTTCTGACTTTCTGCACTAGTCATGGGATAAAAAGGTTTCTTTTCTCCTACTATTGGGTCTTGGCTTTCTGCTATTTGTTTTTGCTGTCCCTCCTTTTCTCTTTTCCGATGTAATCACCTAATCACAGAGGGAATACTGAACAAGCAGCCCTTAGTGTCCTCTCTCTGGCTGGATTTTCATTTTGAATAGAGCCGATCAAGAGAATAGATGAGGCACAGCATGTAGCTTGCACTGTCCTTTGTACCTGGCTAAGAACAATGAGAAGGAGCATCCAGATTATTTATCAACAGAAACAGGAGGAATATGGAAATCTGTGTGTACCATTAAATATGAAAGGCACCAGGAATAGGTTCTGCTGTTGCATTAGATGATGTACTATTGACTGTTCAAAGGGTTTATCAGATGAAGCAGACCAGCATGCTGAGCTGGGCAAAACAGTGTAGAAGGCAGCACCCCACGCCACTGCTTGTCCCATGTATGCTGCTCCCAGATCTGACCCAATTCTGCCTGTGAACCAGCTGATGCCCCTGACATCAGTGCGGAGATAGGCCCTTTCACAGCCAAAGATCTCTGCTGCAACTGCCCCAGTCTGCCTCGTTATGCCAAAAGGGCAATAACTTCTCTTCCTGAAATCATGCAGATTCTCTCTGGACTCTTGTCTTCATTTTAGCGTTTGCCGGCCGTGTTTCAGAGCCACCTGGCTGTGCTCAGGTTACATATCTGAAATGTTGCAGCACCCTGCTCCAGATAGAGAGTTGGTTTGGTGCTAGGTCTTTAAAGGTTTGTCTCCCCTCATCACTTATGTACACTCTTTATGGAGAAGGGGGGAATTATACTGGAGATGGGACACTACTGAAGGGAAACCTACACCATTTCCTTCCCATTTGTTTAGTGTCTAATTCTTCTCTCTCATACCAAATTTATCTCCACAAGAGTGACAAGATGATGCCACTTGTCTGCATAAGAAAGCAAGCACAATTAAAGCAGAACAAACTGTTCAGAGTAATACTTCTTGTGGGCATAAATCCAGAAGGACGTTTTCCCTTTGGAAAGGCAGCTGTTGTTCAGAAGCTATGTAGCCGGTATTACGCTGTAGTCCTGTTCCACTTTACTACAGCTTTGCTGGTTAGCTTTCTTGGGTAAAAAGCCCTGAAGTGGTTTATGTTTTCAGCAGTTTGTGAAAGTTTTTCTCCATTTCAAATAGAGAATCACGTTTTTAAAACAACATGAACCTATGTATGGCTTATGTTCAACTCAGAGGCTGTTTCCCTGCTCTTGCTCCAGTATGTCTCTTACAGGTATGTATGTTCCTCCTTTCTTTAAGCAGGAACTCAACCCTTTCCCCGCTGCTTCTCCCTTCCAATGTAAGAAAGCTTTCAGAAGCTACAGATAGACTAGCCCTGACTGAGCAGTGCTTTAATCCATCTGGGTCCTGTTTCAACTTCAATGTTTCCACAGGTATCAAAAGGGCAAAAGGCTGGAGTAGCACATACAAATAATCCAGGCCTGGACTGCAGAGATCCCAGATAAAGATATGTAGTTGTTTAGAAATTCCATAAGGTCCATGATTTTTTTTTGTTTTCCCAAAGTGGGAACCATGACATGGGAAATGCTTTCTATTTGCCTCTTGGCTGAAAGAACATAACTGATTGCCAAATGCATTAGCCTAGAGAAGGGGTGTAGCAGCGGAAGATAACAACCCATGTGACACGGGGTCCAGGGCAGAGTTTGCAATTGCTGTGCAGGGCGTTTCTCCCCTGTCAGATCAGCACAGGATGTATCTGTCATAAAGCAGAACACTGAATATTCACTGTGCACTGGACAGCAATATTTTATTTCATACATCATTCAGAACCTGCATTGATTCCGACTAGTCATATAACCTCATCTGCACTCACTTAAAAGCAAAAGATGGAGTGGGAGTGGGTGGGTGGAGGAGAAGGGGAGGTGGGGAAGACTTTCCTTCTCAAGTCACTAGATAACTTGAAAACTTGGGTACTTGAAGAAATGGTCTTAGCGTCCTCGCTCTTGGGGATCAAGATGCCAAATGCAGTGCCCTATGACTTGGAAAACAGCAAGGACTCCAGTAAAGATCTTGGTTGCAGTGTAGCATAGGTTTGTTTAGCACACATCCACTTTGCAGTCATGCATTTGCAGGAGGCCTTATCTCCCTGTCAGTGTTGGAGTCAGTTTGATTTAGACTAAAGTTCTGTTCAAATACGGTAAAAAGAGAGGTAAAATATGAGAAGAGAATAAGCGAGCGTTGGTCTCCGCAGCCAGCTGAGCTGGCTGTGAAGCATGTGATCCTGGGCAGACTTCTTTGGTACTCTCTGGTATGGCCATGTAACAGTGCTATGGACAGTAGCAAAAGAACCATATCAGCCTAAAAAAATAACATCTTCGTACATATTTCAGTGTGAAGGCATTTAGTGGATTTAGCTCAATCTACTGTAGGTGTCTAGAGCTATATCTGAATTTGGGGTCTGGATCTAGATAAGGAACAATAAAAAGATGCAGTGATATTAAGGCTGCGATGTCCAATGCTAACACCGTGCCTGAGAAAGCAAAGTGCCCTTCTGCTAGAAGCGTAGAGATGTTGGAAAACACTATCTGTCTTCCCAGGCTGTAGCAGGACAGCTGGACCATGTGTGATGGGCTTCCCTAGGGCCTTGTCTGGACTCTGATGGGGTTGCTGGCCCATAGTGAACTCAGTTCAGAGTGAAAAGGTGCCAAGCAGGGTGATCTGGGGCGCAAACAGCTCTCGCTGTCTCTTTTCAATGGCCTTTGCTTATTTCTAACCATGGTCTTTGGCATGTTACCAACATTTCTAACTGAGTTTCCCAAGAATCACATGCACCTGTCACTCTCAAAGGGAACCCACAAATGTTTATCAGTTAAAGGAAGGAGCCCTGAAGACTGAAAGTGCTGCACACGTTTGCAAAACTCACAGTATCGAAGGGGAATGTTATTGCTTGTTTATACTAACAGTCCCTCCTCCTCAACTTGACAAGAGGAAAGGGGCAAAAGAGGAAAGTGTAATTGGCATCATTACCAGCTGCTCTGACTGGCAGCCTTCTTCCCAGCGAGAAACACTCTTTGAAGGCTTATTAGCGGTCTTCGGCAGGAGGGACTGCCTCTTTGCCACTAATCTGTACATCAGCCTGCACCAGCATGTGGGGCAATGCACTACAAAAAATAGTATCGAGTTCATGTGTTATTTACTGCTTGAATGAGACGCAATATCCTTCATAAGGTATGTAGCAAGGACTGGCAAAGCTGCTTATTCTCTCTGTGAATAGGCTGGTTTTATTGTACGTGACATAGTCCAGAGCAGAATAAGAGCCTTGCATTCATTTCTGACCATAATTTCACAAAACAAATATTGCTTTTTCCTTGTATTTTAGTTTCTCATTGCCACTGTTTAGCTCCCCCACCCCCCAAGTCCCTGGTCCCGTCTCTTTAGATCCCACAGCATCTGGTGGCAAATCAAACACGGTAAAATGTTGGGTTTGAACTTAATAATGTTTTCCAAGTCATTTATTTACCAAATGCTCTTGGTGGAAGCATTTTGTTCTGTATATTAACAGGTGGTGCATACTCAATCTGAATGTATGGATAATCAAATCATAGCAATAGGCAGGTCTCTCAGGGTGTTGTGTTGAAGTTGGACAAGTCCTCATCAGTTCAGAGGCTGCATGTTTTGGCTGCTGGAGCTTCCTGGCCAGTCCTTCTCCCAAACATTGGCATGGGTCTTGCTATCACATTAACTGTTACAGTTTTCTTTTCTGTACCTGTTCTATTTATACTGTAGGCCAGTGACAGCCTCTATCAGGGAGAACAGTGAATGGGCTTATCCAGTACAAAGCTTCAGCTAAAAATTCAGGATTCAGCTAGAAAGTTGCCTCCTCATCTTTCTTCAGACCCAAGCCAGACCTCAGCACTCTGTGCTCTCTCTTTGGCAGGCTGAGCTTACCTTTAGAACTTGCTAGATGTGTCTTGCTCTTCAGGGGGTTTAGTCTGTGTTGTCCCATTTTCAGTGACTACAGATCTTGAAGGGAACAGTAAAAATGTATAATTGCTGTTCTGTGCATTGCCTTTCGATGAGTTCACAGTCCACTTTAAGATTAGTCACTTAAATTCTGTAGGACAAAGGAAAAGAATAGAGAAACATTATGAGCAAAGTAGCCCTTTTAAATCTTTTTAGTGGAAAACCACATCTTTCTTTCAAAGAATGATAATTTTTGTCCAATTTCTTATTCTTAGAGTACCCACAGAAATGTGGAGTTATCCATCATAACCTCTGTGAAACCCAACTTAAGGAGCCTTTGCAATATTATACTGTTCATAACAAAACCCAAAGACACTAGAAAAGTTGTATGTCTCTTTATCCAACAAAAGAGAAATTCATTACAATGGTATCAGAGGGGACTGTCTAAATTCATGACCCTTCTAACCTGAGAGCACTGGATAAATTCAAACTGTAAACTTAGACATGGAAGTCTGGGGTTTTTTTCAATCCACCAAACAACAGGAGCAGATGCAGATTATTTTTTGGATAAGACATCCCTCTTTTGGAATGATTTCACATGCTAACTTTGCTTGGGAACTGCTCCTGTTGGTGACCATGTGTTCAGCACATCTGCTTTGGCTTGTTTTTTTCTCTGAGACTGACAATATTGTGGCAAGACGTCAGAGTGAATTGAGGTGAAGAAAAAGGAAAGGGAAAGTTAACATGAAAGAGCTGCATTGCAATTCCAAATGAACCCTGAGAGACTTTCCATCCCTTGATCCTCCAGGTATATATTAGGATATGTGTAGAGGGATTTGAAGAGGTGGGAGGAACTGACAGGGTTGAAGTAATACCTGGGCTTGTCTTGTCACAGTCAAAAACTGAGCTCGAGCAGGCATGCTGGGAGGACATTTCTGACTTCTAGCCTACGGGAAAGGGTGCCTTCAAAAGGTTGGGAAAATCCTGCCAATGACTCATCAGGCCTGGTTTTACTATTCACTGCATAATGCACTCATTCATCAAACTGAAAGGATTTCAATCAATATTGTCAAACTAAAAAGTTATGCATATACACACGCACACACAAGTGCACTTAGTTATGCATAGCATATGTGATGGCTATCATCAAATAAATTACAGAGCTGGTTCCAAACTGAATTTACTAAAAATTTCTACTTCCACCTCTCCCCTACTTGCACCAACATTCCCACGTAAAGTTCAAAAGCTTTTCATCTGCTTCAAACAATCATCAATTAATGAAAACATCTGAAAAATCAGGAGCTTTTTCTTTCTTTCTTCAGCCTATGGTTCCTTCACCAAAATCACACTGCTGAAGAGGCAGCATTCAGTCCCGCCACAGAGCAAGCCTGAAGCCAAGCTCAGTTCAGATAATAACGTGCTGCTTTGAGTAAGATAGAGAGACGCCTTCACAAGATCCAAGGCTAAATCTAACCCACAAATAATTTCATTGGGCAATCAACAGTAGGTAAGTCATGCCTGGCATATCTTATATGATCCTTATTTATGGAAATGTGGGTGCAAGCATGGATGGAGTCATGTGGCTCATGGGATGCAGTTACTCTGGATTCTGCTCCTCCTTCAGTCTCTATCTTGATGTCTGCAAAGAGGGAAGTGATGAGAATAAATATTAATTCTATTAACATTCCCCTCCTTTGGACTATACCTAAAGCCGGTTGGAGAGAGAGAAAAAGAGGTAAAATGCGGGCTTTCTGTGGCTATTTGCTTCTTCAATAAAATTTAAACAGTGCATGGAAATAATCTGATTTTGTAAAATGGAGGCCAGATTATAGATCTCTGCCTTGATGCCTGACACCTCAGCAACTCTGCTTCATGGCAACCTGCCTGGTAAGGGGGAACCTGGGGACCTTGTTTTCACCACTTGTGGCTGCTCAGCCACTCAGATGTCTGGGGCTTGGGGGCACTAATAGCCCTTAATGGCCCTGAGCATTCTCACCTGTAGCCTTCACCCTTCCCCTCTGCCCATGGCTGTCCCCCTCCCCTGGTCTGGGACTCTTCATGGAACCTGTTACAGCCCTCAGCTCTGCCTGCTGTGCTGTGCGCAGGCATTGTAGGTCTGTGCCTCTTGCTGCAGGTACTGCCTGGCTGTGCCGCCTTCTGTTTCTTCCCGCGTGGAGCAGCCCTGCTCTTGCTGTTCCCTGGGTTTGTGGTCTGATACAGCCAGTTAGGCTGTCGTTTAAGGTTTAATGCAGGAAGTTTGAAGCTTGGAGTGTTAACTGTGAATTGAATCAAGTTTTGGTATATTGCTGCTGTTCATGAACTGCAATTGCCACCCTTCCGTAAGCTAAGCAAATGTGGTCCTAGATCCCAGCGTGTCTTCCCTTGTAATTATCCAGTCTCTCTGACAAATTACAACAGCTGGTTGCCTTAACAGTACAATCCTGCTGAATCCTGCCCACACACCAACTCCCAGAGCATTAAATGGGCAAGGAGCTCCTTGCTGACTTCTCGCGGTGGCAGGTCCTGCCACGTGGGCAGGTGCTGTACAGTCACGTCCATGCGGCATCGCTCCCTAGAGGTACACAACACGCCAGTAGGATAACGGTTGGCTTTTAAGGCAGACCACTGATGCAGACGGGGATTGAGTAAAAGATTTGCCTGTCAAGTTGAAAACTCATCCATATATGAACTATTTTATATGGGGATCTCAAAGAATCTTACAAGATAGATATATTAAAACATAAAAAGACATAAGAGTTGAAGGGATTATTTTTTTTAATATGCACAAAATGAAGCAGCAAATCATGTAGTAAAGATTTGATTTGACATGGGATGTGCACTCCAGTGTTCAATCTAGAAAAGTACTTATACACAGACTTTAAATTTAAGGATGTGAATAGGCTCACTAGAGTTAATGTTAAGACAGTATGTAAGAATTTTACTGGTTTGGGGATGGGTGCACTGAGCATCCTTCAGGAAAAATACCCTCCATTTGCTTACGGGCTTGGACTGAATGAAGCAGGCTAAGCTCAGCTGCCTGGTGCTTTCTGTGGAGGAAACTACTCTGATGTCAGTCTGCATCTTCTGAATTGCCAATCCAGGTATCTCAACCAGCAAAAACAACACCTGGCACTACCAAAGGGGTGGCAGAGTATCACAAGCGATGTGAAATTAGAATTAGGCCGGGTTGCGAAGCTACTCTGTGGTCATCATAGAATGAACGCTGTTTTAACTGGGCAATTATTTTAATTGTTCTTATTACATGTGGTGGGGTGGTGGCGTGGGGAAGAGTCCCTCTTTTCTGCAGCTCTGGCCTAACCCTCTGTTTTATCAACTCATTTGTCTTTATAGGGACAGTTTCTTTCTCTTACGGCTCTTTTCCCTTGTCAGAACTTGTTCCTCATCTCCATTAATTTGGTTTTCCTGGTGTTTCTATCTTTCTCTTCAGCTTGGAAGCTGCTGGGCCCTTTCATCTTTGTGTCTTAGTTCTTGTAACACTTGTGAGGCTCCTCTTGAATCTGTGCATCCCTCCCTGCTAGGGGAAGGCTGTGTGCTCGCTGCCAGGGGAAGCAACCTTCGTTCCAGATATGCTGGGATCCTTCCAGCCCTGGGGCAGGGGTGTGTGTGTGTGGGTCTGAGATGTAAGCTCAGCATGATTCTAGCTCAGTAACTGTTGTATCTACATGCCAGCAACGTAAGTGAAGAGTGCAGTCTACTCTCTTTCTGCTCCAGGTAGCTATGGGTCTCTATGCCATGGCTCAACCTCTGTGCTGAGTGAGTGAAGCTGGTGGCTGGATTCACAGCTGAGGTGGTGGCACTAGGATGCGCCCAAGCCCTCCTTCCAAGCCTGGAAAGAAGGCCACTATCTTTTCCTCGCTGAAATTAAATACAGGTCTCCCAACACCCCATGAAGAGCCATGCACTGCTGAGTCACTCTCAAGCAGCATTAGCACCATTCGCCTCTGTCCTTCAGCACACCCAGTACAAACACATGGAGACTATACTATACCTTAGGAAGAATATCTTTTGCTCTTCCCTTAACTCTAATCGAATACCAAATACTGAGACAGCATTTTCCAGGTTGCAGTCTAGGCAGTTTGGTAGCCTTTTAGCAAAAACAGAGTGCGTTGCCACTTTGGCAATTTCGAGGTCTCCCTTTCTGGAGTATTTAGTTACTAAAAAACCTAAACCTTGCTTGCTCATTCTACTTTTGAGAGACAGAATCAGCGATTTTCCTGCTAAATGGATTGAGTACTTTATCATATCAAAGCATTTGTGCCAGGGTCAACCTTACTGTGACTGGAGTTCCTTCCTTGGAGAAGGTTGAAAGCTGTACTGGCAGGCACAGATGGGAGAGGTTTATTGCAGGTATGGGAACGCACATGATGAACTGCAGTGCTAGTTGAGGTATTTTATTTAGCATTTAGCTTTGCCTCACATGTCTGCAGCCTGTTAATTCATTCCCAGGAGACCTATCGTAATTTTCCAGACACCTGAAAATTTTCGAGCAGATGTCACTTTAAACAAAACCAAAAAAACTTGGAGACATATCTGCTGATTCTTACTAGTGTCTGAAAGCAGTAATTTCTACACTAAAATTGGTCATTCTTAAGATAAGAGAGGGACAGGCTCCAATATCTGACTAGTAGCAATAATTTTTACTTTTAAAAACAGAAGTGTGGAAAAGGGAGGTCTGTTATGTTGGAGGAGAAGGAAAGGTTGGGAGCCATCGCTTGTTTTTAAGCCTGGAAAGGGCTGGAATAGTCAGCTTCAAACTGGCATGTGTCTAGATATGAGAAACCTTTACACAAGCCTTTCTTTGAGCCTCATGCAGGCAGATAATGAACTTATCTGGAAGACGAATAGGGGAATACATTTAGGAAAACGCCAATGCCAAAAGCATTGCTAAAAGATAGTTTAAGTAGGGAACTTTTCAGCAGATGGCTGACACATGAAGAATTTTAAGGATTTGTTGTCATAGTATGGTTATAACCTCCCCGTTGCCCGACTCTATATAATAGAGTATAAAACTGAATAGTCAGTGTATCCAGCTCCTTTGTAATCTAATAGATTTCCACCACTCACCAAGTTTTCTACATCGTTTAAGGACGACTATAGAGCTAACAGCATCGAGGTGAGTATCCATGGTTTTCATTACTTGCAAGTAGAGGTGACAGATGAATACGCTCATTTTCCAAATCACCCCACTTCTAGCTGTTCCTAGGGGAAGGTTCAGGATGGTGTAGCTTGTGGTGAGAGCTGTTGGGACACTGGAGGTGGTGCTGCCTGGCAGCTTTCCTTGTCCTCCTGCACAGCGCCGGGTCGGATGTGGGGGCACTGGACAAGAGCACGGGAAAGCTGACAGCTCCAGTTCAGCCACGGTCAGACTGTGTGCCACTGAGCCTGCTCAGGATGGTGTTCCTTTATCCCTTTTGTCACAAGAAAAGAAGAGCCTAAGCTGTTTTTCTGTTTCTTTCACTAATTAGTTAAAACAAAAGTGCATTTAAAAGCTAGATGCCTGAATCTTTCCCTGGGTGCCAAGGTGGTGAAGTATTAAGAACTTTGCTGGCTCAGTCAGGTCATTCTGTGAGCATCAGAAAATCAGGCAGTGGACTGTGTTACCCATCTGTCAAGAAAGTTACCAAACAGCTTTCAATTAATTATTTTTAGGAGGAATGCAGATTGTCTTCACTTAGGACAGCTTCACTGCAGGCCAGGGTGTGCCGTAAAGTGATGTTGTGCCAGTGAAATTGGTGCAACTTTGTTGGATTGTAACAGCTGAGGATATGGCCTATGCTAATTTTTGCTTAAACCTTGAACAATAAAGTCTTTTAGCACATGATGAATAGCAGGTTTTCTTGGTAGTTCCAGGTAATAATGAGATTCTGATTGCTTAGGTTAACTCTTCAGTGTTTCAGTCATCATCAGCAAACTTGCAACAGTTCCAATTAAATGAGATGTGTATTTAATGCTTTTTCTCTGAGCTGGAGAAAATGGTTTCCAGTAGTTATAGAAATACAAAACACTGACACAATGGGATTAATATTTAAGATGAAACCCTGAATCTATAAATGTGAGAAGACATTGGGTTGAGAGGAAACACTCGTTGTACGGAGCATTGCACATTCACGGCAAGCTTGTGTAACACAACCCTGTTTATGATAGGAGCTTCCCGAGACATGATGTTTTCAAGGTGCTCTTTCCCTGCACTGTCATTCTCAACCTCTCCTTTCCTCATAGGCAGGCCAATTACTGGGATAGCTCAGAAGTTTCTGTCACAACTCGAGCAGTTTCTCAAAACAAGTATCAGCTTAAAAAAGCATAGGCAGAGGAAACCGGAAAAAGCTACAGGGATATAGCTGGAGGGGGAAAAGGGAGGAAACGTCAGTTGTCTACTTCCAAGGCAATTGTGGATATGGATTGCATGGAAGCCTTCTCATCAGCAGGGAGTCTGACAGGTCTATCAGGGGAGAGTTCATCTACTTCTGTAATAGTAGTTATTTGAACAACTAGAGATCGATATAGTTTCTAGGAGAGATGCTGCTATTTATTGGGAAATAAGAGAGAAACATTGGTGAAAGTTTCCATCCTTTTTCTACAGTAACCGCCATCGGGCCGCCTGTGTTCATGTTTGCTCTGGCCGGGCTCACGCTTCGTGGGTCCGAGCGGCGCGGCTGCAGAGCTAACGCAGCCTGCGCAGGTCACGGACGGAGTGCCACCTGCTTTGCCTCGAACTTCTCAGAGCTGAGTGGTCAGACAGTGGGTATTCAAGTGATGAGTTAGCACCTGAAGGACATCACTTGTGAAATAAAAATTGGCTCTGAATTTCCATCTGCCTCTGGCCAGCGACGGGGTGTTTGGATGGGGGCCCACCCATGCCTGCCTGCAAATGATTCTTGCAGCTTCTTCTGCTTCCAAGCTTTCTGTGAATAGCTTTGTGTGCAGAAGGCAGCGGGTTAGAAGCCCAGGAAACACGCAGTGCTCAAGGTCAGCAGCTCATTTCTATGTAGAAAGCAGAAATACCCTGATAGGTGGTGGGCAAAGGGTTTAGACTTAGTTCTGAATTTCCATGAGGAAGGGGGTCCATCTCATTCACTGCATGTAAAATGTAATGCAATGAGTCTGTTACCCCACGGGAAGTGGGGGACACAAGGTGCTGGTGCCCTCCACCACCTCAGACCCCTTACAGAAAAGTCATTTCTGCAAGTATCCATCACAAAAAATCAACACACTTAGGGTGTGGGCTCTTAAGGACTGGGATCTGGTTAAGTAATGATTAGGGAGACAATAAATACTACTGCATGGTGCATTGTCAAAGCCAGGCAGGAGCACTTCTACTCTGTTAGCAAACATACCTGCAATATCTTTACCTTAAATGAGCTATAAAGTTGCCTGCCTCTCCTTCACTGTTTACTTTGTGTTACCATTTTCTGCACATGCTGCAGTATTTTGCTCCTTAAGAGGTGTGTGTGATAAGCTCATGAATAACAAATGAGGATTTATGTTTGTGGATTGTGAAATAATATTAATGTGACTATTACTTTTAATCTTTGCTTTTGAATGATGTATTGAGCTGCAGGTAATCCCAGAGGGATATTATTAGGGTCTGAGTACAGGAAAGTCTCCTTCTTTTGTCTTCCTTGCTATTAAGTGTGGAATTGAATGTAGAAAAGTGAAGAAAGTAGGACAAACACAAGCTCTCTGATTTAATGTCTTATTTTATAGTCTAAAGGCCCCACCGGCTGTATAATATCATGAAGGTGGAGTGGGGGGAGGGGAGAAGAAAGATGAGAAATTCTGGAAATCTGAACACAAGCTATCTTTTTTGAGAGAACTGATGAAAGTCTCTCCACACTAAAGCTTGATCTCCAGTAATGAAGACTGAAATTAGCTGTTTCCAAGAAACTTTCATTCATTTAAAACCCCAAATCTTCCTTACTGTTTTGAAATGAACAAGTACATTTTCTTTTCTTTGCAGCTTCTCAGTATTAGAACTGAAAGCTGGACTGACTTTTGCAGCCCAGCATTTGAAGTAATTGTAGAAAAAAGTAATTATTGCAATTCTATTGGAACAAAATTGAACAGATTGTCTCTTCAAATTTAACCTTTTTCATCCAACTGTGATAGGATGCTATTTCTTCAAGAGGATGGATCTCTGAAAACATTCTCCAGGACTGTAAATATGAGAGGAAAAGTATGATGCCTGGGATGGTTTCATGCAAACACCCCCCCAATTTGTAAGTAAACAGAATATCTTGCTAGCTCTATACATTTACTGTTCATTTCATGACATCAAACATACTTTTTGTTATCTTTGCATATCAGTAATACCGCTACTAACTTCCATTCATACATTATTGCTGTATCTCTGTCAATAGAGCTGGCTGGACAAAAGAGGAAATTTGAGGGTAGAAAAAGAAATACTCGATCCTATTTTAATTCTCAATTCTTGTTCAGCTATACTTCTACTGAATACCTTTCCAGTATATCCATCAAAAACAACTCCAGCCAGCCTGCAGGGGTGGTTCAAACTTCCTAGCCATGGGAATTGTACTGGGGGTTGTCCTGGGCGGGAGGCAGCAGCAGTGCTGGCAGGGCTGGCATGGCTGCTCTCCTGTGCACGGCCTGACACGGCTGGGGAGAGCAAGCAGGAGCATGAAGGCAGAGCAAGAAGCACTGGTGACGTTGGGTACTCAGAAAGGCCAACCCACCCCCAGCTCTTCCAGAGGCGACCGCTGTCCCCTGTCTGTGTCGTGGCAGCAGCCTGTGGGCCAGAGGGAGGTGCCCGGCTGCCAGGACAAGCTTCACTGGGTGACCGGTGGGTTCCGTCTCCTCTGGGGACATGCTGGCTGCGGGAAGCCTTCTGCAGGCTTGATCTAACTCACGGCCACCACGCTACCACACTGTGTCACCTGATCTTAATCCCAGTAATGAGAGGAATGCAGACACCTCCCAGGATACAGCCAGGCACGAGATCAGCTGCTGGCCCTTGGTCTCGCCCAGTGTCACAAGGCAAAACCCACCACTGCTGAAAGGGCAAGTGCAGCCTCCCACCTGAGCATCTTCTAGCAAAAACGTCATAGATGGCTCAGCTGAAGGCAATGCAGGTTTGCAAAAAAACTTAGTGAAAAGCCTCCAGCACTTAAGAAGCTTGAAGCATGCAGAAATTTAGATGTGGTCCCTGCTACAGGGCAGATCAGAAGCGGAGCAAGCTGTGGGACAAGGCTGGCCGGGAAGGAGCAGGGTCCCTTGCTCAGGGCAACGTGACTGCAGGTCTGCGGCTCTAGTGTACTCACGACTGCGGCAGTAAAAATGACAGGTGGCTAAGGGGTGAAGATTAGGTCCCTTTGTCCTTTCTAAATTTACCCTGGGAAACAGCTTAAATTTCAGTGGGAATTCTTAGTCTTAAACTAAGACAGTCCTGTCCTTGAAAGCTGGTAGACCTAATTATGAGAGGCTTATAAGGATGGTGAATAGATCATCTTTGCTTCTTGAGTTAATCTTGATATATAATGCATGGCAAATATTGTCTTGTTTCTTTTAAAAACCGTCAGTGAGAGGAAATTCCAGAGACGGGAAATGCAATCTTTCAAAGGATTAAGAGAGAACTAACTAACATGAACCAGATCATTAGCTTTGTATTTTCTGTTCCACCTTCTGATGCCCATATTTCACTCATGAGGATGAGTTGGAACGGCTCCAATAACTAAGTGGAAATTAGTTTCTCAGAGGCTGATCTGGAAGTTAAGATGCATTTCAAAATCACTTGCTTTACAGATCCTATCCATTTGCCCTGAAGAAAGAAAAAAGTAATGCTTTATGTAGCAACACAAAGTACGAGTTAAAATAAATATGGGTGAGCCACTACAGGAGACTCAGGGGGGGAACCAACCAGCAACCCGGCACTGCCGTGAAATGCTACATCAGCCATCGTGAAAGTGTATTTAACACGTTTAGAACAGATCCTTAAAATGGAGGAATTTTTAAGGAAGCTGGGAGGACAACGCAAGGAGGATTGTACACCAGAAGATTTTAAGATATCAAAATTAGGTTTTTGTAGAGACCTCCTATATTATGAAAACCCATATTACAGAAAATTCAGGGGAAAAAAATCAAAGGTTTGATTTTGCTTTCAACATTATTTTCTCTGATATAGACTCTTTAAGAACCTCATTTCAAAATGAAAGTAACATTTATAAAATGTTAAAGCTCTTTTCTTCCTCTGAAGTATTATTTTAATGACATATAAATTGAAATCTTTCTAATATATCAAACTTACAGAAGATTTAATTAGTGAACAAATAATTTTTTGTGACAGAAAACTGCTTTGCAGAAGATTCTGCAGAGCTGTTTTGCAACTAGATTTAACATAAGCAATTTCAACTGCAAACCAAAAAAGAGAGAGGAAATGAATCAGGTGTTCTGCATTGTCAGAAAGATTCTCTTCTGAATGTATCTGAGCTCCAGATAAACACAGCAGAATTAGGGAAAAGTAGGGCTGCTGTAAGAGGAAATTCTAGGCTCAGCTTCAAATAATGTCCCTAATTTTAAGGCTGAGAAGTAAAGGATAAAATACTGGTGCTTTGAGTTATGAGTACACTTAAGGTCTTTGCTGAACTATGATATGAGACTAATGATGATAAATACTGTGATAGTGATTAAAGCATGATTGCATATAAATTAATTTGTATTACTAATATTAGGTAATTAAGGTCCTTGCATTCTTTCTAGCTATGCTTACAGATAGGTAAGAGGAATCACAGTGAAGCCGATACCTTCATTTTCAGAAGCTCTGAAAACCTCTCTTCTGCCACTCTTTTCCATGTGCCGTGATTCCATTTAGCATCTCCAGGCATCTTGCTTAAAGTCACAGGGCAGCTGAGCAGTGACATAAGTCATCTGGTCTCATATCTAACCTGCAGATCATTTTGGAAGGGATTTCTTCTGGCACAGGATGGGGAAGAAAGGATCAAGTACTGCAACTATAGTACAAATAATTTAATCTTGACACTTTGTCCCTTGATTCACATTGCAAATGAAAGTATGCCTTGGGGTAAATAAAATGCTGACTCTGCAAAAGGAAGTGTCAAAGTCAGTGTGGATTTTAATAGCACTGGATGTTAGCACTGGTATTCCAGTGTGACAGCCTTGTGAGATGAGTTAGCGCGTGCCAATCTATTTGAGAGAAATGCTCACTAAATAAGACCAAAAGACTGAATGGGGGTGACCTGTTCTTTCCTGCTTTTGGGAAGCTTCAAAGAGCAAGAAGGCAAGTTGGCTGAACTCGGTGGAGAAATTCGTCGCATAAATGCAGAAGTGAGGTTTCCAAAGCTGCTGTGTAAACCTCTTTCCTAAAGTTTAAGTTCATTTAAAATAGAAAATGCAGTACCCATGAAAAAGCTTTCCTTTGTTCTAGTCTTAAAATGTGCCTTTTCATCCAGCTGAACCTATTTGCACTCGCTTAAAGCAGTAATTGCTAATGATTCTTCTGGTTCAATGTTATGCTGGACAAATTATGGCAATTATCTAGATCACAAATATATGTAACAGCCTTTGATACTTTCTGTAATTGCACTTGAAGTTCAAATGCCTGATGTTTGATATGGCCTATTCCGTTACGGATTGTTCCAACTAAAGTCAATGGCAAAAGTCCCAGTGACTTCAGTGATGAAGGTTCACACCCTTAGATATCCTTAATGTTACTTCAGAGGAGGATTTTGTTTTCTTTTAATTCACTAGATGGTAGCAGTGTACAAATTGTGTTGCGTGCATGTTGTTTTGTTTTTTTGTTTTTTTTTTTAAATTCTAATCAGACTCATGCTCAGAACCTTCCTTTATTTCCCAACCCATCCTTTCTGAGTCTTGTACTGTGGTCTTGAGGGGAAAGATGACAAAAGGTTTTAAACATCCTTCTGAAGGGATGCCAAAATTTGTGCCGCCCTCCAGCTGTTTCTTGTGATGGCTGCATCGGAAGAGTGCAGCTACTGATGGTCAGAGAACAATAGCAACATCTAAGGCTGAGCTTAAATACTTTCATCCAGCCAACATATGCAAAAAGAAGAAAAAGACATTGAATCTCCATTAGTTCTTTATCCCTTCCACCAGTTTTGACTGAATTCAGTTTTGACTGAATTCTCTGCAATGTGTCAGGCAGAATGATTAAATGAATGCCTGTTATGATGGTAGTCAGTCCTGGGAAAGTCACTGTGTTCAGCAAGGGACAATCTAGCTGACAACAGGCAAAAGGACTTGGGCTTCCCAGCTACCAGTCTAGGGTAGGGTTGTTGCTGAGTGTAATCCATTTTTGTCAACAGTGGATGTCCAGATAAACAAGAAACAGTCATTTGAAACAGATGTTGCTGTTTCGTATGCTCTTCTCCTACCCAGTACGCTGCACATGCGTGCTAGGGTTAGCATCATGATCTGTGTGCGGCTGCATGAGTATCAACCATTCCTTGGGAGGGAGGAAGGGAAGATTTTAACAGAACGTTGGCAGTCTTTCTCCAGCAGCAAGAAATTGTTTTCAGACAGGTTGGTATAACCTTCGCCATTTCAGTTTAACACCGGCGTGCTGTGCTCTCCGTGAGGATGCAGCCCGCGCCGTGCCCCTGGGGAGCTGGGCACAGCCGGGCGGGCAGTGCAAGGGCTGCTGCCTGCCACAGGGCTGTCTGGCAGCTCTCCAGAGCGCCTCTGCCCCTCTGCTTTCTCGTCTACTACTCCCCACCTCTTCCCTCATGGTTTGCTCTACTATTCAGGATCTTCTGGTGTGAGGGGTTTATTGCAGTTATCATGGCATCAGGTTTAGCCAAAAATTAGTGTCAGAGAAGGTGCTGCGCTGTGTGGCTTGCCTCTAGTTTGGTACTGCATCTTCTCAACCACAGAGGCAGCTCCTCTCCAAGGCTGCCTGTTCCTGCCTTTCTGTGTCTGGAACAGTCACAGTCAAGCAAGCTGACTGTCTTGGCTTGAAGCAGCAACTTGGAACTAGCTCAGTATTTTAAAAAAATATACAGCACTCGTAGCTCTAAATTTCATTCCCGATAGTTCTCCTACAATATATCAGAGATGAACGATGGAAATTTGAAGTGGTCTATCAGAGAGACTTTTTTAACCTAAAAATACATGATGCTAAAAAAGAAGATATTTATGTACTGATAGATAATGGCCAGAAGTAGCAGAGATATGATTAATGCAACCCTCCAGGGAGTAGCTAGAACTAACTGTAGTTATCCAATATCCCCATCTGATCCTAGTGGGATGCAGATAGGAGCCTTATCACTAACTAAAACAGAGTTTTCCTGACTGAATCAGACAGGCTGATACCGAGATCACTTTGCAGAAGTTGCTCTATATAAAGCTTGCAGCAAACATTATTTTCTGGTGGTGCAATGAAATAAATCCAGGGGACATTTGCAGGAGAGTTTTGAGAATTCCTTCAGGCAATGTCTGTGGAAGAGAGGCTGAAATACAAGTACATTCTTGCTTTGTGCAAAGCACAGCGAGATAGGCAGAATTAACATTGATGGGAGAAAGCACATCAGTTTTCATGAAAATGTTTAAATATCTGATATCTTTTTGCCAATTTGAGTGGTTGAGTGGCAGGAATATACTGGGTTTTATACTTTTTTTTTTGGCACCAACTGAAATACTGAGTTTTAAAATGCACAAACAGATGCAAAAAAAAAAAAATAAAATCATTGCAAATGGGTATCATACCTTAATGGCTCATCATCTTATAAGTCTTTTTATAATACCTTGAGTAATATGACACGATTTCCCAGTCAGGGCCACACAAATAATTCTAAAATGTATGATAGAAATGATGATAAAACAAGACAATCAAGATGAGATTTCCATTTTCTTTTGGTTCTGGTTATTTCATAATTGCTAACACAACTTTCAAAATGAGGGATCCAATCTGAAATCTCAGCAAGGAAATGATTCACACCTGGAAAATAACAGGCTATACTGAAAACAGCAAACAGAATGTACCAGTTCATGTTGCAAGTATGTGAATGAGAGGAAAGCAGGGTATATGCTGATTCCGTGTCATACTAATTCTACAACTATCACTTAGGAATTAATAAAACATATAACATGACTCTCTTGCAGCTCTATTCCTGCTGGCTGCTGCTGTGGTGATACATTGCAATAATATGCCAGTGATGATATTCCAGTAGTAAATGATGGTAATATACCATCAGATCGTCATCACTCCGGTGATGTACTATCGCAATACATCATCAGGCAATGGAGTTTAAGCATTACTGAAAGAGGCAAACTTCCATAAACGTATGTATACTGAACACGGTGTACAGCATAATGTACCGTATGCACTGTGTGTGTGTACAGCAATAACTATATATGAAATGTATACAGCGTGTACGGGTTTTTCTTACTTATTTGAATACTTTGAATGGAAAGGGAATGTGAATGTTCAAACAATCATAGAACAGAATCAGAGAATTGTTTAGGCTGGAAAAGACCCCCACGACCATCGACCAATGGAGCTGCTGGGGAATCAGCTCTCCAGATTGTCACCATTCTGCGTTGCAATGTGAGTGTGTTGGTTGATTGCCTTTCACAGTATTTATACACCAAAATGATATGTAGAGCATGACAGGTCAGGGTCAGCAGGCTTTCACTTTAATTTGCGACTGCTTCTCAGCTCGTTCCTAAAACAGTGATTACTGCCGGAGGGCTCTCAAACTATTTTGTGAGTACCAACCAATTCTTCTGCAATAATGGTATAACATTATACCTGACATGCATGCAGATGGACCAAGTAATTGGAGGGAAAAATTTAAGATATTTCTCATTCGTTATTTCTTTCATTTGGCAGCTGTCTTCACGGGAAGCTTATGCAGATGTAAGGCATCACAGCGGTGACATTTCCACTGAAGTCTTCTCAGATGACATAATTCACAGATTAGTCTCCAGTGAAATTTCCTGAAGAACTGATGCACCCTAGCTCCCAAACAGAGGTGAGTTTGGAGAGTCACGCTGAGTCATCTGCCTGTAAGTAGGTTTAAAAAGAAGGGAAGATTTTACTTTGGAAACCAAAGTGGCAATACCAAGATGTTAGAGTCAAGGGACAAGACTCCTTTTTATTTAGTAAAGTGCAGTTTCAGAGGTTCAATTTTGATGACAACAGACCAGAGAATTAAGCTATGCACTTTAAAGATTTTTCTTAGCCTTTCTGATACTGAATTTCTCCAGAGGAATTCAGCACCAGCCAGCTCTGTGATCAATAAATATGCTATTGATGGAAAATGAAGGAAGGACTTAAAGAATCATTAAAGGTCAGCTGATTTGTCCCTAAAGCTCATATACTCAGCATCTGTTTACTACTTAAGAGTCACAGACTGAGAAAGTGAAATTCACCTGGGAAAGGGGTTTGATTTTGTATGGCTGGCTGAAATTTGTATGCCCTAACATTGAAGAATATTAATTTCTAGGAGATGGTGTGAGTAGCTTCTGCATGAGCAATCGAATTACTCAGTTCTACTTCCACTGTTCTTTGATTTAAAACAAGTAAGATAATTCCATTTAAGTTCAAGTAAAAAACCCCAAGCCAAGTAAAGCACCTCTCACAAAGCTTGGAGCACTGCATTTTCATCACCCAAAATGATGCTACTGTAAATGTGGCTACAAAGATTGCATCTTTTAGTACATTATAAATAAACTTTTTAGGATACTATTGCAAAAGTCAATGCTACCTGATGGAAAAAAAGCAATTAAAGGAAAGCTAGCAGAGGTGAGGAACTCCAAGTGTAATATACATGTTGTAACCCAACAGAGCATCCAGAGCCACAGGAATAAACTGCGTTTCCTGCTGGGCTTGAAATAGTTTGTTTGCTTTATTAACTTCCAGTATTGATAGTGGAACTATAGCCTCAGACGGAAAAAATATCCACCTTTAATATAAAGATTGCTAGTGATGAAAACTATCACAACCTTCATTACATTGTTCCTCTGCTTAGGAAGCCTCACTCTTAGCAACTTGAAATATATGTCTGGACTATACACAATCTGAGTGGCTTAAAGTTCAAGCAACTTGGGTTCTGCTATAGATTTCCTTGTCTAGCAGAGGTTCCTGCTTTCTGGTGCCTTTTACCTTTCCAGTTACTTACTCTATAGCCAAGTTACTGTGTACCTTTCTATTCTGTTTGACCTTTTAATACACCTAAAGATTTATTTTTTTCTAAACTTTCTAAGTTCATAGTTTTATTTTGTCAGCTGTATAGCAACGTTTTACTGAAGCCTAAGTGTATTTACTAAATGCTCTTCCTATATCAACCAGGTTAATAACTTTAGAAGATTAAAGTTACTTTGAGAAGATATATTTTCTGTACTTTGTTGATCAACATTAACAGTGGCATGCACCTTACAGTCTCTCTTAATTGAATTAAATGTGAGCTTTTCCTTTGTTTTCCCATAGTGATGTCAGCCTGACAACCTCTGCAATCTCAGCCACCTTGCCCTTACTTTTTAATGAACTAACAAGGAGCTAGCATTCTTGAAGTTTTCTGGAATTATCCTGTGTTTACGGGTTTCTGAAAAATCAACATTAGGTGCCAAAAAAAGCTCCTCAGCCAGCTGCTTTAAAATTCCTCAGTGCAAATTACCCAGAACTTCTGATTTAAGTATGTCTAACTACAGTAGCTGTTGATTAATATCCTCTTTAGTTACAGTAGGAATAGAAAGTATATTACCATCATCAAATAACAAATACATCATCCTTTCTTCCCAGTACAGAACAGACATCTTTATTGAATTCTCTTGCATGGTTACTAAATAGAAAAGAAGTATCTATTGTTTTTGTTTGGGAACAGACCTATTGGTCTGTTTCAAGTTGGGTTTGTTGGGTTTTTTTCCCCACTCCAGAAATGTTTTGCTAAAACTGTTCCCTTAATAGTGTTCTCAGCCACATCTTTTTGTTTTTCTCATCAATTACCTATCATCTTTTATTATTGAATTTGTCTTTTTCCTCCTTATTGGTAGGACTTACATTTATGGCTGAATTCATTTTGCTCCTGCTGCAGAAGTTCTTGATTTATTATGCTGAGCTTATTCTGTTATGTTTTTACACAGGACAACCTTTTTTCTCCTCTTGAAATAAGATATTCTTAAGTAATTCCTACAGAACTCTCACATTTTCTGCCTTATTTCCATCTTCTAGTTGATTTTGTTCAAAATGGGTTTTAGCTTTATAAAGCCAACTTTTTTAAGGCACCACCGTGTAAGGCACTGGTTCAAACTTTGTTTTGTTTGCAAATAGCAACATCACTTGAATTGTTACCACCCAATGTCAATAATGAAGCCAGGACTGGTCCTTGGTATAGGTATTTTCTCTTAATTCAAGAACACTTCAAAGAAAAGCAAAAATCACACTTAAAACATGCATTTACTCCTGATGCTGAAGTAGTCTTCCTTTCTGGTAAAGATTCCTCATCTTTCCTACAGGAAAGACCTGGCTGCTGAGCTAAACCAGGAGAAATGCCAGCCTCACCAGAGGAGTTTTATAGCTCCCTGTGGGATATGGCAACTCACTCCAGCTGGGCCCAGGCACAAATTCCCTCTCCCCCCTCCTTCCCCATGGCAGGGTTCCCTGGCAGACCCTGAAATGAGGACAGGCAGCTGTGAGATGTCCTCTGCCAAGGCGAAGAGCATTAACCCTCTTCTTATCACCCGTCTGATGGGGTCTGTCGGACTGACGAAGGAATTGCTCAGACCCTGTGGGCTCTGCCCCGAAGGTGCCTGGCATTGGGGGAAGCTCTCCCCAGTGAATTCTGTGCTGGGCTGGCTTCAGACCTGTGCTGATGTTGGAGGCAAGGGATCAGAGCCTGGCTTCTTAATAGGCTGCGTTTTGCAAGTTTCTTTGCAGCATTCCTGTTCGCTCAGCTGCTGGCTGAGGGAATAAGTTGCTTTCAGTGTTTGTGTCTGCATGGAGCAGGTTCAGGCTGTTTGCTGGTTCAGTTCAAAGCAGAGAACAAGCTGATATTCCCCACTGCTCCCTCTCCTTACAACTCAACGTTATGCTCTCAAAACAATACCCCTATTTAGTTTTGATTCCCTGGACTAAAATGTCTGTACACTGTTTTCCTCACTTGCACTTGTGTTTGGATCTTTACTCATAGCTGCTGTAATTGAAAATGGTTAATGTGCAATGGTTTCACTAGGTGGTTAACGGATCCAATTAAGGCCGAGTTCATTATCTGTTCTGTTGCTTTGCAGAGGACCAAAACTGGCTTACATCTTAACCTCAAACCTGATTAGAGAGAAAAAATATCTTTCAGAAGTTCTTTCCTAGTGCATCTCCTCTGTCTCTGAGAGTATTTACATGTGTACCTTCAGCAGCCGAGCAGTGATGGGAACGAGCAGAACAGCCAGCACAGGCGAAGTCTTTTGCGCAGGGACCGCTCAGTAACTCCACCATGGCTGTCCCAGTTGTGCAGTCTGCTGTGACGTGGCATTTCTGTGCTCACATCACCAGTGCTTCCAGCCCACCTGGTTGAAGGAACACCGGCTTTGTGACGGTGTGCTGTGGCTCCAGCTGTCTTTAACAGTGGCCATGAGTCCCAGCGTGGCCCAGGGCTGTGTGAGCGCTGTGTGAGTGCAGGATGGTGCTGGTGTTGGAGCCGGAGCGGGTACTGACAGCGGGGCCTTCGCCTGCTTGCTCTGCACAGCTGTAGCTTCCCAGCCACATATAGTCTGAAGTCAGGCTGTGCATCCAAATATGACTGATGGCATGGCATGCCAAATACATTAACCAGCCTTCTTTATAGCTGCTCCTTCCCCTCCTCATCCAAAAAAAGAAATTCTTTCTATTTTGGAACTTAGGCTGTAGGCTTAAATACTATATATATGCAATCTTTCAACATATGATACCGTATTTTATAAAACCGTGGCAAAGAAAATCCGCTGACTGCTTGCCAGATTCCTCCCCCTCAGCCCTGCTCCTGACACTAGGCACCTATTGTAGAGATAGGAATATTCCATCCCAATAGCTAGGTTTTGACAGTCGCTTGCTTTTGTGATTGCAAGTGAGCCGTAAAAAAACAGAAAAGAGTTACAGCAAATTAATAAGTCTTCTCTGCTGAATATGTTATTTCTATTAAAATTTTAAAAGAGTTTGAAGTGACAGTAAATGTGGTCTTATTTTAGAATGGTTTCCATAACACTACACAACAGTTGCCAATGGCACTTATGCCTTCTCGTGCATACACACACAGCTATTTAGCTGACAACAGTGTTTAAGCCATTAAACAAGATAATATTGCAACTGTTATGCAATGGAAAGCTCACTCTTGAAAGAAGTATTTGGTGTTTTAAGCTCAAAGTCGACATTTGTTCCATATTCATTTATATTTTCTTTATTAGAAATGTATAATTTAATGTAATATTCAAGGCCCTTAGGGTATACACTCTGTTACCTATAAAACATTCATGCACATTGAACACTTTTTTGGTGCCAGTTCTTGGCTTTGTACATCTGCTATACAATACCGAGTATTCTAACTAACAACATGCCTTAATTGAGTTTAGGTGTTCGAGTCATTTATTTAAATTTAGTAGTGTGAATAATTTATTTCAATTTACATTTTAATTATTTTACCCACTTTTTTGGGAGTAACCTCATTTTCTAGCTTCTAAAAAAATAATCAGCATATGTTTACTGCAGCAACATTCACACTTCCTAAATTCTCTGAGAAGTTTAGTTCCAAACTGAGAAATACTAATGAATTATTCATATGTCAGGCATTAGCTGGAATTAAATTAGGATGTCCAGATCTAAAAGAAGCCTGACCTTCTAGTACCCAACAGTCCCTAAAGCTCTCTAAGGATTGTTCATCTGCTACAGCAAGTTGTACTAAGCTCCATTTAAGCATGGCAACATATGAATATTTCTGTAGTCAATATAGGTTTATATGTGATTTTTTTATTATCTGTTATTATTTATTATCTGTAATTGAACAGTTTACTGGGACATTATGCATGGCATGGAGTTCCTTGTGCTCTTTGGCCAGGAATATTTACAACCCAAGGGAAACTGGTTTTTTTGTTTTGCTTTGCTTTTTTTGTTATATTAGTTTACCTTGCAAAAATGGACCAAACAAGGTGATTTTTTTTCCCATGTCACTAGCAAAAAGTGAATGTCTGAGTCAGGCATTGCATTTCCAGCTGGTGCTCATTGTATTTAGGGGCCTCAAAGGTGAGGAAATGGATTTGCAGCCATACATACAGGTCTCTAGCCTGTGGCACGCTCAGAAGTTCACTGGTGTACCCAGAGCTCACACAAGCTGCAGTGTGGTGGTTTTGTTGTGTGTTTGCTGGGAGAATTGCAAGAAAGTCCAAGCTCGAAGGACTCAAGTCCTTGGAAACGAACAGAGACTTTGATGGCAAACCAGTAGCAATTTTGAAAGTGTTATTTATTTACTCACTGGCAATGGAAGGTAATGGCTCGTTTTCTGAAAAATCTGCTTTCTTTGAACGTGGGCCTGTAAAACAGAGGCACCCAAGAATACACCAAACTAAAAAAGTGCCCAACTGGCTAAAACTCTGAGTTGGCCGTGCCCCTGCCTGCCCCAGGAGGAGGATTGCTGGACGTGCTGCCCATGCTGAGGTGAGTGTTTTATGGATGTCCTACCCCCGAGCCAGGGTCGTTTCCCTCCGTATGTGGAAAGCTTGGAAAGCAGCTAATATTGTTTGCAGAATTATGTAAGACTTTCAAGGCTTCTGCTGCTGTCTGAAATACTAGCCCTGAGCGGTTAGCATTGGGGAGCCACGGCAGGCATGGTTTTACTGAGTTTTGCCATTTCCTGGGCATTAGTCACACACCTTCTTGCAACCACACATGTCAATAATTTAACTCAGTTCACTGGAGCTATACAGATACATGGTTATTTGCGTGGCGCAGTCTTCAGGACTCATCAGTTTAACTGCTAGCTGTTCTAACCAGTTAGCTGTTCTAACCGCTGCTCCCCCGCCGCACACAGAGATGGATCAGGGTTGCTCACCTAGGGTACAGCTTGGTAATTTGTTCACCAAAGAGCATCTGTAACAGTTGTCTCCAATTTTTTCATGGGTTTCTAGTGCTTTCAGCCTCAGGGTCGAACTGAGTCCTAATGTTAAAACATACAGTATGATCTGATTTTAGAGGAGCTTAGGCTCCAAGAAAATATCTGATGTCTGAACCTAGCTCTCACAGAACATCTTTCTCAGTGGCAGCTGCCTGTATAGGCTTCAGAGTGTTAACAGGAGAAACACTGTCCCCATTTTATAGACACTTGTTAGTGACTGGGATGGCTAAAACAGTTTTATAACCAGAAAAAGATGCCTTCAACAAAGGGCAATGAAAACCATTCAGCATTAAATACGTGAGGATCTTTCTTTAGGGCAAAGTTGATTTGTGACATTTTGCTATCAGTCCCACATGCAGGCATGCATATACTCATGCACCTGTGTCTCTTGAGTTTTCTTTTTTTAATAATCTTTTCTGAATACAATGTAAATGTAAGCAAAAATATCTGCATAGGTTTCAACCTGAATGTCTTTGTTCCTTGGATTTCTATGTATACATATATATATTATTCAGCACTGGTTTTTTTTACTCCTGCATACCTTTTCATAGACAGAAGCACACCCTGATATGTTATGTTCTCCCTTGCCTATTGATCTACAGCTACATAAATGTTTCTCTAGGTAAATACATTTTACCACATTTTACTTTAAAATGTAATTTTTTTCAAATTCACTTTTACTGCTAAATATAGTACATAATGGCCTGTCCATAAACGAACACCTTGAGAATGGAAAATGGTAAGCTGGAAATATTTTTAATAATAAAACCTTTAGCTGTTAGCTACAACAAATGACATGCATATCTTTGTTTTGAGTATCAGTTGAGATGCAATTCAATGTAAGCCTTTTTTTTTCCCCTATAGAAAAAAAATTCCAGCTGAGCAGAAGTTGAGTGTAGAGGAGTCCATAGAGATGCAGTGAGCCGCGGGGTTGTGATTCTGGTGCAGTGACGAGCAGCCGAAACCGAACTGCAGCTTTCCAGAGCTAAAAGCACAGCCCGCAGCTTCAGCCAAAGGAGTGGCGGAGCTGCCGAGAGCTGTACTACGTGGGACTTCTCCGCTGACCACACAGCCACCCCGGAGGTGACACAGAACTCATTTTGAAGTTGGCAAGTTGTCTGCTTGGGAAAGGTTTGACATTAGTTGTTGTGGGGGGCGATGAATGCTCAGGCTGTTTTATCTGCATCACAGTCTGCAAATTCCAGCTGAAGGAAGGAACTGATTAGTTCAGCAGATGGTTAAACACCTTGTTGAACCAGAGCCACATCCATCCGATCCCTACACGTGAGGAAATAACTTGGGGGATGATTATGACAAGCACAAGCCTGTGGACTTCTGAGGCGTCCCAGAGCCGTGTGCAGGTGGTGATGGGGCCAGTGCCAGCCTGGACACATGGCTGCTGCAGGATGGGGAGCAGCGGCTGGGGGATGCAGCTGCCCAGGGACCCCGCACTGGGCACTGGGGGCAGAGCCCAGCAGGGGACTTCAGCGTGTAAAGGGTGGAAGGTGCAAGCAGCAAAGCAGCAGTACCCTGAGAGGCATCGTGCCATGACATGAGCTATAGGGACCATGAGCTGCTGCAAATGCGTGGTATTACAAAACCTACTCCCCAGTTGTCGTTAAATGTTTATTACTCATGTAGCTCTAACAAAGGCACTCAGACCCTTACAAACCACAGAGTCTGTTGTTCCTTCAAGTCATGCCACTGATCAATCAAATACTTATTTCCTAAATAGGCTTAAATGTTTACTTTTTTTTTCTTGTAAATTTCATTATTGTTAAAATGGAATTAAAATAAATATAGTTATTTCCTGAATAATTTTAGCATTCGCTATCCTTCATATCTTTGGCATTTTTTTGAGAGCTTTTGCCACTGTCAATTTTATACTTCACCAGCAGAAAGCTCAAATTGCTAGATCTATTAAATAAATATGCCATAAATATGCCCTGTCCTAAACCACTCTGATCACAACAGATTTTGCAGTAATGATGGTATGCAGTGTGAAGCTACTGGCTAACTGTGAGAATATGTAATATACACCATTTTCCATATTAGAAACCTGCATGTATCCTAGAAGTAAAAGGTTTAAAATAATTTTTTGACAACATGACCTCTGTTTTGAAGGTCACAAGCAAAATACTTTGCTGAAAGCTAGACAGAATGTTCTGCAGGTGACAAGAAGTAATTTCTTTATGAAAAAATTCCATCTTTGAGCAGAGCTTAACAAAAAATATAAGCAAAATGTAGGAAAGCAGCATCAGTTGGAAAAAAACCAAACCCAAACCCTCTTGTTTCACACAATATAATTATTTTTTTTTTTTTTTACAGTGGTCCAAATTTTTAGGCATTTTGTGGAGAACTCTGAGACCAGTTCTTTGTCTTATCGCACTTACTCTCCAATACTGGATGTATGCCAGACGTGAGCAAGTGGTAAGACTGGGAGTGATGGACATGACTGTGAAAGCAGTTTTGGCCTTGTTTGTGAGTGGCTTTTCAGGTGCAGATTTATTTGAAAAAGGGACTAATATGAGAAGAATGTCTCTGATGGCTCTGAACCTACCCCCTCTCCTCACCTTCTTTGTGCTAGAGGCACAGTGGCTATTCTGGGAGAAGGATCACACCATACTTTCCCTCTAAGCTTCCACTGCTGGAAACAGGATATTAAATGCTTGGCAATAAAGCAGGTTCTTCTTGTTGTTCAGTAACCTTGTAGCCTTCAGCTCTGCTCTAAAATCTTACAGGAGCTGAGTACTCCAGCAGGAATCAATGATTTGTATCAGAGAGGAAGAGGGATATTAAAGATACACCGGAGCAAACATAACCCGAGAAGCTAACCTTGGAGTAGCCCGATGGGTGGAGACCCATCGGTTCCACTCCTAGCCCTCACTGCGTGGCCTTCCCATTACTGAATTTAATCTTGGCATAGTTCCTGCCAGCCCGCCCCTGGCACCCCCAGGTGGCTTTTTCACTTGAGTAGTGGCTTTGTGCACAGCCTGGATGGGGTGGGGGCTGAGGCTGGGGAGAGAGGTGAGGAACAGCCCTGGGTTTCCAACTGGGCTCCAGTAGGGGCCGGTGGGTGAAGCCTGTCAATCACACGAAAAAGGCTTCCCAGCACTGCTAGAGCTGAGGAAACCCGTTTCTTCCCACCTTTGTTATTAGTCCACTCCCTTGCTTCAGGGTGGGTGCTCACTAGCAGCCACCGCTTTGTCATGCCCGGGAGGGGCTTTGCTGCTGATCCAGGTGGGAGAGAAGGTGGCAGCGGGCGAGAAGCAGTGGGCGAGGGGCGGCGGGCAAGAGGGGCAGTGAGGGTGAGGGACAGCGAGCGTGACCCTGTGAGCACAGAGCTGCTGTGCTGCTGCTCCCCAGCCTGCAGGTGCCGGTGTCTGCAGGATCCTGGTCGGTGCTGGGCAGGGAGGACAGCACTGCAGGAGCAACACCTGCACCGGGCTTGATACCCTGGTTTGCATATTCCCCTCAGCTATCAACTACTTCTAACGGTCTTCCTCTGTCTCCCCTATTCCCTCCTCATTTTTCTATAAAATATTTCCAGGCTTTTGTTAACTTGCAATACCCAGCGAGCCTTGGCCTCTGCCTTTCTTGTGATGGTGAAGCCTGTGGTGCAGATGTGGCTGACGGGCAGTTAGTGTTCGTTAGGGCTCGTTACACACAGCACTCCCATGGGCTGGGGGATCAGCCCTCGCACAGCGGGAGCATCTCTCCTTCGCAGGGGCACGGGTCCTGGGGGTCTTACCGAGCTAACAAGGTGCTTGCGTGGGGACTGTCCTTCGAGCAGCTGGGCCAGTGGGGGTTTGGGTGCTTGGTGGGTCTGTTGGGTGCATTTGGCAAGTGAGGAGTCCCGGCTGCGAGTGCAGGAATCAACCTGCCTTTCCTGTGTCCCTGCAGGAGGCTGCCAGGCTTTGGGGCTGCAGGCTGTGCCCGCTGCTGCTGCTCAGGGCCGGGGGGGGGAGGGCAGGGGTGAGGGGCAGGGGGCTTAGGCTGTGGGCGCTGCGATGGGCTGTTCTGGTTGCAGGACCACACACAAATGAAGCATGTGTGTGTTTTGCTTTTCCTCTGACATACACATGTCATCGATGAGCCTTCAGTGGGTTTTACTCATCACAAATTCCGTGTCAGGGAAGAATTACCCTGCTTTCTTCTGAATGTGGTGGGTCATGTGGGTAAGAACAGGTTGGGCCAGAGGATATTGCAGCCCTGATGCCTTGCTGGAAAGACAGAGATGACCAAGCTGAGAGACTTCCATTCCAAACTGGAAGAAGAAAAAGGTCCAGGACCTCATACTGGTCTTTGAGAGCTCACATCGTGAGCCATGATGCAGGAGGCTGAACGACTGAATCTGTTCCCAGTTACTGCAGTGAAAATCTAGAACAGCCTGTTAAAAGTGACCTGTTCTGCTGTGGTGAAGAGCAAAGAGGAGCAGGTCAGTCCTCCACGTGTAGTCACCTTTCCAGCTCCGTGCTGAAGCTGCTGGGTGAGCCTTCCCCCATGCCTGCACGTGCAGAGCTGCTGCCCAGCCCCTCTGCAGCTGCAGCCCCTCACGTGGTGGTGGCTTGCTCTGCTCTTTGAAACACAGACCATCTTTCACCTTGCCTCTTAATTTTGATCTGGAATGACTACTCATTCTTGTGTATCACCGTAAAGTCAATCTGGAATGCTAAGTTCATTCCAATTAAATACCAAGCTTCCAGATTAGTCCAACTGTAATATAAGAATCATTAACTAATGCTGAGCATTCACGTTCTCCTGGCAGAAGGCTGTGGGAGAGGCTTAGTGCTTTTAAATCACTCCACTGTGCTCTCTTATTAAATGCTACAGTTTTCAGCCCCATATCGCATTATCACCATTGTTGTCCTTTAGGGGTTGATGTTAATGACGACTGAAAGAGCTTAATGAGCATGTGCCTTGAATAAGGTCTTTATACACCTTCTAAAATAATTACTCACATTTTGTTGAAAACTCCACAGGGCCAAGCTCATAGCAGCAGTCAGGGGTGCCAATTTAATATGATACGGTACAGTGCTTTACTCAAATAAGGCCTGATCCTACAGAAGTTCACCTTCATTGCCACAAAGGACAGCAGAACGACACCTGCAGCTGCCGAGCACGGGGCTCCAGGAGACCTGCCATTCTCCATCCTGAGCCACTGAGGAAAGGCAATTGAATTGAAGGATCACAAAACACCCTCTTAGACTGGAAGTGGAGGTGTATGGCAAGAGAAATAGGATTTGGGTTCTAACAGCACAAAGACACCTGATGATCTCTGATGAAAAGTGACTTGTCAATAGCGTGTTAAACATTCTTTAAATAGCACTAGTAAGCTCCATTCTCCTGTCCCCATCCAGCGCAGATCAGAATTGTTGACCTATTAAAGAAAGAAAGGTAGTCACAAGGGAATGGCTTGCGGTGTCTTCTGGGATGCAATGTGGGCTCTGCCTTTAACAACGCACAGCAGCGGCAGCTCTTACAAGGGCTATAGAAAGTTCTTAAATAAGAATGAATGACAAAGATCCTATTGAGTTTGTGATAGGAGAAGTTTCTCATCATGCAAGCGTTTTGTGTTTGTCAGAGGCAAATGGCTACATGATCTGCAGTAGGAGAATTATTTGTAATACATTTTACTGGAAAATTAAAATCTGGAATTTTTTTTTTCATTTTTAAGTAAAAAACTTCCACATATCATTGAGGAAATATTCTTTGAGTGTGAAAAAAAATAAAAGAAGGAAGTCCAAATGAAATACTCCCATAACGTGCTTTGAATGATATGAAAGATCATTTTCTGGGTGAAATTAAAATCCTTGTGAAAACTTCTTCAACAGTGCCAGTTTTTAATTGCTATTATTTATATTGCAAAAATGCTTAAGGATCTCGTAATTTCAAAAACAGACCCTTCAATAAAATGTGCCTTCTTTGCTAATGGGCCTATGAAAACTCCTTTCAAAATATTTACTAAATACGTGTGACGTGTCAGAGCACATACGAACCGGTGGGCCAGCAAAGCTCCTTGCCAGCCGTGCCTCTCAGGGCAGGGAGTACGCAGCTACCGACAGGAGCTGAGCTGCAGCAGACTGAACCAAAACCCAGGGAAGCCTTCAGCACCCAGATCCCAATGTCCTTTGTGGGCAAGATTCTAAATTTTGTGTTAATGCAAAGTTAATGCAGAATGTCAGGAAGTCACCTTGGGGAAGGTGAAGGTCTGGCATGTTTTTTTCTCTGCCTTCTGGTTTCTGAGTCCTTACAGTAGATGTCTCATGTTTTACCAGTTTTTCCTTTGCAACTGTGGAGATTAAAAGTGTGTTTTAATATGTCATATGCATATCAATTTCCTACTATTCTCATGACATTTCCAGGCTCCTATCCATGGCTGCTTATTCCTACCCAACAAACCACAGCTTCTGCATCCTCAGATAAGGAACAACCCCCCATATAATTGCTTTAGCTCTTGGCACAAGCTCAGGGTGGGACGGGGGGCAGGAAACATGAAGAACCTCCTGGAATGGATCATCAGCAAGCAGAACAGAAAGGCTTTTCAGCCTGCAGAGAATGTCCTTCAGAGGGTTTCACCCATCCCTCTTCTGCAGTATGTTATGGGAGCATCATGAGTCTCTGCAAGCTGCTCCTCAGCCATGGTTCTGCAGCTGTCAGGAGAGACCACCCCGATGGGAAAGAGATGTCCAGCACAGACCACTCCTTAGTCTTGCTCAAAGCAATTACTAGTTGTGCCTACAAGGTAAAATAAAGAACTTCAGCAGAGAAGGTGGCAAGAAGTTCAGGCAGCGGAAAAAGGAAGGTTGAAAAAAAGCCTGTTTGAGCAAAGCAAGGCCCATGTTTCATCCCTGCAGTTTGCAACAGGGAGCCAAAACGAACCAAGGGGGGATATTGAGGATGTCACCTCTCTGCTCCGTGTCTGTACACAGGGATGTCTGCCATGGGCGGTCACAGGTGGACCACCGAGGCAAAGCTTTGTAGGTGCTCAGTTAAACGCTGATCTCTGAAGCCAGGCTCTCCAATTGTGGTCCTTGAAAGTACTCAGTGCCAGGGTGCACCCAGGTGTCTGTCTGCAGTTTATAATCAGGAGCTCTATGAAATCATTTCATTAGGGAGGTGTGAGGTAAATGTACAGTGTAATCTGGTCTAACACAATCATCATCACGTTTTGATTCCCCTGCCCATCACCTTCCACATTTATCTTCAGAGACCTCTTGATGAAACAGCTGCTTAGATTTAATTAAACAACAGCATTATATAAACAAGTTCTTTTGTTTTGTGTGCTGAACAGGGTATTCATCTTCAAAAGCTTTTCTGTCAGAGCTGGCCTTGCTGCCCCTTGACTTGTCTTTACTCCAATTACCACTCCAGTTTAGCTGATTAATTTGTAGCCACTGGCAAACATGCACAGTTGGCAGGACATCATTCCATTTCAGTGACAAGTACTATAAAAAGATCATTATTTTCATTAGCATAAATAACTGCATGTTGATAGAACTCTGGTTTCTGAAAATAGGTTAAAGTCTTAACTGTCTTTATTCATTACCCAGATATAATTGGAAGTAAAATTATCACGTAAGTGAACAATAAGCTATCAATGTATAATGCTTAATGACTGCTCTCAGTCCAGTAACAGTCTGAAGTATTTTTTTTTGCTTAAAATGAGACATTTTAATCTAAACGACTGTATAGACGTGTACTAATTTTTTACAAAACCATACGTATTTGATGGTATATAAAGAATCGACGGAAAAAAAGAATCACATGGCAAATAAAGTGTTTTCTACTGCATAGTTTCTGTTTTCATAGGCCATATGAATGTTATTTTTCCAGCCACTGGCCAACACTGAATGGTTTGAAAGCAGCTTTGGCTGCAGCCTTCTAGTCAATCATGTTCCTAAGTCTTTCCCTTACCGGGTTTTTAAGAGTTAATATTGCAAAACATGGTCCTTTGAGATGAAGGTTTTGTTTTCTCTTTTACTCTGTTTCCTCTGCTGGGCTGACTCCACATTCTTGGTGGCAGTTTTCTGCTGTCTTGGAAATTCAGCACCTGAGTCACGCTGGTTATAGCGCTGCCTGTGCTTGCAAAGCAATTCTCCCTGGTGGGACCCTGCTCTGTGGTGATACCTCATACATGCCAAGGCAACAACAACAATAAAAGAAACTGGCAATAATAAAAAAACCCGGAGCTTTAGACCCTTATTTGTAGCTCAGCAGCTCTTCAGATGAAAAAGTGCATCAATACACAGGATGTGACCATCTAGATGGTTTTAACCCACTACCCTAAAGAGAAAGTTTGAAATGAGATTTCTGCTTTCAGCTCTTATGGAGCATTTGGTTTTATTTCATTCAGAAAAATGTACAAGTTTTTTTTATATTTACACACACACCTTCTGTGTATATATACCTTCTGGTGCTATAAGCAGAGCCCTGTTTCTGTAGCAACGGTCTAGGGTAAACTCCAGCAAGTGTTGGATGAGCATGAATTTTAGCCACTGCACTGCCCATCTTCAGGATTCAGAGAACACCCTTGAAAGGGCTGTTGGTTTTGTACTCCATTTGCTACTGATTGATAGGAAGCATTAGTGGTAAAATAAGTTTTCCTTTGTATTATATAGCAAAACAAACTGATGGGTACTGCAAGATGGAAGAACGAGAGAGGCTGCCTTTGCTGCCATCAAGAAGCCTTGCCACTGCTTTGAAATGATGCCCAGAACATTTTTGTGCCCAGCTTGTATCTCTGTATATATCAGAAGATGACTTTGAAAATTAGCTGGTTTATATAACAGAAAAGAGCCAAGGGTAATAAATATGAGAGCAAATGATTGCCTCAGTTTTGAATATTGTCCAGGAAAAAGCATATGCAGAGTGAAAGGTGAAAACAAGATCTGGACTCCAACAAACCTCTGACACCCGTTGGATCCCTACAGGTACTGGGTGGCAGTTCCTTGCAGCTGGCCCCAACCTCCCAGGCAGAGCCTTGTCCCTCTCCTGGGGCTGGATGGGGACGGATAGAGAAAGCTGGACCTGTTATGTTGCCAGGGGACAGTCACATGGAAAATGTCTTGCAAAATGCTGTGTAATATCTGCTGGAATTTCACGCCCAGAGTAGGATGCAGGGGAGGGTGGAAGGTCTGACAGCACTTGTGAACGTCCAGTTTGAGAATGGAATGATATGATTAGATTCTAAAAGGGATTTTTTTTTCTCTTTTGGAATCACTTTAAATTACTCTTGTGAAATGCTTATTTTGCAACAAATAGCTATTTTTTTTAAAAAAAGCAGCATTGAAACATGGCCTTATTTTGTCAAAAAAAAAAAAGAAGAAAAAACCCCACACACTGATGGATTTTTTCACGTTTTGCTTGTACTTAGAACAAGTGCCCTGAATTAAAGCACATCAGGCCACACTGTATCTGCGTGCCACCAGTCCTGCAGCACCAGCACAGTTCCTGGGACATCTGGAGCTGGCAAACCCCACTGAAGGGCAGAGCTGGGGCTTGTGCCAGCAAGGCCCAGGGACCAGCTCTGCCCTGGGCAATCAGTGGCAGTGCTGGGTGAGGGCCTGCTCATCGCCCGCTCCTGTGAGTAGCAGCAAGAATCCCCATCTCCGTGAGATCAGATAAGCAATAGGTGAGACACAGGTGGTGTGGCTTTGACATCTCACTGTGGCAGCAAGCAGAGGCAAGCAGAAGACTCTCTTCAGACACAAGCAGGGGAACCCTCTGCCTGCATCCAATGGAGCATGAATAGATCTGGGAAATGCTTTCAGCAACAGTGATTTAGTAAGCCATGGTGTTTACTGAGGGTAGCAGGAGCCAGAACTGCCGCCAAATGTGGTTACCTATTTGGGGAGGGAAGAAGAGGTTAAGGATTGTTTGCATTAGACAACAACCTGCAGAGAGGAGAAAACAGGTTTCTTTGGTTTTTTAGGTTACTGCAAAACATCCTTGCAGGGTCATTGTAAATAAACATTTTTGACCTAACTACCTAGCCTGTTGTTGAATTGGATGCATTGTATAAACAGGACAAAAGGCACTAACAAGTCAACAAAAGTCAGGCATTAAGGTAGAATAAGAACTTGCCTATTTCACATGTAGAGAAAAATGGACATTTAAGATGCGATGCAGCTGCTGGCAAACTGTAGGAAATGGTATTGTAGTTCTGGAAAACTATGAAAGGAAGCAGATATAGTCTCAAGGAATGTTTTTTCTTACTACAGCAGAGCTCACCTGGGCTGAGGTCCCATTAGGCTGGTGCTGTATGGGCACAGGAGAGGAGCTTTGTGCAGAGTAAGGACTGCAGGTTAAAGCAGGCAGGGTGCCCGCCTGCCAGATTAGCACTAAATGTGCTCTACCATCATTTAGGGAAGTGCTGCTTTTGCAGTGGCAGCAAACTTGCAAACAACAGCTTGTCTGAACTTAATGAAATAAAAAAAAAATGTAAAAATCTTTATTTTAGACTGGTAGGCACCTTTGAGTTTTGGTAAACATGAGAATTCATTTACCTGGACTATCAGTCATAAATGGTTTTATAATACCAATGAGCAGCTATGAACAAAACAAAACAAAGAGAGACCAGAATAGTTTTTCATAAAAGAAAAAAAACCATCATCTTGCAGTCTAAGTGAATTTAAACTCGTTAAACTCCCTGGCTGGCCAACGTGCCTTCCAAAGCACCTGCCTCCATCCACCGGCACCAGGAGTCACTGCTCTGTTTTCTGTGAGGGACTTCATGCTAGATGCTCAAATACCAGACAAACATACATGCTACTTGTGCCCATGCTTGAAATGGATTCTTTTTCCTTTGAATGACTGCTTCTGTTACACCATCATTATCACAGGAATTGTCCCAGAAAGCACAACAAAAGCAGTTTTTTTCCCTTTACAAGAGTCAGCGCTGAGGACTCATTCCGACGCCCTATTCCTTTGCTGGGCAGAAAATGCTTGTGTTTGCATTTTCCTCAGCTGCTGCTATCCCGGCTGCCAGCATGGCTAAACTCATGATGGATCAGACTCACTGCTGCAAGATGGCTTGCTTGGAGCAAGAGATTCAAAATGCTTTGAGAGGCATCCATGCTGTTCTCTAAGTATCACTCCATTGGCTGCCCTCCAGTAGCCTTATCTGGCTAATATAGTATTGCAGAAACAAAACTGTAGAGATAAAAAAAGCAATGTGTGTGGCCGTGGTATTGTAAAAACACTGACCAGGTAGAACAGATTTTAAATGTAACACAGGTGACCTGGAATATCTTTCAGTCCTGTGTCCATTTCCCTGTATGTAATACAGCAGATTTAGTCCTTTGAGCATGGATTTCTGGGCTGAAGGATCACAATGAAGTTTTATAGCCCTTTCTTATGAAGTGTGGCATTTCTGACATTATTTGATGTGCAAGAGCAACTGCATTAGTCAAAGGCTACGCTTGAATAGTTATCACTTTAAGCCCATGCCCTGGGAGTATTGTATTCAGTTCCCTCATTATTTCCAGCCCTGCAGGTTGTACCAAGAGTTGCTATTAGTACATTGCAATTGTAAAATGGAGGTAGTCACTTTCTATAAGGGTCAAGTTTACTCCTAGAAACAGGCAAACTTTGTTTCACAGCTCAGACAGACTGGCAGTGCCCTGTTCCAATCTCACGCGCCGCTCAGCTGTTTCGCACGCTCTACCTTCTCGGGTCCAAGACCCACTTGGACAACACTAAAACGTTTAACAAAATCTAACACTACAGCACCTATATGACACAGCCATCAGCCTGTTCACCTTACACAAGCTCCTACATCATTATTTACCAAACATACAGCCCATGGTACCTGAGGAGTGGTTGCGTCAGAGCCATGGATATTGCACATTGCTGTAAGAGCATTTTGGATATATTTAGCACTTAATGCTGAAGAACAGCAGTTTTCGAGTGGGTAGCATCTTGTGTTTGGTGAAGTCAAGGTCCCTTCCAAGTTGTCTTAACCTTTGCAGCATCTTGTTGGATATCACTGGACAGATAAAGAAACTGAGACGATGTACTTCAGTGAAGCACCTGGCCCTGTGCTTCGCTCCCGTCTGCCACTGTCTCTGAGCTGATACAGGTGCTGGTACGCTGAGGAATCATGGTGATTGAGGTCACCAGATCTGAAGGAAGGTGTTCAGAAAAGAGAAATAATCATGACATCCAGGCCCACTTCTTAACCCGAGACTGTTACCCCCTCTTCTAGAGCTCATGCCCCACAGTGCAGGTGGAGCAACCACCCAGCTGCATGCTGCAGGCAAAGCAGTCGGATACACACTGCCCCAGGGCTGTTGTCTAGCTCTTGGTAGGAGAGCAGTGGTGTAGGTGTTGGTGACTGTACCTAAGCAGTGAAACTGGTCCTGGTCTGGCCGGTATAAGGGTGTAACACAGCCTGACAGAACGCTGCTGTCTGACTGAGCACACCCCTGATGACAAGAAGGTAGGTAGGCTGCTTGGGCACATGTGGATGCACAACTACTGCTGAAAAATTCCAAATAGATTTTAGGTACAAGAGTAAACAGCTGAAACTGAAAAAATGTTTTCCAGGAGAAAAATTTCCTTGACCCTAATTCTCTGTGTGTTACAAGAAGCAAGCTATAGATCTAAGGGACATCCAAAATTAAATAGAAAAGATCAAGGACCACTGTCCTCATTTGAGCCACACGCTTACTTGGTAGAGCTTTGCTGTTGTGCTGTAGCACACGTATGTCCCTCTTCCACACCATACACCATGCCTTTAATTCGTTAAGTACTGTTTGCAGTAGCAGTGAGATCACTTTTGCTAAAGCAGTGTTTAACAGAGGTGCCTCACATCTGATCAGCATTAATCAGTGAAATGAAAGCCATCAACTTAATGATAAGATGATAGGATAAAATCTTAATGCCTCTTGTTGATGGTGCTTCACCTCGGGGGCACAGGGAAGAGCATTATTGGCGGTGTTTGTTGTCTGCATTCAATAGTGCTTTGAAGCCTGGTCTCTAAATGTGACACCTTCCCCTATAAATAAACCCTACGCTTACCTTAATTACAGTCCTAACCGACAGGAGCAAAGGAGTAACATCACAGCTGCACCCCAAATAATTTTTTATGATCTTAAATGGTAACAGAGTTTCAGTAATACATAAGAAAGATTTTAATTAAATATCTTATTGGATGTTTTCTGAGAAAAGACCAATCTTCAAGAAATATCAGCTCTGTGGCAGGAACTCTAAAACCACCACAGCCTTTTTTTTGACCCTGCCTTCCCCAACAAAAATTTATAGTAGTATATTTTTAAAAAAGTATTTTCAAAGTCTAAAATATACCCCTGAACAATTTTTTTCTGAGAAAAAGTTATAAAAAACATGATATGATGGGTGTTAACCACACCACTTAAAGTATTTAATTGCAGTGGTGTTAGGCAGGGTATAAGAACATAAATGGAATATCAGGATTACATAATTAATATTATATGCACATTATTTATAGACATCTTTCCAAAATGTATCTACAGGCTACAGATATGACTCATACTACATACAGGCTGCATACATGACTCAAAGATAGTCAGTGGAGATACTTGAAAGGGTTTTCTTTGCTATGTTTTGGGTTTGGTAAAGCTTCTTGTTCAAAGCACAGCCAAAGCAATTCTGAGAGTTTAAGGAAACACTGCTGATTTTGATCGCTCTCTGAGCTGCTGCTATAATGGCCAACTAGGTCAACAGGTTATTTACCACAATGGCTTAGAGCCTGTCTTCTGCTGATGTGCTTATAACTATCGGTAAGGCATATTGTTTATGCTAAGTGTATGTATACCTCCTAAGGATCAGTATAAACCTCAATATCGCATGTGCAGGTGCAACCTTGACATGAAGTACGATCCTTTCACTACAGGCGATGAAGCCTGGGTTTCAGGAAAGCTGTGCTTCAAAGGCCAAGAATCCCCAAACCAGGATATATTAAGACTGGTGCTACACAGCACCAGGAGCAAGGAATGAATGGAGCGTTCACACTTTAAATATTTCTTCAGTTGAACTAATTGCCTCATGGTGCTAGAAGAGCTAACACAGCATGCAGCTCTGCCCCTGCTAATGCATGCGTAGGAGAGGAGAAGCCCAGAACAGCAACACTGCATAACGACCCAGGAGCAGTAAAATGATATATGAGCACTCTTCTCGTTTTCACAAGGCAGCAGTGGAACACTAACTTGTTTCCATGGCAACCCTGAAAAAGAATTACAGCTTTAAAATTGACTGAATGGTAGCCCCATGAAAAAGTAAAGGGCAGACCATATCTTTCTAAAATATAATTTAGTACTAAGTCACCTGAACAGTATTAGCTAAAAGGATTTCAGCACTAGACTTGGGAAGTGACCCATTTGGGATATGGAGTGTTAGGTTTTTCTAATGGTGTGCTTTAGATCTGAAGGGCCTGGCGGACACACTATAGCGTACAGCATAAAAGAAGAGGAAAAAACCTTTCTGCCTGAAATGTCTTATCAGAAAAACAAGAAATTATTGAGGTGAAGGGGAGGGGAATAGTCTGATAGATAACTGGCACTTTTGTAAAGAAACAGTAACACACATGTTGAGTGCCTAGTACAGAAATACGTGGGGAAAGGAAGAGAAATGTGGTGGATATTGAACAGTCCTTGGGGTAAGTAAGGGGAAGATTCTACACAGACTGGAAACGCGTCCAGTTAGACTAGGAGGCAAGCACCTGCCTCTAGCATGCTGCATTATCCTGCCCTTGGAAGGCTAGTCAAATCTAATCGTGAAGTCCCTGGACATTTCAGGAAGTTGTTTGGCAGGAAAAACTCCCATTAACTTCACAAGAATTGGGAAAAATGCTCAGAATTTGGTCCTTTACATGAAATCTGAGGGCTGGTGAGGAGGGAAGAGAGCAGTAAATTGTACATGCAAGACAACATTTTTTTTACATGACAGTAGTTAAAAGAAAAAGTGATTTTTTTTTAGTGCAGGATGAGCTGCTGCCTAAAAAATCAAGAATCCTAGAATATTTGATTGATTTTAGTTCCTGTAAACACCATGCCTGAGGAGTCAGTGGTAAAGGCCCATGCAAACATGGCTTATGCAGGGACTGCATTTATGGTGCCCCCCAAGTTAGGGAGAAACATTTGGGAAAGCAGCGATCTAAATTTATTGGCAGAGAGTTTTCTTTGCCCACAAGAAAAAATTAGACACCTGCAAAGTCCCATGTACATTAGTTACAGACTTAGCACTGACCCAGGTTTTGGAAAGTGTGGACTTACACCAATTATGAGAGGCAGATCTGGGGCTGTTGTCAACTGACAAGAGAACTGCACAGTTTAGGATTTGGTCAGGCAAATTTCATTGCAGAAATCAGTATTTTACCAAAAAATATGGCCAATACTACTGGCAACAGTATAATACCATGAAAATAGAACATTTACCCGGGAGTAGGGCCCCATTCAGCTCCTCCCAGTCAGATGTTACCGTGTGAGTTGTGCTGGAATCCTGGTGGCCCTGCTCTCTGTGAATGGTTTACAAAAAGCAGCTGTCTGTGAAACCACAGTGGAAAGTCTTGCTCAGAAAATAAGTACAAGCATCGACCTCGGTTTCTAGAAATGGCCACAAGAAAGAATTATTCTTGTGTTTGGGTAAACAAGGGCTTCAATCTGCAGCCTTTTTTTATTTATTTTTTTTTCTCAGCAGAAACCTGCACAGATCCTGTTTTCACAAAACCATGGCTTTTGAGCCTTAGTAAAACAGGTGTCCGGATTCCCAAGAATGATCAACATTGTTAATCCCTTAGGCTGGGCTTTTCAAAAGAATCTCGAAAGAAAACTCAGTGAAAGAACAAATGCACTCTCAGGCACCTTGGCCATCCCTGTCTGTGGGCGCCAGCGCTGGTACCCAGCAGCAGAGAAGCCCCAGGCCACAGCTGTGTCCCCTGGGTACAGGCTCCCTTTATCCTCTTCCAGGAACATTCACTTAAAACATCACATTAAGGTATAGGTTGAAACAAATCACAGGTGTGCTTAATAACGTATAAAACAGCTTAGTAAAATTGTCATGAAAATTTAAAAGCTTGGGCAAAAACCCTACACCTCTGCCATTTATACCGATGACAATGATAATGAAAAAAATAATGATGTTTTAACTCACCCATCAAAAAAATTTATTCACCCTGAGAGAGCAGAATTGTGCAAAGCTGGTGGAAAGATATACTTACCTTGAATTTATAAACTGCTCCTCAGATAAAGAAATACAGGATGAGGACTCACCTAATTTACATTCATTCACTCACCCTTAGCCGTTTTTTTAGCCAAGTGGATGCAAATTCTTTGAAGTCATTAGAGCTTATAAGAGAGAAGCCCTAAAACCTGAGCCTGGCTTCACTGTCCATATATACATGTGCATACATCTGAGGTAATGCTGATTCCTTGTGTGCACCGACTGCCGAGGACCTAAAACATTGCTGGGCACCACCGCGGCAGCCTGCAGGTCACTGACTGCAGCCCACCGAACACTCAGTGTGAGGTGAGGAGTCAGGACCAAGAGGAAAGAAAGATTTCCTTGTGGTAATGGTATAGCCTGCCTTACTTAAGACCACTTAACAATCTTTCTGCTTAATAAAAGGTGAAAAATTTTTCCTTACTTCAGTAGCTACCTGGTGGATGTAAAAATAGAAATTACATTAGAATTATTAAGATGAAAAAGTGATTGCAATGCACCTGTTTCGTGCTGGTTGATGTCCAGAAAAGTTCCATATCCTGAACTAAACCTTTGCCATCAATTAGGTCTAAAAACAAAGGAAAAAAAAAAAAAGAGATTGTTTACTGTTGAAATCATACATGTCATGAAATGAAAGATCCTGAAGGATTAAAAGGCAGCAGAGAAATAGAATAATAAGGGATGCGGCAAGGAGACCATACAATTCCACAGGGGAGATGTTTCTATTTAGGAATTGTTCCATATCACAGGAGAGGCCCAAGCTTGTCAACTTGGCTGAACATGGCAGAGCAGAAGTGATACTTAGAGGAGGATATAAAGAAGAAAGCATGGCTTCTTAAAGATTAATCTGAAGAGGGCACTTCTCTTTTACAGAGCAAAGCACAAGGCATTTGCAATCAGAGCACACAAGTGGGCATTCAGCCTTAGGCTTGCTGAAGACAGTGGTCTAACACGAGAAGGAGCAAGGACAACCTGAGCGGTGGATGGTTTGGCTTTGTGGGCAGTTGCAGCTTAGGGAAATGGAGGTATGAGTAAGGACTTTTGAGAAGCTGCTGTGCTACAAGACATATTCCTCTGCGTGTTTTGCCTTCTGCTCCCTAGGCATAGATACATGAAAATGAAGCAGTTCTTTCATGACCTTGTCTAGTATTAGCCCTCAGACTTCACGACGGTCTTACGAGGTATACTTCAGTCTAAATAGATACACATATTTAGCATTTAGCCACATCAGGTCTAAATTCCAGCTTTTTATTCCCATGGAGAACAGCACGGCAAACTTACGCAGCATTACAAAGCATGAGAATCCATTCCAGCACATTGCTCCTTGCAGCGCCCAGCAGCAGTCCTCGTAAATGACTATGATTGAGTCTATTCTAAATTAATTTAGAAGCATGTGGGATTTTAGGATGGAAGAACTGATCACAGAGCCGGTAATTGGGCCTGCCCTCTTAGCCCCACACCTTGTCAGCCTAGCTAAGCAGCTGTCCCAGCAAAGGGAGAGGGGAAGTTGAGGCGGCAAGCAAAAAGCTCTGACAAGAATTTAAATGAAATAAAATAGCCAAATTCTTCACTTCATTGACTTTGTTGCAGTTAGGTCTGCACAGAGCTTGAATCAAATGCCTTAACAAATACAAATACAAGAACAAGCCCAATTTGTGTGGCATTTCTGCTGCGCCCATCTCTCTGAATTCTCCTGCTCTTGGCCCTGAGAAGCTGCAAGCAGGTGCTCAGCTCCCCTACACGGTGGAGTGATTTGCCAAACATGTCTGCTGTTACCTCTGCTTGCGGTTCTGTCAACAACAGGGTTCTGGGGTCCATTTACTCCACCAGAAAGGAGGACTAGATGGGGCTAATGCCATCCTCCTCACCCATGCTCACCCGCAGGCATGCTTGCATTCCCACTGTGCGGGCTGGGTGGTGCACAGAGCTGGGAAAGCGCTCCCTAATTACAACTATTGCAACTCCCAGGTAAGTGCTGGGGTGTGACAAACGCAGGCAGCTGAGGCATGCACAGCGGGAAAGCATCAGGCATTTTGGGACTTTTACTGTCAAGGAGAGAGGTGCAAATGGTTCTGCGGCGGCTGCTGGGGGGAGCACTGAGCAGCCCTCGAGGGGCCGCAGTGCTTTATGTGCACTGTGCTCCCGGATAAGGCTCCCGGTAACGACTTGCCCAGCGGAGCCTTTAAAAACAGATTATGGATGACAAAGCAGGAATCCAAGGTAAATTTTCAGAGCTGATGAGTGAAAAGAACTCACATCTTTATATACCAGCTGAGCACATTTAGGAGAGAGTCACTGGGGTGCAATAAGCATGATTCCACATTATGTCACTTTTAAGAGTAAAACTTCATAATCCTTGGCAACTTCTGCATCCTCAAAAGCGGGGTTTGAAAAGTTACTGCACACTGAAACACCTCGTATATCCAGGAGGCCATTATTGCTCAACTAACTGGCCCCTCGGGTGACTTCAGGTGAGACGCAGTTGTCCGAAGGCTCACCTACGGTGTGAGGACAGCGAGAGCTGTGGCAGCTCAGGGGAGCGGGAGGAGGACCAGAGGGGGCTGGCTCCAGCAAGGCCAGCCGCCCAGTCCCCCCCGACCCTGGCAGCACTGCCACCCTGCCTCCAGCATCCCTAACCTGGGGGGCACCATAAATGCAGTCCCTGCACGAGCTGTGGTTGCGTGGGTCTTTACTACTGACTCCTCAGGCGTGGTATTTACAGGAACTAAAATCAATCAAATATTCTGGGATTCTTAATTTTTAGGCAGCAGCTCATCCTGCACTAATTAGTGCAAATGGGAGGGTGGGTAAGAGGGTGGGGAGAGCAGAGTTTAAATGCTACAGTGACAGATGCGTTTTCTAGGATTTAATGATTCATTCTGAGGCACAATCGTGTTTTCAAGTACTTATTATCAGCTACTATTCAAGGACTGTCTGTTTTCAGGGTTGTACTCATCACAGATCAGATCCAAAGACTATTGAAGGAATTACAAAGACTTAAATGCCTTTGATGAGGGACATAGCTGATGTTATGAAATAAATCTAATTAAATTCCCTGTTATATACATATATGTGAATACAGATATATGAAATATTCTGTAAGGTGTACATGCCATCAGTTCAAACCCAGCTGTCTTGTGTGATTGGTGATGAGCCATTGGTTAAGTTTCTGATTAGAATAAAGTGAGATTTCCAAATAGCACTTCATATGTTTTGGCTACCCTGTCCACCCCAAGAGATGTTCCAGCAGCCGGTGTGGCAGAGGGTGCTGAACATCCATCTCTTGCACACTAGGACATTGTTATACTTCGTAGTGACTTTTCAGACATGAACTCAGCTAAAATCCTTGAATTATTTTTGAAGATTTTAACCATATTAGAGCAATCTATTAAGCGTCTTACCCATGCTTCACATGAGGTTCTCGAAGATACTAGCAAAACACTCTTTCAGGCACAGAATCCAGCATCCTCTGAATACAGCTGCTTCGTAAAATCTACTGATCAAATGGATTTCAGAGCAGAAATACAGATCTTCAGTCCAGGCCAGTTATCATATTCCTTTCTCTACCTTGCCAGTAGTCTGTAGACACTTTGCATGCAATACTAAAAACACAATGATGAAGCCTGTTTATACAAATTATAACACAGGTGATGTCTCATCCTTTGGATATCTCAAACACTACTAGGGCTGTGTGTCAGAGTCCTTTAAAAACCAGAAAGATAATTTAGCCAGCACTTCAATATAAGTGATAGAAAGTGTGTCTTTTTCATTCCATTCTTTATTAATGGGCATTCTTAGATGGCTTCAGACCCCAAATCCACTTAGTCCAGCTTGCTGGCTCCATGAACAGCAAGCAAGAGGTGAACAGCAGGGAAAGTGAGAGCCAGAGGTCAGGGGTATAATGTGTCATCGTATAACTCTCCTTATAATTTCCAATAAAAAGACAAAGACTAAAGCCAGCTCTAAGATAAACTGCTATTCCACGGCTGCAAGCCACCACACCGCAAAGCCGGCATCCTCCCAAGGTGGAAATTCCACATCCAGAGCCTGCCTTGTTTTCTGGGTGGCAGCTGGGCCCAAAACAACCTTTGGCAAATGCAGTGTTATGTACCTAAGCCGGTCTTTCCTCCCATTTCATCTGCAGTGATAATTAATGAATCTGACAAGCACCAGACGCTCTCTCTTTGCATCATCTTTGAATGATTTGCCACACAGAGGGTACATCACTGCCTGAACACCCTCGCCTACCACCGTGGTGAATATTTATACAGATTTGTCACCATGAGTTAGCATGATTTTGCAGTAATCATTAATCTGCTATCTAGTGTTTAATTGCTCTTATCTGCTGCTGCAGAGAAAAGGAGCAGTTCATTAGGCAGGAGCAGTTCACTGGCAACATCTCTCCTCTAACTCTGGCCTGGAGCCGGAGGGTGTTGGACCCCATTCCCTCCCTTCTATGGCTGTAAGGATCCACGGTCTGCGTACCACTTGTGCTGAAAGTCTGCCGGATTCTGGGGGTGCCTGTGTGGTGCCCCCCATGCTGGCAGTGCCAGTGCTCTGGTGGCAGCGGGGTGCAGGATTAAGGTAAATACCGCATTGACCACACACCTCCCCAGCACTCTGGCCAAGCATTTGGCCGTCAGGCAGCACAAAGCTTCAGCCAAGCCTTGCCTTTGCCCAAGCCTGCCCAGCCCTGTCCCACCCTCCACCGCTCTCCTGGCACCCCTCGGCCCCGCAGCCCGCTCTGCTCGGGGCTGCCCGGCTCCGCACACCGCCTGGATGCTTCCCCCGCCACCTTGCGATGCATCACCCTGACACACGCCTTCCCCGAGGACTTGGCTTATGGCAAAAAACAAAACATGAGGGGTTAGTTAATGCGATCGGCTGCCAGCTCTCGTTCTTCATGCTAAGAATGTGAAGTATGTGCCTGCCAAAAATAACAATACCATATACACAGATACAACTTAGCCATCAGATAGGAAAAACCCAGCAGCTTCCTGGTGAGAGATACGAATACAGCATTCTGGAACAGAAGGAGCAGAGAAACATAATCTCTACATAACTGAGTTTTCTCTGCTGTGTGCTCCAAATGACACCTTTCGCTCAGTGGCCCTCAGGCACAAAGGATCAGGGTAGCTGGGACGTGTAAAATAATATGTTTAGTTTTGGGGTAATAATATGTCTTTCAAATGAGAATGGCCTATTGCTGCAAGCTTCAAAGAAGCAGTCAGTGCATTTTTTAAAGCCCAAATAGGCATTTTATGATGCAAAGGATAAATCTGTCAGTAAAGATACTCATAAGTCAAGTTAATACAGCTGTTCTCTTACATGAAAAGCTAGATATTACTATTTTGGGGAAAATTCTGCCCTCTCTTAAAAGGGAGCAAAGAAAAAGGGAAAAACAGAAAGGCAAAAAGGTGAGTCTTTTTTCTTCTATACCGTACAACGGCAAACTGCAACCAGATACACATGGACTGGGGATGGGCTCTGGCACCAGCACTTCAGCACCAGCGGGGTGTGTGGTGGGGAAGGAGGATGTGCAAGCTGCCACCCCCCTGCAGACATGGTCTGTTGGCTCCATCTGAGCATCAGCTGGTCTTTCAGATCAGCTCCTCTGCAAGCAGCTAATTCCACAGGCCTGTGGCAAAGAGGGAAACATGGCTGGGGTATGCGAGTCATATGTACACATTCCTGTGACATATAATAGAAAGAAATAATGTGAGGGGAGAAAGGGATGATTTAACGCTGGCTTAGTTAAACAACAGCCAGGCAATAGCCATGAAGACAGAACTCTTTGGTCCCAGCCATGACAATTTCCGAAGCTGACAAGAAAAGAGAGGAGAGGGGCGAATGAGCAGCCAGCCAGGGTTCACGCTGACAGCGGCACAGACGCCTACCTGGAGCGGACGCGTGGCAGAGCAGCAGGCACTCCCGTGGTGGCAGCCTTTCGGACAGAGCGCTGATGGCTGACAGGGGGTAGTGGGGGCTGGCAGACACGTACCTGTACAGCACTGCAAGGTCTCATGTGCCTGTAGGCCACGCTGTTGTAAACGCAGACATATATCGGTAGGGCTGCATGAGCCCTTGACTTATGCTAGCAAGGAAAGGGAGATCCATATATCTCTCATTTTATAGGTTTTGCCATTTGGACAATAAGAAATACTGCTTTTTTCTGAAGATAATGTTTTAGAATTCCAGGTCCCAAATAGGAGTCTTGCATTATTATGAGCAAGAAATAAAAGACTCTCAAAACTCAGAGGGACTAAATCCTGTTGCTTCAAGTGGAGGGGTGTAAAAAAATGTGTAGAAAACCTTTCTGTTCAATACCAGACTGCAAGATCAGCTATAAAACTGCGGGACCAAAAGCCTGTCTAGCTCAGCAGCCTGCCACCAGCACTGGTCGCCAAGTGGTGCTGAAGGCAGGCTGCAAGGGCAAGCAGGTCCCGAGCAGTCTCCCTTGCATGCTATCCCCCTTTTGGACTGTGCTGCTCGCTTCTACCTCCCAGTGTTTCAGCATTTTCTGAGCCAGCAATTGCCTTCAGACTACAGTAGTTAATATGCAGTAATATCCGTACCTTTTATGTGCGTGTTGAAATTCCATTTGAACCCATTGACAAATGGCAGCCTCAGGAAAGCAGTCCCACAGTCTGGTTGTGCATTACACTTGAGGCATGTAGAAGAAACCTGAGTTGCAGTTTATCCTCTAACCTGTACCATCAACCTTGTAAGCACATGGTTTGCATTCACAACTGTAGCTCTTCAGGGTGTGACACAAGCCATTAGTCCTTTACCTGGGCCTGGAGCCCAGCTGGACTCTGCCTAGAGGCAGGGGGAAAGGGCAGTGTGCTGGGCTGACCTCGCTGGCTGCCAGGCACCCACCCAGCCGCTCTCTCGCTCTCCTCCTCCGAGGGGAGAAAATAAGATGGAAAAGCTCATGGGATGAGGTCACTTGCAAAGAACAGAAATCACTTACCAATTACTGTCATGGGCAAACAAGACTCAGCTTGGGGAAAACTAATTTAATTTGTTACCAATCAAAAAAGTTGGATAATGAGAAACAAAGACATAAACCCTTCTTCCCAGCCTCATTCCTTCACTCCTGTCTCCCCCAGCCTGCACAGCACAGAGGGATGGGCACGGGGGCTTTGGTGAGCCTGTAACGGCTCCTCTGCCACCCCTCGCTCCTCACCCTGCCCCTGCTCCACCATGGCCTCCCCTGGGCTGCCAGGAGTCTCCGCTCCAGCTCCCCCTCCAGCACCTCCCGCCCCCTGCTCCTGCCTGGCCCGCAGGGCTGGCTGCCACGCTTGGTACCTCACAGCTGGGCGCCATCTTGCCCTTCAATAAACACCTTGTGCCGGGGCAGCCGCAGCCTGGCCGAGGGGCTGGGCCCTGCGCGGGGGCACCCATGTCCCCTCACAGAGGGCCTGCAGCCAGCATATGGATGGGGACATCCCAGACAGGGACTGGATCCCCTGCACCCTGCCAGTGTGGGGCAGACACAGTCACCCCCAAGCCTAAATCAGGTGTGTGCATCTCACACAAGTATTTAATTTTTATAAACAAACAAAGAGCCTTTACTTACAGCAGACACCAAAACATTCCCTTACTTACTCTTGCCCAAGCTGGAGATCCATGGCTTCCTAGAAGATGCATTGTTGTGAAACCCTGTTGTAGCACAAACTAGTAGGCTGCAACAAGGCTTTCAGCGTTGGTCAGATTTTACTGTCCGTGCTGTTTCTCCTTCCTCCAGAGGTCAGACCACACCACTCCTCCTCATGAACTCCCCCTCCCACACTCCTCAGGGCTATTTAACTACTTAGTGTAAATGAGCTACAGCTGCACATTGTCCATGTCTATCAACCCACTGCCTTCGTGGCAAGGCCACAGATGCATATTATCAATGCTGATCAACCCTCTGCCTCCATTCCTCTACAAAACGTGGGTGACTCTCTGAAATCCTGAAACAAGTAGGTGAAGGAGCAAAGCAGGGGTTGGCTTTCTGCGTTGTGCTTAACCTTTTAATGGGGCACATGTTTTACTGCCCTCCTGCCCTCCTCTCCTCACACACTCCTCCCAAAGCTGGCTTCTCCACCACCCCCAGCGTAAACACCAACCCTTTGCTTGCTGCCAGGAGGCTTCCACAGAAAGGGCTACTTTTTCTGGCATGGCACATAGGGATTTATGTTGGATTGCAAAGGAACGATAAAGTGTATCATTATAATTACAGAAATGGCCCTGTCCTGTCTATTTCCCCTTCGTAAAGCAAGCTGCCAAGGGAGCGGTGCTCTTGCAAGGGCTGCAGCGGCAGGGCCTCCACCATGTGTGCTGCAAGGTGGCGGTGGCCAGGCTTGGGATTTTTGCACGCTCTGTCCTGCCTGTCCCTCGCCACCTGCTCCTGCCACCCCCATCCACCCCTGCGTGGGGAGGCAGCGGTGACCAGGGCTGGGTGCTGTGCTTCATCGGTAGAGGAGGTTCTCAGGAATCACGTGTTTATTCTGGCTTAGTCCGCCTGTAATTGGATGTGTTTCAGAGCTGTGGGGTTCTTTCCTCCAGAACGACTCCGGAATAATTCAATAATAAGAGAGAGGAGACAAAAAAGCTGTGGAGTTAAGCAAGCTTTGGATCCGTACTGTCCTTTGCTTTCTTGCATCCCCAGCACTCCATTAGCCGGTTGTGCGGCTGCCTGGCCTGCGGTAGCGGGCAGGTGAGGACAATTCAAACCCTCACTTGCCACTGGTGCTCCCAGGTGCTCTGATGTGCTGATGCTTCAAAACCAAAAGAGGAGATAATGACAACTTACTCCCATCAGGAAGCAATTCAGTTTGCGTGGTTTTGAATTGAGCCTGCAACAAAGAAATCACATCACAAAGCAGATTTAAGTACAACGAGCAACAGAGGAGCTAGAAAAATAATGAAACTCTAACTGATCTACTGCAACTTTTTCAAGCACGCTCTTTTAGAGAGAAAGCCAGGTAATAAATTATCATAATTTGAAATTGAGGTATCATATAAATATTTACTGGTTACAATTCTTGCCAGCAAACAAATAGTAGTTAAAATCTCCAATTCCATCTTCCTCATTTGCTCAGCGGTCTTTCAATTGAACAAACTCCTACTGGGTGATATTTCCTGCCTGTAGCTTCCACCTAAAGATAATAATTTCTGAAGAGCTTCAGAAAAATCAGGATAGTGATTTTTGAGTTATGTGAGGGAAGGGAAAAAATATGCTTTTCCATATGTTGTGATTGAAATGTTGCATTTGCATAAGTCAAAACCAGCTGTAGCTATAAAATTTTTAACTTAGCTTGATTTATTGCCCTTATTGAGGAAGGAAAAACAAAAGATGTCTCAAGATGATCTGTTCAGTGGATTTTGAGTTAGGATGTGAATGGTTAGGTCTGGCATATGTGCAACTGCAGTTTTCTAGAGGGGTTTTCTCAAGGCTTTTGAACATTTTAGCTCACATGGCACACACATATCCAGGAGTCCTAGCTGAGGACGACAGCATTAAAGGATACTCAGCATTAGTTTGCTCTTAGAAATAATATTATTGCTTAGAATTTTTTATTCTTCAGTGGTATTTAAATGCTCCACAGTCATTTGGCTGTGAGTTGCAATGATCTCTTTACTTGAATAGCATCAGTAATAGCCTAGCTAGTTTCAGTGAGACCACTGACAGGGGAAGCTGCTACTGAAACTCACTCAAAGTATCAGTGTGACCCATTGAATGCCCTGCCCCAAGGATCTCAAGTTGTTAAAAGCAGATACATGGAAGAACATCGCAAATAGGACAAGGAACAAAGACAAGTACAGAGAACACAGGTCACTCAAATGACACCATTTCCGTACAAACCCAGGGACCAGTTAATAATGGCCAACTGTTACTCAAAACGAATGTCAATATATAGGCTTAAGAACCTCCTGGCTTTTCACAGAAAGGAGCATATTTTTCTCACAGATTTTTTGTTTTAGGTCTTGATTTTCAGTTCCCTCTCCCCTGCTTGTCTTCCATTTTTCATCTTAGATGCAATAAAATAAACTCCCTTGGAACTGGTGTTCCTTTCCCCTCTTTATGTACTGTCAGAGGAGTCACCCTGCAAGCAAGAGATGCTATCCTGCTCCTCTTCCCTGGCGCTGCAGTGAGATAGGAAACGGAGCTATACTTTACCGCACAGCAGCTGAAATTTGGTCCTGGTGAAGTAAGAGGCAAAGTTTTCCATGCATTTTGATGGGGTGAACAAATCAACCAGAAATGGCTGAGTCACCTCACTCGTCTCTGTAGAGTGCTTTGAGTTCCTTAGGGAGATGGGTTTATTAGTGTAACGTATGCATTTGTTTATCTGTGCACCGAAAAGCTTGTCTAATTTTTTTCAGCTATACCAGTTCGTCTAATGAAAGTTATCATCGCTACTTACAAACCTTGTCCTACCTAAGTCCTTAAGATCATTGAAGCTACAGCAAGATACTAGTCTGTTAGTAGGAGTCAAAAGTTGACACTGGGATAATGCTGAAAGTAGGAGTTAAAGAATAATATGGTCACTGTGGCAGGATGATTATAGAATTGCAATTGCATCTTGCTTGAGGAATTTCAAAAACTGAAGCAGCTCATCACATAGCTGTTAAAGAAGATATTAGGTTAGTTCTGAATTGAATGAAACCATACTGAGCTACAGCCACTGAAATGTCGTGCACTTGTCCTTGCAGTGTGTTGGGCTTTGAAAGCCCTTATCACCTTCTTGTCTCAAAGACTTCATCTGCAAATAAAATCTTGCTGAGGTTTGAGAAGCAATTGGGGTCTGCATGAGAAAATTTGGCTGCCCTCGCTGCGGTGAGGGGCACACAGGGTACACACGATTGGTCCTGGGACTGCAGCTAGTGCAACTCTATCTATTTGGCTTTCTGTTCCCCACCCTGTGCTCTGCGGGTTTTGCTTTTGCTGGCAAAAGTTGTTTTCTCAGTGTCAAAAAATGAGCCAAAGTCTACAGTGTAAAATGATTTTTTTCACCTCTCTCACCTTTCCGTGGCAATTGGCAAGATTTGCAGGTTTCACATTACGTGTCAAGCTGCTTCCAGAGGCTCCAAACTCCCAGACTCTTAAAAATCAATGAGCTAGACACAGTGAAAGCTCAGGAATTTCTTGCTTCATCACGTACCATACAGCATACAATGGTGTTTTAAAAGAAACAAAACAACACACGTACACACAGACTTACCCAGAATTACAGCTTCTCCACATTTTGGAGGGCTGAAATTTTGGGGAACTTGACAACGTGTCTGTCTGCATTAAGGCCAGATCTCATCAACACAGAGGTTATAGGAGCTATATGTGGGGAAGAGGTAGCAAACATATCCCTCCTCTTATAGCTTTCCTCAACAATTAGGATCTCTGGCTTGAGGGGAAACGAGGGAATCTGACAGGAATAAGTGTGAGACCAGCATTAAGGTTGCTTTGGTCAGCATAGAGGACTCACTTGTCCTGGAGAAGAGTGCTGGGGAGGATCATGGTAGCAATGGTGCCAGTGGGAAAACACTTCAGGGAAAGCAAAAAAATAATAAAAGAAAGGTATTACGATATGCCGTGGAGTCCACTCAGCTCCAATTAATTTTAGGTCAATTCCAGACCTGAATTTCATAGTGTAAAAAGTAAATGAGCTCTACTCATATGCTTATTCAGCAGCACTGAGCCTTGTGGAGACTCTCGAGGGAGCTGGGGCAGAGGAGGATGCAGGTGCTCTCCTGAATGGAGACCACCCCCGTCTGACTACCCCGCTAAGGAAGGAACTGGGGGTTTCCTCTCTACCTTTCTCTTCTGATACACTGGAAAGGGACAGGCTAATAAGCATGCAAGTGACTTGAAAAAACCCCCAAACAGCTAGCAGACAGGAAAATGTTTATTCATTTGCCTAGAAAAGAAAATCTGAGCAACCTACTCATACGTTTCAACAAAATATGTTTTCTTCTGTTGGTGGAGTAATGAATCACTGTGTATTTACATAGGGGAAGTAGCACCTTACAGTAAATGGATGGAAATGGAGACCGATTTGAAAGTGTCATTTTGTGAAGGGCATGAGTAACATTTGTGACACATTCTAGTTTTTGACCATCTGGCAACACTGAGGGCTAAACTAATGTATAAACCTTGAGAGACCCCATTTGTAGCAGGAACTGCTTTAGACTTCAGATTTTAATGGAGTGAGATCTCAAATCAATGCCACCCTAATAATGCAGAATGGATTTGGGCCAGGACACAGTGTTGTTTGTACTGGCTTTCTCTGAAAGGCCAGAATTACCAATACAGGGACTAAATCTTTCTCTCCTAAATTGAAAAAGATCTGTTAATAATTATTGTGAGCCAAGAGAAAAATCTAGACCTCTCTAGAGACAAAGGAACAGGCAAATACAACCGGGAGGTCATTAGCTTAAGCTTTGCAATTGCTGTCCAAAGGAGCTCTTTTTCAAACCTGTCAGGAATTTCTTTCTAACAATTCAGCTATTCAAAAAGTGTCTGCTTGGATATCGCAAAAATCAGTCTCATACACAAAGAAAGGAGATTTAGTGGTGAATCCCAACCTGAGCACAACAATTACCGACTAAGGCATAATTCAGGGAGGCAGCTGGCCTAGCGAGTGGCGAAGTGGCGTGGGATGATGAGGCCGGAGTGGAGCTGCTAGTGCTGGGGCAAGCCAACACTCTGGCCTGCCTCAGTTTCTCCTTTGCAAAAGGGGAACAATGACAGCGACCTTGTGAAGTTTTTCCCTTGACTCCAGCACGCGCCACAGATGGAAAGTGCTTGCAAAGGGAAAGTGCCGCTATTTTGGGATGAGGGAGGTGAGGCACCAAGCAGCTGAGCGACTTATCTGTAGACACACAGCGAGTCAGCGGCAGCTCCAGGAATAGCACATGGGTCTCTCGGCTCAACAGGAACCGATAATGCTTAATAAAGAATTTAAAGCAGCAATTAAGGGAGCACTTCTACCAACTTTACATAAAGTGAGGAATCCCCTGGCCTCCTTGGGAAGTAAATACAATTCAGAGTGAATTAGGGGTGCAGACCTGGGACCTAGAGAACTGCTTGGGATGAACAGTGTCGCTTGAAGTATTTTAGGAAGTGAAAACCAAAGTCAGTGCTTGAGGATTAAGATTTGAAAGCAAGTGCTGACATACTGAGGTCCTTGGAAATTTTGTCTGTGAGGAAATCTACTGTATAATTAAATTTGCAGTTTCCTTAGTGGGACCATCATTTCCTTCCATGAACAAAAAGATAAATTTCTTAGATATTCTGTCATGGAGTCTTCTAATGTAACGAGGCTTGACAGACTGAATAAGTAACTCCACAGCTTTTAAGAATAATCTTTTTGATAGCAGCGATTCCCTGAGATGATAACCTTCCTAAAGACAAGTAAGGAGTCTACCAATGAGCTGAGAAGTGTGGTTTCGCCAGCCACAGAGGAATTGCAGTCATGACCTTGTCCAGACTCTCTGACAGGATTTTGGCAACGACTGCAGGAATTGGAGGCTCGGGAGGAAATGCAAACTTCCTGGTCGAAGCGCCAGTTGATAAGTAATTCAGCGGGAGTCCCTGGGCTGCGCTGGAGGGGGTGTGGATGCTGGCAGTACATTCAGATGAGATGAGAGTATCCGCAGAAAGGTGTCCCACACCTGAGGCAGCCTGAGAAGAAGAGGTCTTTTGGAAAGACCTCTTCTGACATATGGCTTACCTGTGACAAAATACCTGTAAATAAGCCAAGAGCTTTTCAAAAATTAACCTATTTGCAGATTAGAAGATATCAAAGACTTCTACATTTGCTTCCTCAGGTATCTCCCATTTGTAGCTGCCATTTATACGGACGGGGCTGCTGCCCTCCAGGCACCAGAGCAATGGCTGTTGTCTTTATATTTGGGAAAACCTCCCTGGAGGTTTTGTTTTAAATTCTAATTTATTCAGACCAGATGAGCAGCCTTAAGTCTTCAGGTGAGAAGGTTTAGTACTCTAGGTTTTTCTTTTACAGGAATGAATTATAACCAGATTCAAACCTGCATGCTGCCTCCACCAATCTGATCACAAATAAGAGTCAACAACAGCATACAAATCGTCTTTATCAAGGAGTTTATAGTTATGGGATTAAAAAAATACAGGGCATAGGGTTCCCACACTGGCCTTTTATTTCCACAGTAATTCATGGCTACAGAGAGAAACCAGACTGTCTACTCTGCATCTCCTCTGCCTTTCCTCTCCCTGACTCACTTTAATGTCACACCAAGAGACAAAGCTAATGGATGCGTATATCCATGTTCCTCCACATCTAAAGCAGCTGGTAGGAAATATTTTTCTGCAACTACAAACTAGAAGTATTTATAAAGAAACAAGCTATAACAAAGCTCATTTATGCCAGTTATTAAAGCAGATTATGTCTGGATTCACACGTCCTTTACTCATGCTTAGAGGAGCCTCCTACTCTGAATTGACCCTGGTGTCAAGAGAGTGAGCTAGTGCACTTTGGGGCATTTAAATCTGACTTTGACAGAAAATGACCCTCAGAGCACCAGAAGAATATCAAGATTTGTCAAGTTTGAATGGCTTCTCTGCACTAGCTGGAAATCATATTTCTGCCTGTATTTCCCTCCTACTAGATGAGGAGGGTGCTCTGCTCACTGTAAACAATCTTTTGGGGTACAACCAAGCTCTGGTAGTTAAATATCCCACTACTGATCCTTGCACTTATGGTTCAGTGTGCAAGGAGCCATGCAGGAATGAGTAATTTTTTTCTACTGCATTTTCCTTCGTCTGCCTATCCTAAAGTGAAGAAGGCAGAGTTTCCTGCATCGTAGTTTCTCTTCCCTTCAGTGCAAAATCAATCCTAAATCGGCCTGCAGTGAACTCTGCTTATGTGATGGTTGACTACAGGCCGACCCGTGCAACCCTGCATCAGAAACGCTCAGTACTGAAGCTGAGAACAGACCTTCAGGGGAGCTGATACCCAGCTTCTCAGCAGGCATTGTAGTGTCTGCATCCAGCTGACATTAAAAGGAGTCCAGTCCCAGATACATTTTAAAAGCTGGGTCTGAAGTCTTATGGAGTTGCCTGCATAAAGCAGCCAGATCTTGAGAAAACGAAGCATTCTCTCTGGGAACTAGGCTACTTTGGATATCTATCCATTTTTTTAAAAGTCTGAATGGGTGCAGCATGTATGACAAATGCTTTCAAAGCTGGTCTTCCCCTTTTGATATCTATTCAGTAACTTATATGAAATAAACCTTAATTTCTTCTGCTATTTGAGTTCATGTAACAAGTTTTAGTTAAAATGGAATTCTTTTAGGGAAATGAATGAACTTACCTACTTGAACTACATGGCTGAATCCCAACAGAAAACACTTAGTTACATCTGAATAGCATTTTCTGACAGTCTGCAGCGGTGTATTCTCTTGGCAGGGGTTCTTCCATAAATCACATACTACGGAGTGTAAAAAAACCACGTTTGGTATGTTACCAGGAGATTCCTTGGCAAATCTATGTGCGAGAGAGCTATTTCACGTGCCTTGGCAGCTACCTAGTGATAAAGAATGAACGATAAGTTCAAAACAGGAGCCCTCAGGAACTTCAGAGAGACAAATGGTCCTCTGATCACTGTGAAGCTACTTGGGGATAAGGAAAAAATTGTCAGCAAATTTCTGTAAGCCAGAAACACATTCCAAGAAAATCTGAAACATTTCTGTAACCTCATGCTGCCAGAGTGTGAAGGGTTCAGATTTAAACCCAAATCCAGCAAAACACATAAGAGTGAACGGAAAGCATAGAGCAACTTCAGGGCTGCAGAGAGGGGCGCACAGCATAAACAAAGGAACCACATGATCCTGCCTGCCGGCCTCCCATAGTTGGAGAGCAGGAAGTATGGTCATCAAACAGAAAGCAAATCATTTCTAACAGACACTAGCCAATGTGACCACTCAACACCTAATTCGACCTTCGGGCATTATAGGAGTAAGGCACGATACAAGCCAAAATATTACTGAATTTCAAAGACAATTACCTTTTTTTTTTTTTTTTTTGTGGACAATATATTCACAGTTACATCAATGACACGCAGACCAGCACTCCTTGAAGTACCAAGCTACTGTGATATTAATCCTACCTTCTGATTCTGAAAAAACCTTTCCTGCGGTCACGGCCTTCCTGTGTCTTGGCCAGAAGCAGAAGGCAGTATTAGGACTGTTCAAATAATCCAAAGGATGCTTGTGCACTCATAGGAGGAACAAAATTCCAGTACGTGACCTTCACATGCAATGCTCCACACAGCTAGACAGTTGCAGTAACACTTTCCCTAACTTCATTTTGAGTCAGTACTGTCACTCCCATTAAGGATCTTCATCGTAGTTAGGAATGAATAATCTGTTGTTATTGTACCACAAAAATACGTGTGTGCCATGGTACGCCAGATGTTAATGGCATTGTTGTATGGGAATATATGGGAGCATAACGGCACCTCCCTGGCTCCACCAGCAGTTGGCTGTCCATATGGTGGTGGCACACACCCATACTGATGGATGCTCAGCAGATGCTCTTCAAGAGCTAAATAATGCAAACAGAGACTGGTGTGATCAATATACAGCCCTCATAGTTCAGGCAGTGCTCAGGGCCAACAAATGCAGTAAATTGGAGGGGGGAGGGGGTGCCGTTTTTAAAAAAATAAGTATTTAAAAAAAATGGCCAGTAAACCTTTCGGCATTTTAAAAAAGTCGTTACAGGTGCTGCTGAAGAAAGAGTTTTACTTCGTTACCAAGCTTCCGCACATTCTTTAAACAGAGATTTAGGAGAAATTTCTTATATAAACTGAATGTTTTCTGGGCCTTCAGGAATCTATATTTGTCTGCCTGTATCTGGGATTGTCCTCAAGACACCCGTGCAAGTGTGTGTTTATGCATTCATAAAGTGCTTATTCTCTCCTCTGAAAATATTGGGTCCCTCAAGACCAGAAACATCCACTGGAGAAAATGCAATTTCTCAGTTCCTCTGTACCGCTTAGACGGTTACATGAAACTATCAGACTCTGGATCTTCCTAGGATAATGCTAGACTTATTTTTATTGTCATGGTTAAAGAAAAATAACCTCTCTGCTCATATCAATATTTTAGAGCATTTTCAGTGGTTGAAATTAGGTCAGGTGCAGCAAAACTGCTGGTAGTTGAGGTGAAATAAAGATCAATAAGGTTACCTGATACAGAGACAGCACAGCCAGCAGCAATCATAATATTAGCACAATATGCATCAAAATTCGCTTATACGTGGGAGTTGCAAGAAATGGAAACAAATAGTAAAACCCACACAGAGGACATAATTTATCATTCATGGGATGAGACAGGAATGAAATTTTAAGAACACTACTGAAAACAAAACAATCTAAAGGAAAATGCATTAGGTATCAGTCCATTCGAAGGAAAAAGGCATAAGAGCTGCCAACATTGCCCTGTACCTCCTCCATTTTGATACAGCAAGCAGCCGCAGGGAAATAAAAGTGAGAACTTAATATCCAAGGTCGTTAGTGTTCTCAATAACAGATTATCCTCAAAAACACGTTAAAGAAGAAAATTGTTTTAAATATAAAATTGGAATAAGCCAAAATGAGCTCATAAACTTGAAATTAAAAAAAAAAATCCTCTATGCATTGCTAACACTTGTTAAAAAGTGCAAGAATTGTAAGGGGTTTAATGCTTAATGTGAATTAACTCAGCCATGTGTATTACATAGCCAAAGCCACAGAAATGGCCATCTAAATTGATTCTGGAACTGGTAGGCCTGCAGCAGATTTGCAAATGATAATGCACGTATTAATAGATACTTTCACTAATTTCACTAATGACCAATTTTAACGAGAAATTTGGATTTGTAGATGAACAGAAACATTCCCATTCCATCATTTGTACACGTGCAAAGAATTCCACATCCTGGGACAGAGACCGAGCCATCCGCAACACAGACTTAACCCTCCAAGCCCATGTCCAGCACAAAGGGTCACTCAGTGCCATCATGCAGCTGGCCCTCCTCAAATGCCTTCACAGACTTATGTGAAGGCAAGGTGCTGCTTGGTTCCAGAAAATGAATTCCTCTCTGCTTTAAGGACTAGTTAGCTAATAGCATGGGCTTGTGGAGACGCTGGGGAAGGAGCCAGGTACTAAACTAGCTGACAGACTGAATGCAGACTGTTCAAAGAACTGCAAAAAGCAGCCCCTGATCTGCATGCACAAAGCAGATGGGCCCTGCTCCCTTGCACCACGCTGTGATGCTGCAGGCAGCTGGACGCTGCATCACCACAGGGGAAAGCACCACCACGTAGCATAGTGTGGCCAAGTCTGATTTAATAAGCAGGCAAAGTGAGGGATCGGCTGTGTCAGGACAAAGCTCCTCAGTGACTGCCTCCCGCCTCATCCCCCGACTCCATCAGCTGAGACCTACCCTCTTTTGCATTCCAGTGAGTGAGGACACGGAAACCTTTGGTAAACTCTGTTTCAGGATCCACAGGAAAGCAATCAGAAATACTCCAGGGACTTCTGGAAAAAGCAGCCTGGTGCACTGGAGGACAGTGATCCTGCAGGCCATGTCTTGATTCCTAAAAGACACTGTTAAAAAAAACCACAAACCAACATCCAAAAACTTCTAGTGTATGAGATTGGCTTTACCAGCTACCACACAGCTATACAAATACCTTGACTGATGTTCTCTGCTACCATTTTAGTGGTCTTCCACCACCTCCCTTGAAGATGCAGTGGGCACCCTATATCTGAATGAATGAAGACATTATTGCAGCTGCAACATTGTAACTCTAGGGGCTTAAAGGTTTTTTTTCCTCTAACTTTGATTTATCTCGCAACAAAACCAGCTTAATAGTGAACACATGCAGAAACTCATTATGTCTGTCTCTGGCTTCAAAAGGCTCTGGGAGTTCCTTGGACCCGTTCAAAACCTCTTCCACTTTCAAGTGCCATCAAACATTATTCACTAACCATAACGTGACTATCCAGACACAGTCGGCGTCTGATCTTTGTGGCCACCAAATTGTTACTTCCCTTCTCTCCCTATCTCTATGTTGTACTTTTATGTGTTGGTTTTTTCGGGGCCGGGGGGGGAGCTGTTCTTTTTTATTTATTTATTTTTTAATTTTTATATCTCTGCTTTCGCATTAACTTCTAACTAGAATGTTTTTCTGTCCAGCATAATTTTGTACATGTTTAAATAATTGTGCCTTCCTGGGCATTCAATAAACCATCTAGGAAAGTGTTCAGTTTTTATTACATTAGTGTGGTTTGTCAGGAATGCTGACAACTGCTGCAAGCTTTGGAAAAAAAAGCAGATAGATAGAGTCACAGAATAATTCAGGTTGGAAGGGACCATAAGAGGTCATCTAATCCAACCTTCCACTCAAAGCAGGGTCAATAAAGAGTCAGCATGCTCATGCCTAAGAGGTGCCTTATTCTGTGTGCACAGAGGAAAGGTTCAGATTATGAATACCTAGGCAGCAGCTACATCATTAAGTAACTCCTCTTGTCCCTCTTGAAGAAGTTCAATATTTCTCTCTCCAGCAGAAAGCTTTCTCCCAACAGTGCTCCCCACCCTCTGCCCCCCTCCCAGTCCTGAACTTTAGAAAGTGAACATGTAGCCCAGCTTGAGGAGTTTTTCTCCCCATTCTTTGCAGATACCTGCTCAAGGAGCATCGAGCAGCATGCACTCCTTTCATTTACTAAATGAAAATTTACTTTAATCCAGTGTTAGTCATGAGGTGGAAGAAATCTGCTAACAGTTCATAGTGTCTCAGATAACAAAGTAACCTCTCATTGCCTTTTCCCCACATTATACCCATACAAAATGTATTTTAGCATTTCTTTCCTGCTTAAGCATCTGTCAGCATTTCTGTTTTTCACATCCAAGTTCACATACAATTCCTGAGATTATTTAGATGGTAGCATTACCCTACAGATAGCTAAAGCTCTGTCTTTCACATTTCCATTTGTGCTTGGATTTGTCATAGCCCCAACATTTAATTTGTAGAATGTGCCAGTGGAGCTAGCTACTCACCAGACTTTCACATAAATACAGGTCATAGCACAAGCTTTGAGCAAGAAACCATGTGGGAAAGACATACTTCAGAGAAATGGTGGGTTCTCCCCTCTTCATTCTTCCTACATCCGTCCCAAAGCTTATTCCCATAACTATGAAGCATAATCCTGTAAATCAGCAGAGAATTTGGTCTTGGCAGCTGTGCCACCTTGTTTTATGTATTACCTTCAAATGCTTTCAGCTAATTTCAGTTTTATGAAAAAATCAAAAAAAGTCTTTACAGGCTTCATATATTGACCTAGTAGCTTACATATATCTTTCCCTTTTGGTAGGTTGTGGTCTTGCTTTCCTCATTCCCTGTGAAATAAATCAGTAACTAAATTTCCTTTAAGAGGTGAGGTGGTAAGTTTTCTTTACTCCATACAGCTAGTATGGTACCAGTTTCACACCAGTGGGACACTAGCACACACACACATGCACACACACGCGTAGAGGGTTGTCCTGAAGACACATACAGTCCAAATGCTAAAGAGTAGCTTATGTGTACAAGAAAAGGAGCGAAGTTTCCCTCTAACGTGATCTCCATCAGTTCTGGGTGCTCTTGGGTCCCAGGGAGACCGTCCTGTTGCTCTCTGTAGCTGCTGCCCCACCGCAGATATTGATTCCCTGGGAAAGTCTTGTACCTTGTTCATAGTCATTGGACACCAACTTGCCAGTTCAGTTGGAGCTGCCAGGGACAGCATTATGCTAAGTTGCTTGCCAGTGCTGGTATTAAACTTGATACTCGCAGCCTTGCAAAAGTTTCCAATGCAGGCCCAGCAGCACAACATGCCAAGACTGCAAGGTCTTGGGTTCTTTCTTTCTTTCCTGGACTATCCATATTCCAAGATATTTAGGGGAAGCTCAGCTGCAGTAATACAGTGCTTTCCTCTCAAGCTGGCAGCAAAGGAGTCAGAGAAGGCCTAATATGTACCAAGGAAGTGGGACCTTGCATAGATGAATTTTTTTTTCCAGAAAAAATATGAAGCAGAAGTTTGCAACAAACTTCATGATGATACATATGTCTCTTAGAACATGAAGATGCCAGTTTCATTGGTGTAATCAAACCAAACAGAAGTGGAATTGAGGCTAACAAGCCCTTAAGTTGATAGTTTACCCTTTTAAGGATAAGGACATTAAGGACATCTTAAGTTGAGAATATACAAAGGTATGTTGGCCATGAGCAACTGGAGAAGGTGATGGTTGTCTACATTTGTGGAAACACAAATGGTGTTAGGGGAATTTTCTACCAGGCTAATCACTAAAACCACAATACACCAGAAGAATTCTAGTTGCTCTTTTTGGGTTATCGGTCTGGATCTCTCAATAATGGACAATATGTAGGAGACTATTTGAACTTGTTTAGTTTTGAGGATGCTCTTAAAATCATCCCAAAAGCACCACCACCACCACCCACCCACCCGCCATGTGGAATGGCTTAGAGTTAGCGGTGGCCTTAGAGTTATCACATGCAAGCACACTGCTGAGTAAAAATATGAAGGATGATGCCTTATGCAAGTGTGGGTTTAGGCATCATAGACTCTAGCCATTTCCCAAGGAAAAGATTATGGATTTCCTATATGAATGCTTTTGCCATTGTTGCAGTAGTTAAGACATACAGAAGCCAACTCAGAACGCCATGTGGAAGACAGCACACTAATAAAAGGGGTTGTGTAGTGTCCCGCACAACTGAGCAACATGGCATTTTGACCAAATGTACCAGGTTTAACACAAGACTGCTTTTACGCAGGAAGAGAACTTTAACTCCATATGCAGAAAGGTCAGGGCTTTGTTTTCCAGTCTGGTATGAAAGACCTACAGCTGCAAGGAATTCTGTTTATTAAGAACAAAAGGGTGAATGATAGACTCATCCATTTTAGGGCTCTTATGTCTGTATTTTAAACCTAAGACTTGAGACGATTAAAGCATCTACTTGCTTTTATGCTGCATTGCAAATTGTCTTTTCTTTGCAGTTTATGACACTGAAGTGGTACTGAAGTTCTTCCTTAGCACAACAGCTTGAAGCAAAAAGCCCGGTTTTCATCTTGCAGTACCTTAGCTGCTGTCACAGCAGCAACAGCACAGTAGCAACGTGCAGTTGAGTTTAGCAGCACATGTCGGTCTGTACCAATGTTTCCAAAGCCAGAGTCAGGTTGCTAGATGTGTCAGTCAAGGACTTAGTCCAGGTGGTAGGAAACAGGTGGTACAAAGGTGAAGCATTTGAAGTAAAAGCTCTTTGGAATAAAATACTCAAATGTCTTTAATAAAGACACACCATGAAGAGATACACTAATTTGAGATAAGACGAGATTTTGGAAAGATTAAAGAGGATGCCAGAAAATACAATACCAGCTTGAACTGAGACACTCCCAACCTTGTTGATCAATAGCTTGAAAATTCTACAGAGACAACTGGCAAGAGATCAGCAGTAGACTTTTCCCATAAGAATCATGATAGAAATTTAATAATAGATACTGTACCTTTCAAGATACCAATGCAAGCAATTTCTAAAAAGATGAAAGATATTTCTAATAAACAGCTGGCAGAGTAAATATTGAAAATTGGAAAGGATAACAAGCGCACTCCAATGCAAGTTTACACATGAGAAAGTTCAGGTTGTTCTGGTTCCTGTTGCTGCATAGTAGAATAGGGGAGATTAAGATAAGGGTAACTCTTCATTGGACTGCTACCAGAATCAAAGGTATATAATATAAAAGAATATTTTGGGTAATAAACACCACAAAGTCTGTACTCTAATACAGTTAGAATTGTAACCTGTGAGTGATGGAAGTGTACAGAAAAATAGCTATAACAAATACAATAACTGAGATCAGAAGAGATGCTCTTTGCTGGAAGATCTAAGAGTATCAGATGCAAGCCAAAACCCACTCTAAGATAATCTATTACAGGAAACCAAGCATGGTGCAGGTAGCCCTGGAGAGGCCCTAACAGATTTCTGTTCAATGAATTCTGTTACCCAGATGTTCCTTTGTAGTTCTCAAAAACCTTTAAGGCTCTTGGTCAGTAAAGAAGTTTGGAAAAGATTCAAACTTCAGGTCTGCAGTGTCAGCATGTATTGCTATCTGTGTTAACTAAAGCACAGTGTTAGCAAAAAAACCAATTCTGTAAAACAATGCCATGAAATTCCACTTTCATTCTCTCTGAATGGTTTCCAAATCAAGCACTTAACCCCCCTGAAACCTTCCTCTACTAAGTGTCTTTTACTGGTGCCAATGGGGATTACCCAGTTGCCTGGGAGATGTCTGTATGCAACACCAGAGACCCAAAGCTTGATTCATGTGAAAGGCACTGAAACTTTCAAGTGGGGAATGCTCCTAAGAAGAGTGAAGAGGGGACAAGGACCAAAGGATTAGCTACAAGGAGTCTTCAGTTCTGGAGAGACCTTAAACCCAGACTTGCCTTTACAGCTGTCTGACTCAATGAGATGCAATGTTTGCACCAAGGTCTGAGTGTTTGGCTCAGCTCATTTAAACTGAACTGATAAGCAGACCTGGAAATTTTGCTACTTGCTTGCTCAGGGGAGGGTAGTAGTATCTATATGAAAAATTAAAGTTGTTTTAAAAACAAACAACCCTAAACCTGCAAATTGCCACCAACAATGAAAGTGTAACAGCACCCTGTCATTCCTGCTGCAAATCCTTGGATCAGGGATATTCCTGTGCATTCATCTCACCAAATGCTACACGTACAATTTTCACTCACTTTCCTGTATGTGGTATTTGTGTGTTGTAGCCACTACTTCACAGCTGAATGTCACATCAGAGCTAGAAAGAATTACATGCTATGATGGGGGCTAAAGAACCCAAGCTGCCCTGTATCACCCCAGTATCCTCCCAAACGACAGCAAGACCACGTCGCTGATACTGCAGGGCCACAGGCCCGCAAGTAATACCACAACTTGGCATTTAGTGAGGAATAGTTGTCAAGGTACAGATGTTGCAAGTCCACACAGTAATGCATCTTCACATGTGTTCACATCTGCACAGAGAGAATCATTTAAGAGCCAGTTAGCAGCGATGCATCATTCGCATTATGAAATCACGAGTCCCAGCCACCTACAAAATGTGCTATTTTGGCTTGTAACCAAACTGAATTATGGGTAAGATTAGTGCGCCTAGAAAGAAATCAGGACTATTCAAAGCTAGGCAGCAGAGAAAAACTGTCTGAGAGAGGAAAAGCTATAGAGGGATGCATCCTATGATGGCAATGAAAGTGTTAGTGGAGACCTGAAGCGTGACCCCCCCTCCTTCCCCACACATCTTTTTGCAGTAACTGTGCATTGCAAGCCTTTCCAACAATGCAGGAAGAGTCTTTAGGATGTTTTTACAGTCTTTTCTAATCTTAATCTGTTTTTTCACTTTAGAGATGCCAAATAATGTTTACCAACATATAGTTATCTCACAGCTGCAGAACCTCATGAGCAAACCAATATAACATTTAAATGCATTTTCTTTTGTATTACAACTAATTAACAGAAAACTTTTGGAAGAGGTAAAAGCATATCCAGAAATACATAGAATGTAACGGTATTCAGCAGGGCTGGAAGAAGAGATCAGACATGCAGGGATAAGGCAGGTATCTGGACTATGACATTTATATTGGATCATTTATTACCAGCTCCCTTTGACTATCTCGAATGGCAGAGGAATACATCCAAATAATGGACAAAGGTCTCCTAAAATCTAAAGTCTGTCTGCATTTGTGTCTTACTTGAATTTCTATAACCCAGCACAATCCCTGTTACATTGCAAGATGTCACAATTAGTAGCTTGCAAGTGGAGATAAGCCCTCAGTCCATCAGTGTGCATGTATACTGGTGTTGTGGGGAGAGTATTCCAAGTTTTTTAGCTAAGTTCCTCACTTTATGAAAATCCAAACTGTTATGAAATAGCATGTTGTAGCAAAGCAGAATTAAATGGCTCTAATTTTTGCACTCCCATCACACATAGCAACTATTGGAGGCCAAGAGGTTAGCATGGTTTGGAGAGCCAGGAATGCAGCAAACAATTTCCACTGTCTTTACAAGAAGCGCTGGTCAAGTGGGGTTTAGAGTTAATTTGGTTTCCACCCATTAAAATTATATGTTCCAAACATAAGAGTCATAAAATGCCTATAAAAGTGAGAGCACTTGCACATTGAATAACTTTGGAAATGGGGTTGGCTCATGGGTGAGAAGCAGCAGGCACAAGGGCAGCACAGGCAGCCTTCCTCACCGGTGGCACGAGGGCTGTTGGGTGTGCAGGGTCCCCAGAATTCACCCTTGCTCTGCTATTTCACATTAGCTGAGCAAAGCAACACACAAACCAGTACAAAAAACCATGACAAAAAGCAAGGGTGCCTGCCCTTCTTCACCAAGAATTACCTGGTGATCAGAACAGCCCAGCTGTGGTTTGCATGTGCAGTATAAGATGAGCTGTAAATGCTATAAATGGCACACTGTGTGCCACATTCTTAAAAAGCAGGCTGCTACAGCCCGCCAAGGACTGTGTCTTCAGATGATGTAAATCTGCTTAGCTTCATTGAACTGTGGCAATTTACACAAGCTGAGGGATGGACCAAAGGCATTTATTAAGGCTGCAATGTATTTAAGAACAAGCACAGATCAATAGTCCAACAAATATTCATTTAACATCACAACTTTTTTAGAAGGGGACTCAAATGGATCCTTACACATTTTTTTTTCTAAAATTTCAAGCCGAGACCAGTGAAAGTCAGTAATTAGATCCCCTTTGAAGGAAGAACTGGCAGTGAAGAATGGGCAAGAGCTGGTACTGCACCGAAGCAGGTGTTCTGGCTCACGGGTGGCATTACGGGCTATGAGGGAGCATGACTTACCCCTCGTACTGCCTTCTGGGAAGCCTGGTATCTCATCAGTGAAAGGCCAGTTGGAAGGAGTGTAACAGATGAACAGTTTGGTACGTTGGTCCCAAAATAAACCGAACTGAACCCTGGAAACAGAAATCAGTACCTTTCTCTGGTGGTTTTTCATTTTAATGTACATGACTTCCCTGAGCTTTGCTCACCATACACGACTGCAGTGAGCAGTATTGCTCTCTGCCTGGCTATAAGTAAGAAATATAAGCAGTGTCACAGGGAAAAATATTCTCATGTGATTTCCATCCTAATTATGCAAACCCAAGATAACATTAAGATTTTTAATGAAATTTCCAAGTGTACTGACATTCTCAAATACAACACGACAAACCTGAATTTGGGAAGGAATGTGGTACTTAACTGGGAAGAGGGCACAAAGCCTACAACTGAGCAATCCTGCCAGACCTTGGGACAACTTGTATCAACAATCTGCCTCATCAGAATGACACAAGAAATTATATAATCAAAACGACTCCCCTAGCAAGAGAAAAAAGAGAAGAGCCTTGTACATCGGATGTTAACAATCAGGGGCATCAGTGATGGCAATTTCCTGAAGGTACAAGCGAACACGTAAATGATAATTTTAGGTCAAGCTATATTCCAAAATATGGTCTTGCAGGTTGATTTTAAATTAATATCACCACCAGACCACTCTGTTGTGCTGTGTGTTGGTCCATTCTCTCCATCCCTTTCAGAGCAGAGCCCTGGCAGCTCTTCTTGCAGCTTTTCTTACAGCTTACAGCAGTGAAAAAACAAAGCCATAGGGCTTTAAATTTTTAAGTCGGTGTTTTGAAAATACTGCTGTATGTATTAGGCTTCTCCTGTTTTAGAGGCCCTTTCCTGGAGAGTCTTCCAACAGGAATATCATTTACATCAGCAAGGCTTTTTGGCAGTTTTTCTTTTTTTCCTTTTTATAACCATGTTGCAGTGAGACATCAGTTTAGGCAGCCAGCTCTGCAATAAAACTGACAACAGGTTTATTCTCCTGCTCCTCATGGGACCGATAGGAATTTTAGAAAAGAAAGCAGGAGGGAAGGAACAGCAACAACATGTGTGTATGATCTGCTTTGTCCCAGCACACTGATTCTGCTGTTTTCAGAGTGATTCTCATTTAAAGAGCTAATGTTTTTCTTATATTTCATTAGATATTTTATTAATTTGGATTAGTCTGCAGGGGCAACATATCTAGGGTGGAGGTATTAGGAGGTCTTATCAACTTCAGAACTGCCACGATTTACCTTTGGGGTCAAACTGTCCATTACTTTGTTCTTGTCACAACTGTGGAAACAACTGCGAAACACCAGTGCCCTGGAGCTCTTCTGCCAGAGGGAATCCCCACAAGAAGCACTGAAAAGTTTAAAAAAAGAAAGGCAAACCAAACCTAGTCTTTTCAGTTCGTTGTGGAAGAGACTTGTATCTCAGAAGGAAATTGCTGAAACCTGGCCTGGCTGCTGCACCTGAAGCCGTGGAAGTTCAAGCTCTGCTCCTGTGGAGCAGTGGCACTGGGGCAAAGACTTGTGCCCTGGGTGCACGAAGAGCCAGCTTTTGACCACAAAAGGATGGTTTTCCCTTCCTCATCGTCAGAAAAATGACTGAAACTCCTGAGCTTGCAAGAATGGTCAGGGTTTCCACTAAACCTTGTTTTGTTCTTGGACAGATAATGGTGACCCCCCCGCAGTGAGCACAATACCGAGAAGGCTAGAAGACGAATCAACAGTCCCATGACCTTGCATGGGCCTTCGCTTCCACACTGCCTGGAGCCAGCAGGTCATATCTCGCTGATATACCAGCTGTGGTGCAGACCAGCATGCTTGGAATAGATATGCCAATAGATTAGAAATTCCATCTTGATTTAGTGGATTTAGTCCCCACAGTCTAGGATTTAATTAAATCTTTGAAAAAAGATTAATCCATCCTTACTACCTAGCATTTGTCATCTCTAAGCACTTATAGACTGAGTGTGCATGTTGGGGGGCTGTGCACACATACATTTCTTTAGAGAAAACTGCTATTTTATTAGTAGGAACAATTTTCAGGTTTGGCTAGGCTTGACAAAGTCTGTAATCTCTTACGCTATTCCATTTATTCCGGTTGCAAACAGACGCTATGCCCAGATGGTGGCGCCTACAAATCACAGATCGCTCCTACATAATTATTAGGTAATTCATTCCTGGCGGGTTATACATTGTGGGCTTTATGGTTTATTGCAGAGGAAAATAGAAGTCTCATTGTATCGCAACCCCTCAACCACCAAAACCCCCAGCATTGCAACCCCTGCCTTCCTTTTCCCAGCAACCACTGATTGTATCATGGTGCTGTGTTAAATTAGCTTTTACAGCTACCTTCCATTTGGGGAGAAATAGTACCAGAATAAGATACAAGAAAAAAAAAAATATGTAAAAGGTTTAGACTAAAGATTCTTCATCCCATGGGAAATGCATAATTCAAGGTATTTGTAAATGTGTTTGTGATGTGCTGAAAAGCTGAACTGGAACAAAATAAATAAACCCAAGAAATCAGATCCGAGAAACCCAATCTTTGATGGAAATCAGACAGCCAGGTGTAGATGTATTTTTGAGGGGACTATAGGATTAGGGTCAGCACACTGAAAGGCTGCCCTGGTCAGTGATAGCCTGACACCAAAATGAAGCTCTGAGTGCTTTCTGCCAGCCAGGGTGACTACCTTTTATACAGTACTGTTTATGTTAATTTTGAGGGGACAAAAAAAAAAAAAAAAAAGAAAGAAAAAAGGAAATAAAGTTATTGAGAAAATAAAAGTGTGGAGAGAGACAAGATTTTAATTCTAAGTGAATCACAAACCTTTCAGGGATCCAGGGTCTGCTCACAGAGTAAAAATAAAAAGCTTCAGACCTAGTGTCTGAAAATCAGCTCAATAAAGCACTTGAGTTTGGAAGCTTACCTGGGACTGGCATTTTCAGAAATGGGGTTCTCTCTGAAGGTTATCTCTAAGAGATGGGGACACCAGAACTGCCAACATCTAACAAATTGGTAAGAAAATCCCGTTTCCTAATATGAAAATGTTTTATTTGAATTTTGTGATCATTGCTAATAGAGGTTCAGGTTTAACACACCATTTCCTCTAAATGTATGTGTTCAGATACCTAAATGTTAATTCTGACCTTTGTCTACTAAGTACATCTAATGTTCCTCACATATTTCAGTCACCTATAACAAATTACCCACTCCTTCCAGTTCTCTATGTTCATTGTCCTTCTGAAGATGCCCAGAAGAGGAGGGGAAAAAAAAAAATGTTGAGGAGTAAAGATACGCAAAATTGATTTCAGATTTGGGAGCAATCCCACATTGTCTAGATTGTTCCTTACAGGGGAGAAAAAACCCCCCAAACCCAAACTTCATGAGCTTTTTTTGGCAGGGAGGATTTTCCTAGCAGCTTTCATGTTTGCCATTTGCTAGCCCATGGAATTATCACTTCTTCTAGGTCTTGGTCATAGGGAAGAGGGTTTGGTAGGGTTGAGAAATCACTAGATTCCCTGAAGCTCAAATACCTCAAGCCTTCAACTAGAAACCTGGCAAAAAGTAACTGGTAACTATCCATTAAGCAAAACTGGAAATAGCTGAACCTCAAAACTCCTTTCACAGCTGTGCATGGCCGAGAAGGTAGGGCACACTGGTGCTGCCCATCTGCCTCCTCCTCCGCACCTTCTCCTCACAGCCTCATGGCCACGGGGCGTTTGGGCTGCTGGACTGCCTCACTGGTGAGGACGCTCCTTGCCTTCCTTCGGGACCGTGGTAGCAGCCCCAGCTCAGCAGGATGGCTGCCAGCCCAGCCCGAGCCCTCCCAGCTCTGTGCCCACCAGCACAGCACCCACACCGGCCCTGCTGCAACGGGCCATGCTGTGCGGGAAAGGCCATCGTGCCGCCACAGCTGCGCCTGGTATTTGTATTACAATATTGCAAACACTTAGCTATGAGTTATAGCTCCTCAGAGACCAGCTGACTGCAGGTAACATGCATAAAGTGAAGAAAATTCACACGTTCTTGTCCTCAGATGATTTCCAGTCTGAATTCTAAAGAATCTAATTTCTTTCTCAGCACAGCCGGTATCTGGTGGCTGTTTGAGCTTCACTCAGGGTGGGCAGCAGGAGTATTTCCCAGCTTTGCTAGCTGGGCTGCAAATAGCATTCGTGTTAAATATGATTTCGGTTTCAAGATTTGGAGAATATTTTCTTCATATGCTTGAAGTCAAGAGTCTCAGAATATATGAAGACAATAGCTGATCTTAAACAGTCATAAACAACAAGAGAGACACTGCAGGAAGATTCATTAGGAATGACAAAACCAGTAGTATTTCCAGCTATCTTGTGTGACATTTGATTAAGTATTACAGACAACTTTGGTTAAAGGAACCCTGTGCTTAAAGATTAACATATTTTTATCCTAACAATGACAAATGTTGTACATATACCCTTGCCTGTCTTGCAGAAAAGTCAATACTTGTGCAGTGCAGGCTACGAGTGTCAGTCATTTTGGATGGGGTTCACATTTGCTAACTTACCACCTACAAACCGAGCACCTAGAATTACCAGGCAAGCTCTCCTACCTCCTGTTTTTCCAGGCCATTTCACTGTTGCTGAGGATTTAAAGATAAAAAAAAAAAAAGCCACAAGGAATGTACAGGTTAAAACTATAATCCTGTAAATGCCTTAGAGTGATTTTTTTTTTTCTAACACAGATGATAGATCTGTTAAATAAGTTATTTTCGCCTCTTAAATGTTGAGAACAGTTTAGTCCCAAAATGGCATCTTTGACTTATTTAAGCATTTCTCTCTTTCCATCTAAGCTTTGGGGATGCATATTTTTTGAAGAAAAGAAATAGACAGACTGTATCAGCAACTAGAAGAATTACTATTTGGGTTTAAAATTTATTCTCAGAGACAAATTTAACCAAAGTGACTTAAGAGGTGGAATCAGAGATCTGTTTGAAAGAGTATGACGAACGTCTCTGAGCTGTGCTAAAGACTGCTTTTCATCAGCTCAATGTGGATCCGAATTCCCCAGGCGCTCGAGAAGAAAGATGATCTGTTCGATCAGCAAAAGAAATGGAGAAGTCCTGGTTGTTATTTGCTGGTGTCTCTTGGATGACTTTTTTTTTTTATAAACCCCACAACTAAATTATGCTAAGGATTTTAGCTGTCATAAAATTCATTAGACTGGGGAGGATATGAGGGGATCATTAAGTTCATGCCAAAGCAGAGTTCAGAAGTTATTAGGACTGTTACTGGGAATGCTCAAACACTAGTCTCCCGCACCTGACTGACTATTTTAAAGGAAATATACGGAATTTAATTATCTTTTTCTTTTAGGACTTCTAACTGTGGTAGACTGAGTTGAAGTCTGTCAATAGGCTCAGACATTTCTAGTGAAAGGAGAACACACAACGTCATCTGTAGAAATTAAGTAAGCATTTCTACAGAAAACCAGACTGTAAAATTTCTAGCATTTGTCAGGAGTGGTAAGATATTTTTTAGTATCCACCTAAAAATTACTTGAAAGATTTCCAAAGACTCATTTCCCAGTACTTTACTTTGCAATAGTTAGGCTTCTTTAGACCTATCACCAAAATCACTAGTCACTGAGAATATGGATGATATCTGGAGAGTTAAGTATTCCCTTTAGTTAATGCATTTATACCACTGCTGCCAGCAGTGCTGGTGGCAATACGCAAGCAAAGCAAGACTAGGAAACGCAGGTCTAAATATAAATATCTGTATTAACAGAGGGGGATACCTCTGTTCTGTCCTGCCTACATGGAAAGTCAGCAATACTGGACTCTACAAGCCAGTCAGATACTGCAAGAAATTCCCTGTATTGCCTTGAAGCAAGCAAATAGCCAAAATGCTGTTACTGGGCACAAAGCTGGGACATAACTTAACATCCCTTGGGTGGAATATTACTGAAATTAAAATAGGTGATACGAGTGAGATATTTAATTTTTTCAAAAGCGTTGGCATTCCCCCAAATAATGAAACACACTTCAGGATGTGCTAATGTAAATACAGAATCTAACACAGACATCAGGGTTAGCAACATGGAAATGTCTTTTTAACTCCTCAAACTGCTGCAGCAAAGTATACATTTATTTATATCCTGTTAGAAGCTCAAGCAAGAGATTCAGATTTTCTGGAATCTGTGATTTATTTGTGAACTAAAGGCTAATATATTCTTAGGAATGAAGAAAAAAAACCCTCCAAAAGGAAAAAAAAATCTCCAACCCCCTCAAGGTTTTATTTGATCTACAGTAATCCTGTTTTTACCAATCACTGTGCTCAAACAAACTTCAAACACCCTCCAAACAAACAAACAAGCAAGCAGCGCTCCCTCCCACCCGAACCAGCAACCTTGCCCTGCTTTTTTAAATCTGACGGTAACACTGCAATGCATAGCGGGAGGGCGGAGGTTGAGGATCAGCCGTTCCCTATGACAGCCTCGGCAAACGGGAGCAGCCAGCCCTGCAGCGATCCCCTGGAAACCTCCAGAGCAGCACAGCAGCTCTGTCCATGGAAGGTTTCCCAGCTGTAAGGCCAATGAGGAACAACAGATGTATTTTTGCCCCAGATGGTTCCTTGGAGGAAATCTGAGAATCCAACACCACCAGTAAAATGCAGATTCACTATCAGGAAAAAGTTGCATAGGAAGAAGCTAGAAGTCTGTAGGATGATCTGTGAAGAGGTGTGTGAAAAGGAGAGTTTTTTGGTGTGAAAAATCTGTGTTAGAGACACATAGAGCTGGGACTGGAGGAGACAACCCTCTTGAAATTATAACTGTAGGAAGGGCTCATGCTTGCTTTTTCTCAGCTCTGTTAGTGCCACTGAGGTAGGTTGCCAGACAGGCAAGGATGATTTAGATCTGCAAGAACAACTGAGATGATGATCATTGCATTTGCATGGTGAAAATGCTATAACTCCAAGATTTCTCTCGTTCAGAAAACTATTATTGGTAATGAAGTGTGAGTCAGGAAGAGCACAGCTTGACATTGAGATCCCAAGCTGTGTTTGTGGATGGGTGGGAGGAATCCCCTCTTCTTCCACATAAAACAACAGAAAACTCTCCCCTAAAGACTTCTGCAAGACACAAAATCCCTTTTCCAAGGTGAACTGAGTTTCAGCAGTCCAGCAACAGCGTGAGCTCAGCAGTGCCCATGAATAACTTCAACTGCTTGCACAGCTGGAGTGACTGGCCTCCAGACTTGGGCTGATGGCCTTGGAGGGCACCCAGTGCCACCTGCCACTGCTGCTTGGTGCACGGCAGGGTCCTTCCACATGCCGAGAGGCAGTGGCACAGCATCGGGTGCCTGCCCCCCAGCTATCCCATGTGGCGGGTGGTCCTGGGGGCACCAGCGATGCAGGCAGACCCACTGGAGGGGCTGCGTTGATGCTCACCTATGGCACGGGGCAGGTACCTCTATGGCAGTGGCAGCAGCCCCTGCCACCAGCACCCTCTGGCAGGAGAAGCACCACTGCAGAGTGAAGTGGATGGGGAGGTATGAGGAAAATTAGTTAAGTTTGCAGCGACAGACTGACGCTTTATATAAGAGATGTTTCTTTTCTGGTAATAAAAGTTGCTCCTAAAGAATTCCACTCTTTTTTCAGTACAGCTGCTGCCTCTTAATGGGGCGACAGACTATGCTGTCTGTATTAGTCAGCAATAGATGTAAGAGAGTAGCTTTCCTGGCGATGCCAAGCCTCAGTGCAATTTCTGCAGACATCCTCATCTGAAAACACCTCGGGTGACAGTTTGGCAGGCACGCTGGCATTTCCAGCCGAGTCCCTGCTCCTCCTCATTGAACTTCAGCACTGCCTGAAGTCACTAAATGAGACAGAAACCCCTCTGCAATAGGAAGGGCACAAAGTGATGGAGGGCTAGCCTTTGTATGTCTAGATAAAGCAAATAAACTACATGTGGAAGGGGAAAAGGAGATACAGAGAATGTGGCCAGAGGTCACATCTCTGGTCCATGGCAGGACACAACTTTTTGATGCGCGCTGCCCAGGACTGAAGGGATGCTGGACTGTGAGCTGCTTTTCCAGCCCTTCATGTGCCCTCTCTCCCTGCTGCTCTGGGGTGGTACTGGCACCTCTGACGCTAATGTTTCTGCTGGGCTGAGCCCTTGCCTCTGTCTGCTTTGTTGTTCAGGTACCTCTCACCAGCATTGCATCTGCTAAACTCAAAGGAGAGGAAACACACTGCTCTCTCACATTTCTGTGAGCACTGCTTTCCTGGCCCCATCAGCGCGCAGCCACTGCAGCATGGATCTTGCTTTAGAGACCTGACAGCCCAAGTCATGCCTCTTTCTAATCTCACTATTCCCCTTGAAAAGCAAACACATTTCTTTTGAGACCACAGAGAGCACTCATTCCAGCCTCTTGGCTTTCACTGGCTGCAGATACTTTAAAAGACTAACTCCTGTTAATTATAAAAAGATAAACAAACTCAGACCTTGCAAGTGCAGGTCTTGCACTGTCCGGTTCCAGAGGGGAAGAGGCTTTGGAAGTTGGTTTACCAGACACGTTTCTGAACTGTCTCTTGAATTAAAACAGACCCCATTTATTTTAAATGCTTTCTGAAAGCTACGTTCCCTGTGAAAAGAAAGTAACATATTGATAACAGCATGCTCTGCCACAGGAGAGAATCGAGAATCACCCATGCATTGCCTTGAAAACAAACAACCCCCAAACAATTGATCAGCCACTGCTAGTATAGAGACAGTCTATTATGGATAAAAATACAGGTGGAAAAAATTCATCAGGGATGTGCAAATACCGTTATTTAAATTCAAGCAAAGTAAAGCAAGCTTTGCTCTTATAAACAGGAGCAGTGGATTACAAATGCATTTCTCTCAAGTCTTGGTGGAGAGGGAATGCATTTCCAGGCTAGGGGAATCAGACAACTGAGTGATTTCTCTGCCAAGGCTGGGATTTCTGAGATGGCTTAAACCTGACTGCAAGGAAAGGTGGAAGTGCGTAGGAGACTAGTGTATAAATTGTTGCTTTGGCTCCCTGCATGTAATCTGAACACAGCCCCACAGCTGAGCTCTTTATCCAAGCACCCTGGCAGCACTGCAACACCTCTGCTGAAACATCAGCACCCGCGGGGAAGCTGTGCAGCAGCGTCAATCACACAACAAGCCATGGTCTGCCTTAGAAACTCTCACTGGATATGTGAAATGTTTAATTAATTAAAAAAGAAAAAAAAAAAGGTTGACAGAGCAGTCTATGATGAAAGACCATCTATATAAACGGGGGGGTGCGGTGGGGTGGGGTTGTGCATATGTATGTGTTTGTGTACATGTATATGTGCATGTGTGAGAGACATTAAGAGCAAGAGCAGTTCAGCTCCTTGCTGCAGTTTCTACTAATTCTTTCCCACCCTTTGCCGTAACTGTCCATGTGCATGATGTACTTCTCAAAGGAAAGGCTGACACTTGTACATGACATACTATGCCTGACTCAATATTGTCTTAATCTCAAGCAGACCTTGTCTTGAATGAAGAACGATATTAGCCAGACTTTTAAAACCAGAGCTAAGAAAAATGCAGGCTGAGAGTGACTACAATGTCTTTTGTTTTTGTAATTTTAACTGCCTTTTCCTGCTATGGACATACAATACAATGTCCAATTTCAGTTTAGTCTGTCCACTGCTTGCCTTCATTTTTGCATCGTTGTTTTGGGAATCTTCGTGGCTTTCTCTGCAGAACTGTAAACTTCAAACAGCAAAACCAGACCATGGCTGTAGAGCTCTGCCATTTTGTAACTGACATTTCTGCCTAGGAGAGAAAATACGACAAAATAACTCAAATAGAAAAGAATAACGATGCGAATTCACTCATTTTCTTGCAACAGAAAGGGGGGGGGGAAACAGACAACTTGAATTTTGAAAGGCAAACAACAGTAACTAAAAGCACTACATATGATACTGCCCTAAACTTAGGAAAATTAAAGAAAAATTTCAGCACTTTGACTTTTCTTCTCAATTGTGACCATGCAGACAGAGTTATCCATGGGTGCTGGGTTGGCCTTGGCCAGTTGCCAGGCTCCCACCTAGCTGCTCTCCTACTCTCCCCTCCTCAACAGGAGAGTTCGTAGTCGCCTACAAAACGAACTGATAAGATAGCCTGTAATGCCTAGTAGTACCCGAATTATGTACTGTGGGAAAGACACTTCTGCAGTGGCAGAATAGGGTTACCATAAAATATCAACTGTACATATAGATACAGAAATGCTTCCCTGTGCACAGTCTAGGTGTTATAACCCTAAGGTCTGCATAAGTGATTCCTCTGTGAACAATATGGTGGTCTTGCACTGGAGACTGAGCTTGAAGCACAGTTATTTTATACAAGAGAGAAGGTTTAATCCATGTCTCAAGGTGTTTTTGGTTTCAGAATATATCAAATCACTGTAGATGGGAATTACTGAAGTTACATAGCAGAGAGAACATCTTCAGTGTTGAAGACAGTAAGAAAGAGCTACCTTAAATTTTGCTACTCCGAAAACCATTGAAAGAGTGGAGTGGGTTCTCTTGTATCCCTAAATTATTTGGAGTTGAATTTATATTTTTTTTAAGAACAGTAAATCAATATAAAACAAGACTATGCCTATAAATGGAACCAGAAGGAATTTATCACCTTGTATTCAATCAGGAAAAGAAACCACACAGTCTGCCAATTTTTTATCCTTACTATTTTCAGGCCAAGAGATTTTTTCCAGCAACATCAACGTCACTGAACAATATACGGCATTAGCTGGTGAATGCTTATAGTTCAGTGTAGGCAGATGATATATCTTGACTTTCCTGGCTTGAACTCCATTCCGTCTCCACCTCTGCAATATCAGAGACATGAAAGTCCAAAAAGTTATTGCATTAAAAGTTAAGATGAGGAAAAACCAGGTTATTCACTTTAACTGAGAGACCAGGGTCCCTGATGAGAAATCACAAGTCAGCAAATTCTGGGATGACTTTCAAAGGCACAAATAGGTGCTGGGGCTCGTAACCATGGAAAGTCAAAGACAGTCAATAGCTTGGTTGCACCACCCTATTTAAATAGTGACTTAGGTCTGGAGAAGCCGGCAGCCATTTTCAGTCTCTAGTATCTCCATCATCATCATCTATCTCTTCCTCCAAATGCATGAATGCTGTATAGCTCCTCAGTTTGATAGATACATGGATACACTGTCACTACAGCTTCTCCCACTCTAGAAGAACAAGTTGGTCCTGCAGTGGGGAAACCCACAATGTTCTCCCGGCAGCATGGGCGGCAGTCACCACGCTGCGTGAAAGCCAGCCTTGGGCAGGCACACCCAGAAAGTGGGACACAGAGACACAGAGATGTTCATTCTGCTAGTCTGTCCCTTGAGGATACACAGAGACTGCAAGGACACCTTTGCTGCTATTTGCATGCATGCATTAATCATGACAAGCCTGACACAGGGGCATCATTCAGTGACTTTTGTCTTTGGTGCAGAGCTCTTCGGAAAAACTTTTATGTTCATTGTTTGAAAACAGGATTTTTAAATAACAGATGGGAAAAACAAACAAAAAACACAATAAAAAAGAATAAAAAGTCACTGCTGCCTGCCAAATCTGCCATGCCTGGCTAACAACGAGGTCATTCTTTGTTTTGGTTCAGATAAATTATTTTCCGAAAGCTATACTTTACACAAAGAGACTTCATTCAAATATGCAATTAAATACTGCTTTCCTGAACAGAAGTGGCCACACAGAGCATGCTGTCAACACATCCCTGCAAGATTTCTCCAAGAGTTCAGCAGAATAATTAGCTTTGGTACCATTGCACAGTAGTTTTTATCTATCAGAGTTTTATCTTGCCTTCTCTCAGTGGTGAGTCTAAGAGAAATTCTGAACGTTTGCCTCATGGGTCTAATCATCTTATTGATGCTCAAAGCATTTAAATGTGATCTGCAGCCCCTTCACTCTTTGACATTCCAGTTCTTAAAAAAAGTCAGATATTTTGGCAGGTGCTTAGCTCAGACTTGTTCTTTAGGCTATAAGGCTTTTGCCTGTCTAATTAGCTGTGGCAAAAAGCTGAGAATGTTGACAATCTGGGGATGTGAGGTAATAAAAAATAGATTATTTACCAGCAGCAAATTAAGCCCTCCAAGAACCAGTGTGATGAGTTGTGCCCCTCTGACAATTCCCTGTAGCAGATAGATACTACTGTCTCCATCTGTCTGTCTTGTGCACAGTGTACCTGACGGCATTGTTTCTGATCTATTTTCCCATGCAAAAGAATTGATCCACCAAAGCCTTCAGAGACTAAAGAAAGTAACCTTCCTGGTGACAGGAAGCAAAATCTGTGTGCTTCCAAAGATGATTTCCCCAGTTCCCTTTGGGGCAGTGCAAATAATTGGCCAATGTCACCAACTGCTATTCACTACTGGAGATGCAGGGTAGTTGTGCCGTCTTGTTTGGACTGGCAGACGAAGGCATGGAGGAAAAGGCAACTATGAATTATGTATGAGGTCTGGCTCTTCAGAAGCGAGGAGCTCCCTTCCTCAATATGCTGTCTGCTCTGCTCTGTGGCAGCTTCTGCCTGGCTCTGGCTGCGAGGAAGCCGATGATGCTGTGGGGCCAGGGGAACAGACAGTAGTCTAAACTTGAAGAAAACAGAAAAGCCCATATCAAAAAAGCTAGGAATGAATGGGACGTGACTTCTCACCTAGGCACATGGTAAGCGATGCAGAGGGGCAGGCAGGTGCTACAGAAGATTTTTCCCCTCATTTAAAACCAGTCTCGGAAGATGACTAATAGAAACAACGGGCTGAAATCCATGGCTCATTAGGGTAGTCACTTTTATTTCCCTCAGCCAGTTTACCCTAACTGTAAATCTGTCTTGTCCTTACTCCTGTTTTATACCACGCTACTTTTCAAATTCCTCTCCCTAAATGTATTTTAAGGAATGTAGTTTTGGAATGCTTTTTGGTTTACTCAAACCAGGGATTCTTGCAGCATATAGCCTCCTCTCATCCATATTTCTTTAGAAACAGACCAGCCACACTTTCCTGTATGCTTTCCCCACTACCCTGTTAGCACAAGGCATCAGAAAAACTTTCAGGTCCTATAAGCCCATGCAATAGTCTGTTAGCAAAGGAATGGCAGCAAAACTTCTCTGAGATCCAATATAGGGTATTGTACTATTCTTTACTCCAGAAAATGCTGTAAAGACCATCTTTGGATCTAATGTCACACATTTCAGGTTATGTGCTGCAAGGAATTGAAAAAGTCCAATTCTTTGTCAATGCGCTGTTACTGTAAGAATGTTATTCTTTTTCTTAGACAATTTCTTAATCAATATGGACGGAGTAAATGATGTTGTAAAGCTCATACACTTTGTTTTTACAGGAATCAGAGATGACAGCAGACCTTGCCTTTGGAGTGGTCACACCAATAATAATATAGCACCTAGTAAAGGTTACATGGATGTTTTGCTCAGCAAAGACTGCAAATTGTGTAGCATTTGCAGATATACCAACTGCCTCATGTTTTGTCTTGTCTTATCATCTACAAAAGCTAAATATAATGTCAAGGTTTCTTGAGAAGATCACAAAGCAATATTTATTTTATAGCAGTTAGGGATGTCTGAATGAGTTGAACAAACTGACACATACAAGTTAAAACTCCTTTTATGCACCTGTGCTGAATTCCAACAGAATGTTCTCCAAGATTTGGTCTAAAAAATATACAGCTAAATCCTTACAGAGGTGGCCAAGAAAGCAAACTGCAGTTTCTCCCGTCCAGGTAAAAGTCTAGAAGCATCAGAAATCTTACGAGTGTGATTATTGCCAAGAGGTTGTCAGTTCAATTTTAGAGATCAAAGACAATACAGAAACATCCTGTAACTCTGGTTTTTAAGCACTGTGTAAGGAACAGGTAGATATAATTTAGCTTAGCTGGTTTCAGAAAAGGATTGAACATTTTTGCGGAGCCAAACATCTACAATAATAAATAAGGCTGCTTAGAAAAAGCCTGTGAGTGGACTGTGGGCACAAAGCCCACATAAAGTAATGCAAGAGTTTCTATTGACTTCTGTGTGCTTTGGATTGGGTGCTAATGGGTATCAATTAAGATGAAGCTTTCTTTATAGATAAGCTAGCCATAATTTCCTGCTAGTAGAGGTTGCTACACCTCAAATCACTTTGTCCTTTTTAGTGAAGGGCCTGATGAGAGACAAATCTCCATGTGCTGAACTTTGAAGAGAAAGAAACAAATTCCATTTAATAATATACGGCATTCTGTAAGATATTTGCTGAAATAAATTTCACTGAATTCACTGTCTCACTGATGATCACAGTTGGTACTGACCATTAAAAGCACAGAGAACGAGTGAGCACACAAATTTCTGTTTGATTTTCAGCTTTTCCTTCCTGAAAGTACTGGAAAAGACTTGAAAAGCTAACTTTTCAATAATACAATTAATTTGAAAGGAACTTAAGGAGCTGTCTGTGTTTCATAAGGCTTTTAAAATGGATACTGACAATGAACTTGGCAGCTTTTTAGAAAGCTTCAGCATAATGGAAGAAAAAAATAAATTAAAAGAACTCTCTCCCGATGTGCAGTTTAGTAAGAGAAAGTGTATTCCATTATATCTCTTTCTCCTTCCAATATCCGACACTACATTACACTGCACTAAAGAAGCCAAATACTGAAGCAAATTAACTGTCAAGGGGATTTTATCAATAAATAATTGAATTCAGTTTTCAAGAAGGGCCAAGGCTGGTACATTTCCCCCTGCAGTTACGATGGTGTCTTGTTCTGTGCACTTGTTCTGTGCACTTTTGACTGCTACTGTGCACGACTGCATTACCAAACCTTGATCAGAGAAGCAAAGATTTAGGGTATGGAACAAATTTGGAACCACCCCCTCCCCCCCCCCCCAAAAAAAAAAAAAAAAAAAAGAATATATATAGAGAGAAAATAAAGAAGTTGTATTGCTATTCTGACTTCTTATCATTACACTGTATGTGTTAATCCATTCCTAATACCTTCAGAAGCTATTGACTGATCTGATCCATATTCGAGAGGCACATGGCTGCCAAATCAAGTCTACTCGATCTCCAAGTACAGGAAACTTCAATGAGGAAAGAGATCTTGCTGAGGGGAAAACTACAGCCTGACACACTATTTAGACACAAAGAGTTCATGCAAGGGGAAGGGGTAGAGGCTGGGCAGAAAGGAGAGAGACCAACCCTAAGTGGAACAGAAGCCTGAGAAGGAGGTTACCTCATCACAGACACCAGGGAATCTGACCAACAAGATATAAATCTATTGAAAAGGAGGCTTCAGTAGTTGCACTGCTCATGGAGCTGCATGTTTACAATTTGGGAGGAAATGGTCTGAAACTGAAATGTCAAAGCAAAAAAAAATGATGGTTTAATGCAGGGTTTATAATGGGTTCATAATAAAAATACAACTTCTTAAAGGTCCTGGATACAATTAACAGCCATCGTGCATGAAGTGCAGGAGGTATTCACTAATTATGGTACACAAGGCAACCAAACAAAAGGTACATCGTTTGAAATTGCAGCAAGGGTGGTCAAGTTTACCTTTGGGGAAAAATCCTGTTTGGAGGGGACTGCCTGGGCTGGCAGCGAAGGTGCAGCACAGATGCTTCAGAAAAGCTCAGACCAGTGTCTGGGATGTCACAGGCAGGGGACTCCGAGTCCATCAAAAGGCAAGTGGGAATAACTTAATTATCAATGTTTTTACCTCATTTAGACAAATTTTAAATGTTTTGTTGATGTCAAAGATGCTGCCTGATCAGTGGTGCATTCCCTAGCTGCTGTACAAGAAGCAGTGAGTAAGAAAGTAGCTCCTGAGAAGTTATTTGTGACTCAGCAGCATCTAAAAGGTTGTCTCTATGAGGAGCTGTCACTTCTGCAGAACACTACCTGGCCAGACAAACCACCAGATTACAGGTTGCAGTGGGGAGTCTTTATATATGAAAAAGCAAAATACATTGCTAGATGTTTTTGGGTGGTAATGCTCTGGAAGAAGCACTCAATCCTGCTGACTTCACACTACATGGCCCATCACTATTCCTTTTTTTTTTTCTTCCTTTTTTTCTTCTTCCTTTTTTCCTTCTTTTTTAATTTTATAATTCCCTGGTAGCTGTTCAATCTGGCTCATGGCCATCTTTCCATTTAGCATGAACAATTTTGGACAGACTCCTTCCATCTGATTTGTGTATTTGCGTACTGGATCCATACACACAATTACACTCACGTTATTTTCGTAGCGGTGTTTCCCTGTCCATTTGCCAAAGGTAAGCTGTGCTGGCACAGCATCGTTGGTAGGTGTGTCACTTCTGGGATGCACCCAGTGGAAATAAAGGCACCCTTTGGACCTAAAGGAAGACAAAATCATTCAGACTGAGTTTTCAGCTAGTCTGAAATACCCAATGCAGCAACATTCATTAATAAGAAAAGTGATTGTTTTTAATATATACAGAATGCATTTTTTAAAAAGTTGGACACTTAAATAATTAACATTAAAAGTTATATAGAATTGTAATGCTAATGCTTACACCAACAGCCAAAATTGGAAAAAAAATTTAAAAATCTCAACTAAGTTAGGATGCTTCAAGGCTCAAGTTCCATAGCGCAAACAGTTTTTTGCAAATATAAAATGTTTTCTTTTGTGTGCAGGTTTTTCCAAAGTGGTTTCTATAGAGTCTCTTTCAACTCTTAGTATGGGTCAGTGTCAGTAATTTAATTTCTGAACCAAACAGGCCACTAACACAATATAGTACAGCTACTCTGACCTAAAAAATCTGAATTTCTAATGGCATACACCTCACCACCAGTCATCCTTTAGAAACTGAACACTTGCAAGAAATTCCACATACGCCCCTCTGTTATGGTGCAGAGGACAGTTCCCCATAACATACCTGTTTTCTGGATCTTGTACTGTACAGGCAGAGCAGAAAGCAAGGCTCATATGAAAAACAAATGCCTCATTTCTTGCCTTGGACTATGAGAAAGCGTAAAAAACACGTTGTTCTAAAAGGGCTGAAAGAAGTGACACGCCTGTGGCTCCTAAGGAACACAAGCCACTCGTACGAACCCTGCCCTGCCCTGGGCATGCTGGAGTGGGTTCTGTCCCCGTGTCCGCGAGCATCGCTCTGTGGTACCAAGCAAGGCAGCGAGCTCCGACTGCAGCTTCCTGTGGGATCGGCGATGAACCTCTCCTGTTTGCAGACTTGCTTGCAGTTACACCTTCCTTGCCATTGCAGTTGGTGTAATGTGCTTTGGCATGTAAACATCAACAGGTGCGATGCAAAAAGGAGCCCCATGTAGCACAGTGTGGCATGAATTAGTATCCCATTTCAGGCAGGAAAGGGATTAAGAAATAGGCAGAACAACAGCTGATAATGACAGTAACTAAATTAGTCAGCAGGAGATGAGGCTGCCACCCTAAATCTTGAGAACTTTTTCCTATCTCCCACTAGCTTAGATGCAGAACACCTGAAATCAGCTTTGCATGGGGCAGGGAGGATTTTAAAGCACTTTTGAGCAGCACTGCTCAGGCAGTGAGACGCTACAAACAGCAAAGGCAATGCGTAGCTTTTCCCACTCCTTTTCCTCTTCCCCCTTTTGGGAAACATTAAGTGGCAGCACAAAGAATGTCTGAGCAACTGAATTGAAATGCTGTTTAAAGAACAACTGTAAAAAACACCAAGTCAGACTGCTCAAAAGGATTTTGAAAGAAAGATCCTTAATTTGAATGGAAAATGTCTCTAAATCCTTTAAGCTGCTTTGAAAATCTCAGCCTCCGTGCCACAGTTTACATCCTAAGATAACACTGTTATTCTGAAAATAGACAGAACACAACCTTGCTTAAATGAAAGAAGGGGTAGAAAAAGCCAGAATTCCCCTGCAGTTTGGTGGTTTGTGCTTTTTTTTTTTTAAGACAGCCAATTTATATAGAGGGGAAAATAAAAATCTGAGCCTGTGCTTTCAGCGTGGGAATCACTCTGGAGTATCAGCATCAGGCCACAGGCAGTACCCAGATAAGCCCCACAACAAAGAGGGGGTTCCTGGGGAGCAAAGGGTGCAGCAGAGCTTTAAGCTGGGCTCAAATGAGCGGCTGAGAGAGTTTGAAGCACCTGCAGCTACGTAGGAGGCTCTGGATTTGGAAAGAAACTTTATCATCAGAAAATTATGTCACTGCCTAGGACAATTTAAACAAACTAAACACTGCAGCAGGAATTCAAATGCTAACAGAAAAATTCACATGAGGTTTTATTTATTTATTTATACAGACTCCTGCTGTACAGGCACCGTGAGCTGCAGCGCTCACGCATCATAGACTGGAATAGCTCATACATATAATATGTATCTACCTATAGCTCTTTGCGTTTTAGACCCTGCTTATTTATGTAGCTAAACATCCTGGCAAACAAAACCTCATCTTAAAATGGCATGTTTCTCAGGTAGGAATAGGTTCACTATTCTTTGAGGAATAAGTTCACTACTCTCTGAAAGAGGGGTGAAAAAGAAAGGTGGCCCAGGGTCATACAGAGGGCGATGCTGAAATCTTATTTAAAAGTAATCTGGCACGTGAAATAACCAGGGTGTTTAGTATTAAAATTATAAGTTCCTTAGGATGGAGAACAGTACAAAGAGAGGTTTAAGCTTCACTTGTGTTGGAGGATTTATTAGTTCTTGAAAAGGAAGATTTCAAAGAAACTAGTAATGAATGAGGGAGTAATTACATACTGAGTTTGCAGAGAATAAACTAATTATAAAAATATGGTATGTTATAGGCCATCTGCCCCCCAAGAAAAGAACTGAATTGTCAAATTACTGAGCCAAAGATGACACATTATAATTATACTGTTACTATGCAAGATTTAATACAAAATCTAACAACATTTTGCAACAACAACCATTTCTCTTTCTTGTTTGAAAATGAGAGTCATTATATGCTATCATGAGATTTGACGTTGCTTGTCAGTATCCCAATGTGTCAGGATAACTGCATTACCCATCTTTTTGGAATGAGGAAAAAAGCTAGTGACAAACCCAACGGAGGCATATTCCAGTGCTAACTCGGGAAATAAGTGAGTTTCACCACCACTCAAAGCACAAAGTAGTCACTTAATAATCTCAGCCAAATTATTCCGTTCTATGAATAGGTGCATAGACATTTAAGAGAATGCATCAAGCTGGTTGAGTGTCCCAAATGATTTTATCTTGCCTTTGGGCTTTCTTTTATTAATTAAAAATTGAGATAAAATTTAGGCAGTGTTTCCCTTCAATCTGTCTGTTGTTAGAGTCCTTCCTTTGAGACTGCTCACTTAAAATCCAGTTTAAAATCTAGTTTATGTACAAACATCATAAACCCCACCATTCTGGCTGGCTTAGGACCATGAGCCTGTCCTGGCGTAAAGATGCTTGGGACCTGGAGTCCACTTTCAGCCGTTAGGAGAAAGCAACAGTGGTGTAACACAACTAGGAATTAAATGGTTCAAAATGGTAAAGGCTTCATTTTGTATTGAAATAGTTTTGGTTCTTACTTAGGGGTCTTTCTTCACCTTTCATGATTCTTTATGAAGTTCTGCACAGTAATTTCATAAACTTCATGAGATTCAGTACCTGAGATCATCCTACTATAATTAAACTCTATGATATCCAGTGTTTTCTTTGGGATTTTGGTCTCAGGAGGCTTTCAATTGCTATCGGTGAGTTTTGTCTTTCCTGAAAAACACACAGAGGATAATCAAATAATCAGTAACCACCACTAATGTAACAAATGAAGGGGCTGGGGACGGAGGGGAAAAGGTACAGAAAGGCAAACTGGACTGTTTCCTCTTTCAGTTACAGGTGCTCATACCATGACTGTAGACACCATCTTCTTGAATAAAATTGTGATTTTTGCTTTGAAGCTTTGTACAGCCATAACCCTATCACCTTCTCAGAGCAGTTTTTCATCAGTCACATTCTCCCTGGACTTAGTAAAGCTTTTTGTTTCCCATGAGCAAGGAACCCCATAGTCTTACAGCACAGTTGCTTATGTGCCTTCTTACCTCCAAACACTTCCAAAAAGGCATCTAAATTCTGAAACCTGAAGAAAATCAAAACCAGATACTTTTTCCTTGTCTAGTTTTTGTACCCTGAAAGCCCAGGCCCACAAACTTATCTGGGGCCAAATACCACAGGGAGAATATTTCCATCAGCTTCTTTGGTCTTTAGATAAGAACCAACTATTGGCAAGCACAAGTAGGAATGAGAGGTGAAGATACTTTTAAGCAATGTGATTCCAACCCTAACTGCATCCTACTACAGCTAAACCAGAGTCTGCTTCATGATCTTCCCTCTCTCTCACCAGTGAGTAAAAATGGTAATTTCTAGTTCTATAATGTATCTGTGGCAACAACTGAAATGGCTTGCAAAGGGAAAAACCCCCACGTACTGGGAACAGTTTTAGGTGATATTTTTGATTCCTGATATCCTAAAGTACGAGGGGAAATCTCCATTCATGCAAAAGGTCTTAATATATTAAAAAAATCAACAACAACAAAACCCAGGAAAGAAAGAGGGGGCAAAACGCAGAACGGTCAAAGCTTTTGAAGCTTTGAACACTCAGTGTTCATCAGATCTAAAAAGTCCCCGCATGATTACGGCTTCCTCTTTGCCCAGAACAGCCTAGATCTAGATTCAGGTCTCCAGCAGCATCAGCAGCAGTGGCCAGGGATGCAGAAGACAATCTGGCCTGTCAGTCACACAGACCCGAAACCACGTGACTGATAACTGTAGGTTTTCATGCATATTTTCTGTCATCCTGGAGGATCCAGCTTTGGAGCTGAGTTTGCATCAATTCATATGGTTAATGCTTGTTAACATTAAAAGCAGTTCAGCATGTGATTAAAGTTTCTAGCTTAATAAGTAATTACACAGTGTTACTGCAGTCCAGCGTGCTGTACTTTTCTTCCTACAGCACTGACGCGCATACAAAATCAGCGAATCCTTTCATGCTGATGACTTCATTGTATGCTCTGTTCTTACTTGCACCCCCCAAATGAAACGTTTAAGAGGCAGTTAATAAAACTAACAGATGAGACAAATTAAATAGAATTTCTGAAGAATGTATTACAATTTAGTATTAGGATTATTATAAACCAAGTTAAATTTTCTTCCATTTATTTTGGTTCCAAAGAATTTTTGCAGGACTCTAGTATTTAACTAAATCCTGAAACAATAGCTGTATTTCCAGTACAATGAATTAAATTGGCGTATTTCTGGTCACATTTTCAATGACACGAAGATGTGAAGTTGCTACCGTTTTTAAAGAGAGGACATTTCCCAGATGTTTGAAGCATTCAGACTGGCTTTGCTCATTCAGCTTAGCTCCCAGGTGGGAAACTAGACCACATGTGAACAGATCAAAATAATAAAAAGTACCCCCAAATACATTTATGCTGTATATCCAGCTTATTAAGTTAAATTCATACACTAATTCTTCCTCACATGTATATGTATATGTAGCCCTGTACATGCCAGGGCACTAAGAGGTGTTCTGTTTGGTTGCTGCAGGTCTCAGTCGTGCCATCATCATTAGACAAAATCATCTAGTAATTACTTTTTTAAACTTCTAAAGTTGTCCACAGAACAGTATTTTTTCACATTCAGGTGAACAGCTTTTTAAAAAGACTATCCAATAACACAACTACATGTAGCTTTTTGGAGCTGATGTCAAGCCTAAATGACCACTGCTCCAGAAAATTCTTTTCCTTTGGTCTGCATCTTCCCCTTAGCACATTTTGCACATAGCACGTGTCAAGTCTGCAATTTTGCACGTGTGAATAGTGAGCCAATGTCGCCAGCTGAACACAGCCCTAGCTGAGATTAATTGAAAAGCAAACAAACAACCAGAAAAACCCTGAAGAGAGATTTTCCCCATCTCAGTATATGAGAAGAGGGATTACTACTGACAGCAACTTGAGAGAAGAAGAAATAAAGGACAGTGAAGGGGGAAGTAGTTTGCAGCATTCAATCAGTATGCAGCATCAGACTCTTAATTTGCAAAAGCTCTGCTGTAGACGACACTCCAGCATCGCTGATAGCCACTTTGCTTCCAATGACTGTAGCTACTGCAGATGCAGTGTAACAACTTTTGTAGTTGTGGGAAGATTTCCCCAAATGAAAGTGCATGTGAAAACTTTGTTTCCCCACTCATTGTTCAGTAAGACAGAGCACACACAAAGGAGAATCTATTTCTAAGAATTTTTGTATGGACATGTACATGTACACTCTTGGTTGGGTTACAGCATATCTTCACCTTGCTTGAATTAGCTTTACCTCCCTTGTTGTGTACAGGAAAGGCACAATAACTTAAACTGTGTTGTTAGCTCCATCTCTGAGCAACTCCCTGTGAATCCCCTGTGAGGCACCATGACTCAGCCATTACCCTTTCCTTCCTCATTACTCCAGCCCCAGTAGCAGGAGTGTAATATTATCTCCTGCTGAGGTGTATTAGCTGAAGCTTGGTAGGGAAGCAGGGTTGTATGGGATCAAAGCTGTAGCCACCACTTGCCCTCCTGCTAAAAAAAAAAAAAAAAAAAAAAAAGATGTCACCTAGCTGTTTTTTTTTTTAATAAACTCGCTATCTAGTTAGCCTGTGGTAGCCCAGGGAATATTTTAATTTCCTTTCACAGGAACAGAATAGATACTGCTGACCTCCAAGAAAAAAACACAAACAATAGCAACTATATTAACACAGTTTAAAGTAAGCTTCTGAATTTCCAGTAAGACAATATAAAGTAAGGTTAAAAGTCTCTCAACAAGTTTACTCAATACAGACTCAGTTACAGGCGTACTAAAAATGACCAAGTCCTGAAAGCATCTCAGTTGCAAAACAGCAGATGAAAGCGGGCAGTGAATGCCACCCACTGCAGACAGGCGCTGGGGACCAGTACACTGCTAAGTTAATAATAAAGAGGCATAATATACGCCCAGACCCTGCGCTCTGTACCTTCCTTACGCACAGTGAATGCACTCTGGCATGAACTGAACCCTAGGTCAGTGGATTTCTCTCTGCCTTTCTGCTCCAATGGGTTTAACAAGTGTTTGCTTCTGGTGTTAATCCCAAGCAACTGATACCAGAATCACTTCAACCTTGAAATGCCTGCTTAAAATGCTGCTCTTCCTCGAAGTAAAATCATTTTGATCAGATTCTGTCCTCTGCATTTCTCATCTTTTCCTAAACTGAAATGTGAAACATTTAAAACAATAAAAATCACTGTACTGGAAAGCTGCACTGTTTATTTTTCGTATACTGCATGCAAGTGTACAGCAGACCTTTAAGAGTTCTAAATTCATTCTGACCTTCTTCATCGGTTATTTACTTTGGGCCTTGAGGAAATGCTTAGCTTAAATGGCCTTTTTCCCTTTCAGAAATCTAATCTTCCAGAAAAATTCCACTGGACAGCAGGTTTTGTAATGGAATTACTGTAGTTAATTCTTATCACAGCAGTTCCTTAATGAAAGGCTGGAAGAAAGTCAACAGGTACTATATTCTGCAAAAGGTGCTGTAAATATGAATGTCTTAGTTCAGAAAGGTGTGTCATCTCCCCATCAAGATAATTAATGGTCTCTTGAGTCAGGCAATTAAAGGTTGCAATAATAATCTATAAGATATCTCCCTTCCTTTCCCAATTAAAACTTTTCAGACTAATTAAAAACATGGTTGTGTCATGCCGTGTGGTGGTTTCCAACCAGTGCAATAAAATAATGGGTCTCAGCCAGAGAAGATAAACGCTTGAAAAAAATTTACCCATTTAGTACCATCTTATGTCAACACTGATAGATGAAGTTTTGCTTCACATAGCGGAGGAAACCATCTCCTTTAAGGTAAGCCTACAGTAGCTTTCATACAAGCTGAGAGCCTCTTCTTTAATTACTTCTCCTCAGGGAAACCTTTACCCATTAATGTCCTGTAACCAGGAGCCAAGTGCTTGGGTTCCGTGGAAAAAATGAGCCCAAAGTAATGTCAATTATACGAAAAAAGAGAGGAAGATTAATTAAATTTTTTCAGAAATCTCTTCAATATCGTTGTCTGACGTGCTTGCTATCAGTAGAGCATGTCTTCCATCTGGCAGCCTTAACAATATAACATTTTTAGACTATTCTTAAGGTAATTACGTCGAATATACTGAACGTGATGGGAAGCAATTGGTATTAGTTTCAGATTCATCTCTGCACATTCTGGCATTCCAGTTCTGTCCTCAGAGACCAAAGATGTTTTTTGTGTGTTGCTGGTCAATAGGTTTTTCCATTTCTGGTTGGTTTTTTTTTTGTCCTGCTAGCTGGGATTCCCTAGGGACTCGGTGTCACCACACAGCTGGGGCTCTCCCAGAGGAATCAGTGGGGCAGCTCACAGTACTGTGACCTGGTCTCTGAAAGGAGGAAAAAAGGACGGACCCCATTACCTAACGCCTACAAAGACCTCCCGCAGCATCTTCTGGTGTTAGTATAATAATTTTTGGACTTAAACTCCTCTTTGCCCATTGCAGAGATCTGGGGATTTATCATTCTTGTACAGCCAAATCACATCGCTCAGCAGTTACACTTTGAATGACTGCCGTCTCCATTTCTGTCCCAGAGCTCGCCACCTAGTTAGGGTTAGCTAATGACTGTAAATAGCCTTGCATCTTGAACTAAACAAATGGGTGTAATTCTCTCTATTTTTCTATTGAAAAGAAAGGGGTTTGTGGTATCACACAGATAAGCGTGCTGCATGAGAAATCTACCTGTAGGATGTGAACTGTAGGAAACTGTTCCCACCCTCGCTGTGCTGCCAGTGTCTGGGGATGCGGGTCAGAAGCTCTGGGATCATTGTGGTGCTGAGCTGAGCTCAAGGGAATACAGCAAGGTAGCTGGGCTGGTGGCTGCTGGGTGACACTGAGGAGCAGCAGAGCCTGTTCACCCCCACCTGTAACGCAGAGCAGTAGGATACTCAGGTGGGGTCTGAACCCGGGCACAGCCGCCCCTTCCAAGACCCCAGGCAGCCACAGGAGGATACGGCTGCGTTTCCACGCCTGATGAGCCACTAACAAGGAGATACTGTCAGTAGATGTGCAGATGCTACAGTGTCGTTCACTCTAATCAGCTTACAGATCATTGGACGATAATAAACTGCATGATTTACACTGAACATAATCTAGCTTTGTCTCTGTTTAAAGCTTTCTTAATACCTTATTTCTGTCCGCTCTGCAGCTCATTCCCTGGCTCCCTAGCTAACCAGGGCATTCGGGGGGATCACTATGTGGCTGAGGTTGACATCAAAAGTCTCCAGGTGTGGAACTGATGGCATCAGCTTCTACTACTCTTCTTATTGCAAAACTCTTCTGCTCATAGGTCTACTTGTCATTTTTCAGGCTTCCTAAATCTTACCTTACTAAAAAAATGATTTCCAATATATTTGGGGGTTCGCATCAATGCTGCTATAAAAACAAACTCACGCATCAAATCTGGACAATATTTTCCTGTGTCAGATTGTCTAGGAAACTCCATTTTTGCCATGGTCTAAAATAATTCACTGTAGAAAAATGTGTTTGTTCTTGCCCCAGAAATATGATCTTGATAAGGAGTCTGACTAGAATTACACATATGATCCTCAGTTTTGGGTTTTGTGTGTATATAGCACCAAGTCTCTGAGTCACTCTGAGCTAAATCGGGTTTTTGTAACTTATATCAGTAAGATCTAAGCCATGAAGCAAAATCTGTTACTATCAACTGCAGCGGAACGGGCAGCTTCAGACTGTACTCCTTGTATCTTATGGTGCTACACAAACTTCACACTTGCCTCTCGTGGAAAGAAGAAATTGACACACGGAGGACTTGACAGAAGGCAGCTAGCTGGCTTCTTTGGAAAGGCCGGTCATTTCTTTAATTGAGAGCTATAGTAGATCAAAGAGACAAACTTTGCCCTTGGGTCTTTCAGACGAAACCATGTTTATATATAATTTTACCACTGAACCTATGAACAAAAATGAGGTTCACTTCTAATATTTGACACTCTATGAGAAAACTATGAGCTTAGTAGCCTGATCAATTATGTCTATTCTTATATGTGTCATTGTTAAATCTCAGTACTGGATTCATCTAGCAGTGTGAGAAGAACAGCTTGCATTTAAAGAAATACTGCACAAATTTCTAGTTCTTGGCATTGCAGGAAAACTACAAAAAAAAAAAGACACAAAGCTGAACCCTGAATACTCAACTACAGTGAGAAAAATAAAATTTTAATGATCTCATAAATTTGGAGGCCTTAATCCTGTTTGTTGACTGCTTTGGGCTAAGCAAAGCAGTATGAATGAACAGTATACCAAGTTCTAGATAAAATTTCAAGGCAAGAAATGTTATAAACCTGTGTATAAGGAACCAACACCTTTGTGAAAAAGATAAATGGGGACACTGCCATAGGCTTGTTTGTCTGCGTCTCTGTCACTTTCCTGGAAAGATTCACACCTGCTACAAGTGAATCATATTTTCTCTCTGTCCAAAAGCTACGTTCAATGTGTGAAACTCATGGCCTGCTCACAGGCAACACAAGAACGCAGAAGTTAGTTAAAAGGGAAAAGAGTTGTTTGCTGCAAATATTTCACTCATCTCTGACTATGAGCTAATGTAGACAACTGAATCTGACAACTGCACTGGTATTACCAAGACTGGATCAAGCTTAAGGTCTTAGATAAACAAGGCAAGTTTGTCCTCTGCAGTCATTATTTACACAAACTCAGGCATACATTGCTGCAGATGTCAGTTCGGTTCCTCTTCTGAAGGTCATTTCTGTAGCCTAAAAGATAAGTTTTAACTACATGCTTAGAGACAACCTGACATTCTGAATGAGAAGCTCCCTCCGGAGAAGCTGCATTGCCCATCTCCCCGCCTCCAGTTAACTGTCCCTCGTGCTAATTAATCACTGAATTGAAAGCTTGGGAGAGGTACTGAGTACCTGCATCTTCGACTCCTGTGCAGTTCTGCTACAGCTATAAAAAACGAGGTAAAGTTTTCTGCTTATACAACACAGATCATTAAAGGATCTGTAAAGGCTAAACATATGCACATACAGTCGATGAAGACAGGGGTTCACGTCTGAACCCTTAAATTCAAATCCACGTGTACTCTGGGAAAACAAAGACATCAGAAAGAGATATGCACAACTTCTTCCAAGTCATGCGCAGCAAATCAGTCATCAAGCTGGACAGGAGGTCAAGATGCTTTCTTAAGGAATATTTTCACCTTCTGCTAGTGCCCATTTGAGAAGCTTGGAATAGCCTGGTTTGGGAAGCCAGAACAGCAAGCTACCTGCAGGCACGACATAGACCTGCAATCACATGGTCAACTACAGATTTTTAAAGCAATGAAACGATAAAGAGTGAAAACAGGACAATCTGCTTTGAAGACCAGAGTCTTCTGGGATTCAAAGCCATAACTTTTGTTATTTCCTTCCTAAAATGTTAATTCAAATGTGCAACGAAGTAAGTGCCAAAACAACTTGTAAAACTTTAAGTAACCCCACATTGACAGAAAAGAAATATTGCAGAATGTGCTTCATTCCCTTTGATCTATGATTTATTGATGTACAGTATGAAATATTCATTAAAACAGACTGCTGTTTCCCGTTGATTTGTCATGTTTTTAATTCATATTTTAACACATTAATAAAACTGACACTATTAATTATTTTTTGAAATACCAAATATATTTGAGATGTAAAACTGGCATGGGTTATGTTTGATATTAAAATAGCAGGAGGAATTAGTTCAAGCAAAATATGATCTGCATGTGCTTGTAATGATATTCTATATTCTTTCGCCCCAAACAACTCCCTAGTTCCCTTCACTACTTTGAAACAACTTTAAATTACAAATGCAATCTTCACTTAGAAGCGGTTGTAACATTAAGCTCATGCTGCTTCGGCATTTCATACAAATACATATGTTCATCAGTCTTTGTTTTGGAGGTAACGTAAATATATTGGAGGGGCACAAGAACCTGTTTTTCTGAAACGATTATGATCTTGGTCTTCAGTGGTGTGTTTTTCTTAGCAACACTTTGGTTTAACAATCCACAAGGCAGCTCTGTTCTGCCACTCCATCTGCTGTGTAGTAATAACAAGAAGGCTTATTCATCTTTAAGGGCAGTGTAGCCTATCCTATAAAAGGCAGACTCATAAGTACAGGTTCTAAGTTGGAGGAGGGCATGTTGAAATGTGCCCATGAAAAATTAAAGTTCATATATTGGTCAGAAAAACACTACTGAGGTACGTTCAGTTATGCCACCCAACTATTTGGCCCTCAGAGATGAATTGTAAAGTGCTGCTAAAAATCAGAACGATCACCTTTTAGGGCTGTATTGTTAAACTGGTGACATTTGAGATCTGGCAAGTTCTACTTCGGAAGATTTTTATTTTTTTTTTATCTGAAACAGGCTTATTAATTTGCTAATTTTAAAAAAAGTTACAATTTCAAATAAATAAACTATTTTAAACAGTACATCATATGAACACTCAGAAATGACTTCTTATTTCTTCAGTGAATTATTTTCTAGAGCTTATAACTACAGAGAAAAGCCAAGACTGCTCAAATGCCTTAAAAACCAGCAAGCAGCTTCCCCCCCACCCCATTATTGCTGCTGAAATAATTTAATTAAAGTAAGTACAATCTTTTGGGTTACAACCAAGCCAGACTTGCATGTTTCCTTCAGTGTCAATTCTGCAATGTGAGACAGGCACAGCTGTGTATTACAGCATCAAAACCAGCAGTACGAGAGGTCTGACAGCAGGTAGGGGTTTCGTCCAGCCTCACACTATCGCAGGTGACCATGACACATCAGGTTAGCTGGGTTTGGACCTAAAGGCACAGTTTTGCAACTACACTGTATCTAGGTGCTAAAGTTCATAGCATCCCAGGTGGAGCTGAGCCCAACAGAATCTTATGGAAATTTGAGCTCCTTTTTGTACATGGACAGGTCCTCTTGCAAGATGAAGAAATTACAATAACCTGTGCATAATATATTAAGAGTGCACAACTGGAGTCTAAAAGTTATCTTTTACGCCATGAGACACAGCAGAGTCTTAGATTTAATCAAAATGTAAAATAGAATCTAAATTCCACCCAAACCTGAAAGGAGTCCCAGCAAGGCAGCAGTTTTCAAGGATGGGGAGAATGGCAGCGTTGAGCAGGAGCTGGAGCCCAGACGGTACAACAGCGGGAGACTGTTGGCTGCTCCTGCGCCTGCCCGTTGCCTCCACTGCTGGAGCGAATCAGCCCACTGCTGCCGGTGTAACACCGAATGGGAGCAATGCTCCCACCAAGGCCTGAAGCGCCAGCCCTCCTAGTTTGCCAGGATATTTTAAAAAAAGACATGTCCAGAGTAGATTAAGGATTCAGGAACTTGTCCAGGCATCACTGAAGGACCTGTACCCTGTGTCAACAGCATCCTTCTTCCATGGCAGGAAAGCAACAAACAAAGGGCTTGCCTGGGGATTGGAGAAAGCCCTGCTACATTGCACTGTGCCTGAAACAGAGAATTGCAAAGGCAGCTTTTGCCTTGGTCCCTTTGACCATTAGGTACCAGCCCGGGCCTCCTTGCAAACACTGAGTGCCGGTGGGACGGAGCGTCCCATAGGTCCCATGCTGCTGTCCTTTGGCAGAGAACGAAGAAGTGTTGCCCACTTATTACACACATACATTATCTGCCAGTCTCAAATCCACGTGTTTCCTACTGGCAACGTGGAAGCTTAAAACTTTCAATCTTGTTTCTTTTCTTTTCCTTTTTTTTTTTTTATTTATTGATTTGTTTTATAGTAAATCAGCATTTCAGCTGACCTTTAAAATTGAAGTATCCATGGTTCAGCAGCTCCCAAAGCCTTTGCCATCATGTAATTATGGAACTGCGCTTCAGGTCTGTTTAGCAACCGACCTCGGACAGGAAGTTCTGCAAATATATTGTAGCTGCTTCTTTATTAACTGTCAGCAACTTCAGCTACTGGAGTTTGAAAGCCACCAGTACTCCAAAGAAACATCCAGAGCTGACTGAAAATAGGAAAGAAACAGCACAGCAACAGGCCAGAATCCTGCAGACCATGCAGCAGGGCATGCCTATGTGATTCCTGATGCTGCATTTCCCATGTTGTGGCTAAAATTTCAGTGCCACCCCAACAAAGGGGCTGTGTAAACTTCACTTTCAACAAGTTAACGACACTGGAAAGCACTCACTGGTCCAGAATAAACACCCCTTCCTCTTCTGTGTTGTGGACAAGGCTTTATATGCAAGTATGATTGGACCCTATATTGGGATGGAATGGATGCTGGTGAATTATCCTGCCAATTATCATTTTCTCTTCACTAGAACTGAACAAAAATGTAACAGAAAAAACACCAAGAAGTGTGTAAAGCTTAATATTTGAAATGTCGTTGTAAAGGGAAAACAGTCCTTAATCTAGTAAAATCGGGTTTGCAACTGTCTGGGCGTGCCTGTGCAATACCATCCAACTGCAAATGGGCAGCCCCTCCAGATGTGCTCATGCAGATGTCCTCTGAAAGGACAGAGGCCTAGGGGCCACAGTACTGCTTTTAGTACCCAAAATACTACTTACAAATCTTGTTTAGGCAGCAGTGATAACCTCATAGTACCCTACATGCACACAGCCAACAGGAGCTGTGTTGAGCACTGGACTGTCAGGGAGGTCTAGCTGACCCTACAAGAGTTGTCGGGCTATTTGTTTATTTGCTTTGCATATGCCTCAGTTTCCCTCTCTGGAAAAGAAAAAATACAGCACTTGGAATTTGTGGATGATTTAGGAGCTATACATTATTACTAGTCTTCTCATCTGTTTTTGACAACCAGTGATATCAGGTCAAAAGCAAAGCGAGTTTTCATTAATGAAACATGAATCCTTCCCTAATACAGTGGGACTGAGCAGTCTGTGGGATGATTTTGTTGTCTGATATCATTACCCTTTATGATCTCATATTTTATGGTAGTTAATGCCATTGGAGGAAAACATGATTAGAGCAGAAAGCAGCTTCAAAGCAGCCATTGCCTAGTGCATTCATCACACTTGACGCTTAGCTGGATTTTTCCTCTCTACAAATATAATCAATCAGTGCAGGTAAAGAGTTAGTTGCAAATAGAAGCACTTTATGTGAACTAGTGTGTATCCTGTTTTTATCAGTGTGCTGAGAAGTGTAGTTAGAGTGGGATAAGTTATGTGGTGTGGGCTTAGGCATTAATGAATATGAGAAACTAAATTATTGGATTTTGCAATGCAAATTATTTTTTCAGCACAAATTCTTCATTTTTGAATGTTAAGGACCCATAAAAAATGTCAATGGTTTATGAATTAGGCCATTAGCATGCAATTTGTGATTCAAACAGTACCACAGCCTCATGTAATAAGTGACTGAATAAAGAGCAGCATTCCTCTCTACCCTTGCAAAATAGTTTGCCAGGAATTTCTGAAGGCAAATGCAGGGAGATGTCACACGAGGGACTCATTCACTACCTCTGGAGAGGCACGGTTACACAGCGGAAGGGTCCTGTGTATGTCCCTAAGCGCAGTGCCCAGGAATGCTGAGTTGCTGTGGCCCGTGCGATCGTGGCAATGGGGAACAGGCAGCTGTGCACATCAAACAGCCCCAGGGCTCCTGCTCAGCTTCTACCAGCTCTTGGTGTATGTGCACATGCACAGGTGCTACTACCCCCATCTGCCAGCAATAGCTATGTCTTTTGCTGGAAGTACAAACAAGTTTAACAGTCTTGTGAAATTTCTCGAGACTTAAAAAGAAATAATAATATTCACCCATGCTGGGATGAACATTGTACTTTTTGAATAAATACATCTCGACTGAAGACAAAAATTGTGCTGAGCAAGCATATCTGAGAGGTTTGTTACCCTGCATGGGACAAGGCAGCACATGGTAATCTGAAGTGACCCAAACATAAATATGTGCTGAAACTGCAGGGAGAGAAGTGTTGTCAAGGTGGGTAATTCCCAATTCAAACAATAGTACACTTCTATTCCCAGGATGGTACTTCAAAAGGTAACAAAAATTCACAACTATTATGGATATAAAAATTCATACTTGCCCACGATGAGAGCAATTTTGGAGAGAAAATGCTCAATGTAAGAACATTTCTGTGGCAGGTTGAATATTGGTGTTACCTAAAAGATCTCTGTTTGCAGCTCCTCAGCGTGCTGGGGTAAAAAATATAATCAGAAACAAGAGGAGCCAGAGGAATGGACTGAAGAGGTATGTTAAACAGGTTTCGTACATTATGTACACTCTTAAAATAGTATATATGTGTTATACATTATACTGTGGTGCATGAAACTCCATGAGCAGAAGGGCACTGCCAATTTGAAAGTCCAGTTCTGTTTAATTTCTGCCTCTGGCATCAATGATCCTCCCTTTCTCTGCTTACAAATCAGTGGCATGAAGGCTGAAGCTTATTCCATTACAGAAGCTGACCTTTGATATGGTCTCTAATGAGGTAGAAGCTATCAATTCCATGGACCTCGGTAGGGGATGTGCACTTCTTACAATACAGTGGCATTCATCACAGCGCTAGTAGCAAAAACGGATAGGGGCTGATCAGCTGGTGGTGAAATAGAGGAATGGAAAGAAACCTTTGATTCAGAATCAGAAACTACAAGGATTTTTGGCTGCCCCTGCTGCTGGCTGTGTTAGCACTTAAGGCAGTGCATCTTTTCCGTCAGCCTATCTTAGCTGTGTAACAGAACTTGCCATGGGCCATATCCCAGAGTCTCTGACCTGGCTTTCAAGGGTAGAGCGAATCATGCCCCGGAATTTTCTCTCTCCCTTCTTGCAGCTGAATACACACACTTATATTACATGTTTGCATGTACTTATCAGGCAGTTAAGAGATCAAATGTGATGGGAGTGTTTGAAAAACTGGTAGATCAGGCTAGTTTCAAATTTCAGAATAACACTAGATTAACATTTACTAACAATATAGATTGCCAATGGTCAATTATTAGTCTTCATGAATAATTAGCTTTACATATGCGGATCACTTACCCTTAAGAATCTTATTCTAAATTAGCTGAGAGTGTACAGGAACCATGAAGTTGGTGCGGGCAGCTGGTGCTGGCTCAGGGTGGCCCAACTCATGAGCTCTTCCCTGTCTTTCTTTTGCTTGTTGTTCCTGTTCTGCTCATAGCCTTCCTCTCCAAAATGAGCTCCCATCTGCTTCTGACCATTTATTTTTTGGGGGGAATCAGGCCTTGTTCTAGTTTCACCAGACATCTTCCTTGCTTGATCTTATACACATAAATATGGAGAAGAAACATATAAGTTTCTTTTTGTTTCATCATACACCTTTACTGCCTCTCCTGTACCCTTTTTTCTTGCAGATTTTACTATGTACATGTTTTCCTGTACCCCCGTTTGTGCAAGTATACAATTCCCCCTTGACTACCTTGCTGCCACACATTATTTCTATATTTCTGCTTAGATTTGAAAGTTTGCTGCTTACCCTATTAGGTGTTACAACATCAGGGCATACTTACACACCGCCAACAGATACACTACTTTAGCATGCTTATGTCCAGGTTGATCATCTTGCTTAATATGCTTATACTCCATAGGTGCACCAGGCCCCTGCTTTAGCTACACTCTTTCACATTCAGTGGAATTATTTTGTGGTCTTTTCTAGTGAAAGTGTCATTACTGCTAAAACTGTAATTAAGGATGATGCTTTCCTCTCTGCTTGTTTTACCCACCCAATGGGACACCTGCTGCTTGTAGAGAAGTCACAGCTTATGGCTAACCTCCTGCCCACCACAGTTATGGTAACCGTGAGCGGTCCTTCTCCTTTTTAAAGCAAAGTTTAAAAATGTATCCTTCATCCCTCATGTTTTAATGGGCTTGCTGTTATCATCAGATGCTGAGAGCCTGGGCCAATGGCTAGCAGCTGAAGTCAGTGGGGTATAAAACATGTTAACAGGAACGCCAATTTATGGCTGCTTGCTGTTACCTGACCACAGCCACACAATCCTGTTCAGTATTACAAAAGGCGGTGTACCTGCCAGCACCTGTCAACTCCCATGACCAATGTTCGTATTGAAGCACCTCAAGGACTTGCTTTTACTGCTCACCACAATATCAGATGCTAATACAGACCATAGCCCTCCCTCACAGCAGGGAGCAGGGGATCGAGGAGACCAGGGTCTCTCAAGCATGAAACATCAGTACTTAGTACCTCAAAGTGCTGTCAGACTGCTTATGGCATGGGCAGAGGCACCTTTCCTCTTCTGGGCAGTTGTTGCAGCTCAAGTACTGAAAAGGTCAGAAATCACACCCCCTCCCAGAGGGGACATTTAGTAGTTTTGAGTTACCAAAAACCCTAAGTTAAGGCTCTAATCATCAAATGTTACTGTGCCACCACCTCAGCCTCTCTTGATGTAGTTAACAAAAGCTCATAAAACAAACCCTTCCCCTGCACAAAACCACACACAGGTACAGACAGTCTTGAAACACAGCACCTTGCCTGCAAAGGTGGTAAAGCTCAGAGGATGCATCCAATGCTGCTCCCTGAATCCTGACCAAGAGCCCCTTCTCCAAAGGTTAACACGCTTGATGTCTTCAGAGCACTAAGACAACATGCCCCCCCATCCCCTGAGCTGCAGACGGGGGAGAAGGACTCCTGGCCAATGGAAGCTTTACTGGTCTGTATCAGCCTGGGATGGCAGTGCCGGGGAGGCTGCCCCAGGGTGGGGGCTCCCCACAGATGGGCTCCAGAGGGGTGAGGGTGCCCAAAGCACAAGGCTCTCACATGCTGAGAAACAATAACTTGGAGGTGTTTGCACTAAACAGAGAGGCAAAGAGTTACTTTCTACCAATATTATCTCAAATTCAGGTCAACAGTGGTTTTTAAACTAATAAATTGTGGGGGAAAGGTTGCTTTTTCAATAAGACAAAGCAATAAACTCCAACCTATGGCCCTTATCATGATTAATCACAGTGAAGTGGGTTGGGCTCATGCTCTAGTTGACCAGAACACATCTGATTCAGTGCAGCTGTGTGGATTTACATGACTCACAGAGATGTGGCAGTAATTTTTAAATTATCCTTGGTGCTTTGGATTTTAGTTTCATGACCATGTTTACATAGCATGCCAATCACCTCTTAACATGGAAAGCAAGCGGTTTATTTCTTATTGTGATATCACACAGTAATAAAGGGAATTACAGTCAAATCCTTTTTTATAGGTAAAGAATACCTTCTTGCATTTTTTTAAACTGACTGCTAGGGAATTGTTTACAGCTGTCATGTTTCCAGTGCCAAACCTGTGCCCCATCTCTTACCCTCCCGTGTCTGTACTCCTCCCTTCTGCACCGTGCACCTCCTTCTCAGTGTCCCTGCCGTTGTACTGAGCCTGTATTTCTCTATACTGCATCATTGTGCTGGAGTCATAAATATCCCATCCCACCTAGAACACCTGCTTGTTATGGTTATCTATATAAAAGCACAGATCTCCATCACAGACAAACAAAAGTAAAGCAGGGACAGACGCCTGATCAGTCAGAGGAATTGCCAGCACAGCTAAACCAAGTAAAGCAAAGTAAAGATCAAGAAGAGTTCAGACAAGGCAGACCCAACATGCCTCCAGCCTGAGGCCTTGCAAATGCAGGACAAAGCTTATGACCTATTACCTGCCAAGGCAATACCATATTACAGGGCTGCACTGCTGCAAATAAGGAACTAATTGCTTCTTTGTTGTCCTGTGTTTACTCATTATTGACCAGGAAGTACTCACCTGCAAAGGGTGAGCTCCTGTTCTGATCTGGGTGGAAGCTGTAGTTGCAGTGGACCATGCGGAAAATTTGTACTTGACCTTGAAACAGGTTAACTAGAAAACTTGTATTTCCAACCAGATCAGCTTTTAATTTGTGAGAATGGCTATGTAATCGTTAAAAAAAATAGCTGAAAAAAGAAAAATATCACAGCCAGGATGTGCTGATAGAAATGAAATCTGAAACCCCCAGCTGAACAACAGTAGTCCTTTCCTGGAAGGCCCCTGTACGAAAGCGTTAAGAGATTAGTCACTAAATACAGCGCGATAACTTCTTTCCTCCAAAACCAACCACCCCAGCATCCCGGCCTTTCAAAACCACAGTCACACACTCCTTCCTAGAAATGAATGATGGTTGCCTGGTGTAATAAAACATTCAACTTCACAACAATGCTTTGTAAAGAAGAAAGTTCATGAATTTTTAAAATTATTTTGTAAATCACTCTGAAAGCTGACAGTGAAGGCTAACACCTCTGCTGCGTACAAGTGCCAGGTTACCCACACATTCAACCTGACACTGGGATTTGTAGGAGCTGCTCCCCTCTGACGTGTCAGAAACCCTCCTCTTTACCTGATCGACGCATTGACCCCACACTCAGCGTAGCGACCCACCCCCCACACTGAGCTGCCCAGGCTCTCCTAGGCTATTCTGTCAGGAGAAGCTGCTCTGAGGGCTGTCCAGGACTGTGTGCCTGCCTCGGAGACAGGGCCCCAGGAAGCACGGGCAGCAAAGCTCGTGAGCGGCTTCCTGAGAGATTCCCAACCAAGAAACGGGCAGTCTGAAGTGTATTCGTTTTGCAGTACCCATGACTGCTTCTCTTCTTGGAAAGAAACTGGCGGGTGACTGAGGTTTTGTCTATAAGTGTTATAAACGATAACAATTAAAAAAAAAATATTTTGGGTTCAATCAATTTAGGTTGAGAAACGATAAGCAAAAACAGCGCTGGGTGCACAGAGAACTCAGTTCCACCACACGCACACCTGAGTCCTAAAAGCAGCGTCTTTTATGCCCGGATCTTGACCAATCTCCTCTTGCCGGACGTTCATCCCGCTCTTTCCCCATTGGGCCGTTAGGGTACACCTTCTCCTCCTATTGGCTCTCCTTTGGCGCGCTTTTTCAAATCTCAAGGTCTTTGTCTCCTTCGGTGGGCCTTCTCTGGCGTGGTTTCGCTTTCCTTATCTCCTTTGGCACGCTTTTCCAAGCAGCAATTGCCGAAGGGGAAGGGGAAGCCATCACATTGTCTTAAAGGAGAACCACATGTGCCCACTCACCACAACTGTGATACAGGTCCCAGATTTACACAGGGTACAACAATTACACTTATCACAGTACATTCTATTTTTGACATGAATCGTGACTGTGTTTATCACATAAGCATTACCAGAAGTTAGAGCAGCATCCAGATAATTTTTTGTGGAATCAGAGATATCCCCAGCACTAACGACTAGCGCAAATCGCCCTTTGTAAGGTAACACACTCTGCAAAACACTACAGATGGGACCGAGCTGTGTGGGAGGAAGGGCAATGCGTTTCACACTCCCCTTCTTACTCCATGCTTCCATGCAGGGAAGCGGCTGCTGGTTTTTGGGCAGCCTGGTGATGGCTATTGAACAGTGCAGCAAGAGAGAAGGAGGTACATGTCAGCAAAGCTGAAAACTGAAGGTGAGCAACAGCACCTGAAGGAAGGTGGGAAACATTCACACATCATCAACTCAATATACACCAATATAATATACTGAAAAAATTTAGTAACTATGGTTGCACCTGCAGAAGGAAAAGAAAATAATATCCTTGCTAAACTGCAGCAAGTGATTGTCTGGAGAGATCTTTTGCTCTGACTGCACTAGGTGAGAAACTGGCCAAATTTTTACTGCATGGTGCTACTTAAGTGAGAAACTCCTCCTTCCTCATCACCCGTAGGAAAGCAGCACAAGTGAGAATGGGTTTATTGTGCATCTTTCTCCCAGGGCTGCTGCAGCAAGGGCTAACAGCCTCCCGGTCCTCGCAGCACTGCACGCTCTGGGTTCAAACCCTGCTGGTGACCCAGATGGAGAAGTTGTTATACAATGTTCTTTAATTGGCAATTTTCTGCTCTGTTCTCTTCTGCATCTGTTATTTATGTATCACAGCTTTCCTGCATGCTGGTAGACAACAAGGAACTACAGCAGTGGTATCCCCTCATATTTAAAATGCAGACAGACAAAACCCCCAAATTCACATAACAGAATGGTTCATTACACTCAAAGGAAATTTTGTTGCTTTCCAAAACATTTCTCTGAGATGATAAAGCCCACATGGCTGCTGCACAACAACTACTGAGCAACAGAGGAAGAACAAAGAATAAACCAAACAGCAAGATGCTTAGGCAAAGATGCTGACCCAATATAGTGGCTTCCAACATGTAGAGCTGCAACCACAGCACCGCCTTGGAGTTAAGTGCCGATGAACTTGGTGTTATGCCAACAAAATCATCAAGAAGCTGGATCTCTTCTTGTTATTAAATTGGGCAAGCAAACAAATGAAAGGAATCAAAGCAATAACAGAGGGCAGATAACCCCTGGGCTATCTCGTAAGCAGTGGCTGACAGATGTGGATTACTGAAAAAGTAAAGAGCTTGCCACTTGTATGTAATAAAGCCAAAGGGATTTCAACAATACCCTTTTTGTTTTAAAGAAGAGCAAAGGCATATATTGTCAAAACCATAAAGCTTGCCACAGCGAGCTGCTGTTCTGTTTCTGAAACTATATAAAGACATCACAGGCTTATGGTTTTGAAAGGAGTGACAGCTATTGCATGCTGAAATGTTTCAGTGAGGCACTGCATGGAGCAGCTAAGGATCATGCAGGGAAGCATCATCTATTTGTTCCTCGACAAGAACACCTGGATGACCTCTCTGAACTGGTCAGTTGGACTTACTGACCTGGACATTTATCATTGCTGGATGTTTGTTGCGGTTTTTTTGTGTGCTTTTTTTTCCCCAAGCAAGCTCTAGGAAAGCAGTATTTTGGTTTCATAAAGAACCCAGAGGTAGAAAAAAGGTTGTCTTGCTTGTTTTCCATTCTTGTGCTGACCAGATATAATTTGTCATCCGAGGATGCAAGCTGCCATTTGAACTAGAGCTTGTCCGAATTTTGGCACAAGTACTAGTAGAGCTGTAAAAGCTCCACCTGTCACCATTTTCACTGCCTAGTCAGCCTACAATGTTAAGGAAGCATTAAAGGTCTCTGAAGAGCTCCTGCCTTTGTTGGTGTTTTAACAGTCTTTAAGGTCTTCCCTGTCACATTCAAACATACACTGTACTTTTTAAAGACTGAGATATTCCTGTCTTATTTAAGCCCTCATTTTAGTTGGTAACTGCTATTTTTCAGTCTGTGAAAAATAGATGTGGTGGGTATTGAATAGCAGCATAACAAGTAACCTTTTTTCATACAACACATACACAGTAATTTGATACACACACGGAATCGATGCAACAGAGAAAACCTACCTGACAAACAATATGCTCCTCTGTTCATCTATTTCCATTGCATGTACCTCTAAAAGCTTCAGTGAAAAACATGGGAATATCATCTTTAACAACATGACACATCTTAAACTTCCCATATGCCACAGAGCAGATTTTCTGTTCCTTCTAAGTATTGATGTTCAGCCTTTCACATCATAACCCATTGGTGTTACCACTGGGAACTTTCAACAGGGCCAATTCCCAATGATGCGACGCATGAAACTTGATTCTAACCCTGAAAAATCCCATGATGTCAAACTTAACATCTCCCTGCTGATAGTTTTGGATCTTCTGCTTTGGTGATTTGCAGGACATATTAAACTACAGCAACATAACGTGTAGCTCCGAAGCCTCTAAGATTTTAATGATGTAAATCATAATCCCACAGCTACATAGCAGGTCCTACTGTGTCACAACAAAGAACATGGAAAATACACATTTAACTGTCCAGTTATTGCTGTAATAAGTTTCTGTTGTATTAGTGTACCTATGACCTAGGAAATGTCTGCGCTTATTTGGGATAACAGCCCATAAAGGATTGCCATGATGGGTCAGTCTGGCAAAGCTGACGTGTCTTTGTTGGTGGCCTGTGCAGGGTGTTCAGAGAAAAAAGGCAAAGCAGGTCTTCACCTGTGTGTCCTCTCCCCCTCAGCATAGCCCAGTATTGTTGGTATCCAACCATTCAAAATCCAGACCAACACAACCTTTAAGCCCAGCTGTAATGATCTCTATATTATGACATGCACAATTTCAACTATTTCATGTATCATCTTCCTATTTTTTCTTGTACGTCATGCCGAAATGAAAACCTGAGATGCCAGTTCTGCATTGGAAAATGAACACACAGCAATTCAGTCCTAATACAATCAGGCAGAATAAGTTCTGCTTAATAAGAGGCTGAAGGCTAAGAATTAAAACATTACTAAGCAGAAACTGAAGAATAGTTTTCAACTTACATATATTCATTAAAATTTTTCAAAACACAACTTATTTTTATGTTCCTTTGGTCTACTGTTTTCTGAAAACAGAGACAAATACTTTAGAAGAGGTTATTTTGATACTAATGATGAAACTGCCACAGACTTTTAGCTGAATTTGTTTACTAATCTGAGTAAAGATGAAGGTCTAAATGTTTTGAGGTTCACATATTGCTATTAACTGAAGCTCAGAGAACAAGAGCAAAAAAGAGAGAAGAAAATAGCAAGCTATGAAATAACTCTAAGATATAAAGGAAAATGCTGCAACATAACTTACAGAAGCTCTGAAGTGAATAAAATATTTGAATAGTGACATAGGTAGTCAGAAAACCAGACAATTTACCTCATTTTAAAATAAATTTACAGCAGCTATTTATAAAAATTTGCTCTTGGGGAAAGAATGACTATACCATAAAATATTGACATTAACTAACTTAAAGATATCTTAAATTATCAAATAAAACAAGTATTACAACCACTTTAATAGGCAAAGTCTCTTGTTTCCTCAAGTCATCACATGATAAATCTCAGCCCACACATCAATTTGTTAGAAGGCGAGTCAGAACAATAACAAAGACAAACAGCCATTAGTGGACAAGACAGTTTCATCAAGCAAGATCTTACAAATAATATATTGTTGTTTGTCATCAAGACACTTTTAATACACCAGAGTCCTTTCCAAAAGCACCTATAATCAATTCCTCCTAATTTACAAACTCGGAAAGACTACGAGAGTGATAGTAATTTCATATTTTACACACCCACAGAGGTTACGACAATTGATTCAGTTCAGCAAAGTACCGTAATGACTTTGAATGCACTTGAAAGATTTTTGCATTTGTTTTCTAAAGCTGTAAAAAAAGTAATTCAAACTCTGCCACATGGGCACAATTTGTAAAGGTTGTACATGAAAAGTATGGATTCAGTTCTGACAAAGACAGCTCTCATCTTATTATAGCCCATCTGCAAGGCATGCTGGTCACTGTACTAAAACACTTGGCTTCTCTTTGTTTGTACTTTATGCGATCTGAATAGATTTCAGAATTTCTACAGCAAAAAGAGGTGGAATGAAAAATGGGTGACACTTAAAACCACTTCAGAATAACCAGTTTTTAGTCAATTCTTTTCATCAATGCTAAAAGTAAGGATATGCAACCTCTGCCCTTAGATTAACAACCCACATAAAGATGAAAGCAATCAGAACCCTCCATAGCTCAATGCAAGATTTCCACCCATAAAACAAGATGAACGGCTACGTGGCCTGCCTTTCACTGACTGCTCACCAGCCAAATGTAACCAGCCATAAACCAGAAGCTCTGCTGATTCTGCCCTCAGAATAGTATGAAATAGCTTCATTTACAAGATCATCAGGTAAGTAAGCTGGGTTTTTGGTGGTTTTTTTTCGTGCGTGGCACTTTTTGAAAAGGTTTAGTGACCAAAGTTGTAGCTTCTGAGGGGTTACGGCCTCAGAGTAAAAAGACATCAGTGGCTCCAGTCTGCAAGAGGAACTGAGAACTCAATAGACCTTGGAGGTTTTGGTATTTTTTTTTCAGCATTTTAGATGAGCCTTGCCAGATCCTGGCTAATCAGACAAGGCAAGAGCAGAGAAACTCCATCTGGTCTTAGTGAGAAGGAAAGGACTTGGGCCATCAGTGCTTGTTAGAGAAGAAAGGAAAGGCAAAGACACAGACATCACAACGCTGCAATGCGAGGCTTTAAAGAGCACTTTTAACATACCTGAGAATCTTCTGGGTGCAGAGTCTGACTTTAGGAACCGTCTCTGACTGTCTCTTCTCTGAGTCCCAGAGAAAGAAGATTAGTAGATCACTGCAAATGTGGACTACATCCACACCTGATGCTTCAAACAGCAGAAGCCTTCACAGTATCCTTTTGCCATCCAGGAGAATTGTTTCTTAGTCTTCTTTTCACTCATCCTCCTGTGGTAGTTTAAAGATGTTGTAAACTTTACTTTGGGCACACAAGTACTTACTCTTCTTTCCAGTGCTTGATATGAGAACAGTGGAAGCACATTTGAGCAAGCTCTGCTTTGTGGGCAACCTTGCTTTTGATTGTACCACGTGCTCCAAGACCAGGAGGAGAGCACTCCCCTGCAATGCACCCCCACCTGCTAATGAAGGGATAACTGACAGCACCTGAGCAGACCCACCTTGAGATAAAAAGATATATAGGTGCTATATATTCAACTAAAGTAATTTGCTATTAGCCCACTGGTATCAAAGGAACTGTGTTCTGTATGCTGAGGAGCTGACTCATAATTTCAAATGAAACGTCTTCTTAGTTTTAGCTTAAAGATTAAGTCATCAGAGAGCTCTGTGCTATTGAGAAGACACTCAGTAGCAGGAACCTGAAAAAGGTAACAGCGCTCCTTTTCTAATACTCCTTGTCAGCCTGTCTTGCCTGTCTGAAGGGTCTTTTGGGTGGGTCCTATTCTGATACTGAGAGATGGTGCAGCTGCTGCCAGTATGGAACGGGATCTCATCAGAGGATCTTTAGAGCTGTTATGCTAAAAATGAGTGCTACAAGAAAGCTACCAAAAAAAAAAAAAATTCAAAAGCTCTAGATCTATGCTTCAAAATATGAAATTTTGGGACCAGGGAAGGCTATGACAATTCTGTGTTGTATTCAGCAGATCTAGAATTTTAAGTATAGTGTTTTGGGGTTTAAAAGCTTGCCTGGTTAGATGGCTGATGAAGTGAGAAGCAGAAATTGCTGCTTTCCTCCAGACCAAGGGAATCAATGTCATGGAAGACAGTGTAGTAGTAAAGAGATGGTACTGGTAAGGTGACACACTTGAATGATTTTATGATTTATATTCTCCTCCTTATCAGTGACAATATCCATTCTCTGAAGATGAAACAGGAAACATACAGCTGCTGCATATATATTTATTTTCATTGTGTTCTAGCTTTCAGAACAGTGCCAAGGTCCATGAAAATAATAACCTAAGGCAGTGAGAAGAAAAAGACGTGGCTGCACTCAACCTGCAAGGTGTTCTCCTTGCAACCCTGTCAGAAAGGAAACTGAATCCTTTTGCTGAGCAGTGAGTGCCTCATTGCTACCAGCTGTGCATCTCCAGTGCAAGTACAGGTTCCTCGTTACACTTGTGGACTACAGTGTGCTATCCTTTTATTATTTGCTCTTTGACCTTATTGATATGACATGCATCTTTACATTTTCTACCTTATAGAGTTTGCTAAGGACAGGTGCTGAAAAAGCAAAATTGCCTGCCTGAAGTCTCTGGCAAAAGAAAGAATAAAGCATTGTAGTAAATCTAACAAAAGCCAGGAGCTGAATTTAGAAGCCTAACTTCTTCCTATTGGAGAAGATATAATAATTCCTTTTTGTGGGCATGACTTGAGCACCCATGAATGTTAGGCACTTTAATATAGATGCAACTGGGCTCCAAGAAATTAAGTCACCATGATGGTTGTTAGTTCAAAACATTGGTCTCTGTTTGACACATAATCTAAGGCAGTTGATGGCAAATTTAATTTCCAATACAGTTGCAAAACCATTATTATTCTTTTCATATATAGCTAGGTTGAGTATTAAAATAATTACAGCCTATGATTAGATACACAAAATTAACTGAGTGTTACCAATACCAGTCTAGTGAGTAACATGTTGTAAAGGTGTCACGGTTTTATCCCAGCTGGCAACTAAGTACTGCGCGGCTGCTCGCCAGCCCCCAGCAGGATGGGGAGGAGCATCAGGAAAAAGATAAAACTCCTGGGTTGAGAATAAGAATAATTGAAATAGTATAAAATATAATAACAACAATTGTAATGAAAAGGGAAGAGAAAGAGAGAGTAATAAAACCCAAGGGGAAAAACCCAAGCGATGCACGATGCAGTTGCTCACCACCCGCTGACCAATGCCTGGCCAGTCCCCGAGCAGCGCTTGGCAGCCCCTGGCCAGCTCCCCCAGTTTATATACTGAGCCTGATGGTCTGTGGTATGGAATAGCCCTTTGGCCAGTTTGGGTCAGCTGGCCTGGTCCTAGCCTTGCTCTCACCCGGCTTCTTGTGCCTCTCAGCTGGCAGAGCACTGGAAACTTGAAAAGTCCCTGACTTAGGTAGAGTAAGCACTACTTAGCAACAACTAAACCATCAAGGTGTTATCTACATTATTCTCATACTAAATCCAAAACACAGCATTGTACCAGCTATTGAGAGGAAAATTAACTCTATCCCAGCCCAAACCATGACAAAAGGACACCCTCCAGAAAGGTCAAGTGCTGTTCCCAGCACAACGCTCCCCACAGCACAATGCACAGGACCACGTTCCTAACCAAAACTGCCAGGGCTTCTATAAACTTGCTTTGAAACCAGGGTAAATCACTCATTTTTTCCAAAACTCCTATAAGCAAGCACATTAGTGTAAAGTCTGGGTATATGGGTCTCAATACAGAATCCTAAGTCTAAAAACACATACTGAGACTATTGGAACTTTTCTTTCTTCTCCCCCCAAGACGCAAGGCTCTTTCACACCTTTCTATCTTCCAAACTTTTAGAAATGCTTTGATAAATGAAGAACTTTAGATATTTCTTGAAGATCATGATATACCTACTGGGTGAGTTCCAAGTCTAGCTTTAGTTCCAAAGATATTGCAGTGGCTGGAAAATGGTAAATGATTTTTTATTAGCCATAGACAAAAATCAAATTTGTGCTTCAATCTCCATCAATCTTAGTAAGACTCTGATACAGTGATACTGTTTTATTGGCTAGACTAATGAACACTGGAGTCAGTTCCTTTGTCCTCAGTTGGTTAAAAAAGTTATTCGTGTTCTACTCTCACTAGTCCAAAGCTAATGGTCTGATTTCTGCCACCACATTGATTCCTGAGAGAATTCCACTAATGTTTTCTTTCTTAACAGGTATTCCTTTACATAGAACACAAATGAATAAATTGCTAAAGCTTCAGTACTGCAGCATCATCCAGACTGTTTTTGCTAAAGCTGAGTATGCATCATTGTCCTGTTTTGCAATTCTGTTTTCTGGAACTTCGCTAGGGGATGGGACTTAGAAGAAACAATGACACTGAAGAGAGGAAAATTGCTTATCCCCTCAGTCTCATCAAACACAACATAAGTCACCGAAGGTGATCCACACAGACCTGCTTTACGTCGTACTGAAGGAGCAGGTGCTGGTACATCATTAGTCACTGAAATGCATTGGAAGAGCAGTAGCTTAAAACAAAGGAAATGATAACTTCTTAGTCACTGTGACTCAAGCCCTTCACTTGGAGGTCATTAGTTATTTACAAAATGAAGCTCTTTCCATGAAGGCTCAGTTCATGGTCACGTATTTCAGACTGTATGGAGATCCTCTGCTTTGCAGGGTATTTCAGAACAGGAGCATAAATGATGATGTATTAATGCTCCCTGTGGGCTTCCAATCAAAGACAGTGCTTCACAGAATACTTGAAATAATGAATGTAGTAGCTGAAGAATGTAATGTAGAGTAAAAAAAACAACAAAAAATTCTCACCACTTCCTCCAGTAATGGATATTATGTGACAACTAGTTTACCAGTAGATCACAACTTTTCCAAACTAGTTTCTGTATTTTTTATTATTTGAGAAATATTTTTTCAAAACCATTATGATGTGAGATTGTAGCTGATTTGCAAACATCAGTTTTGGATATTTAAATCTGAGCTATAAAGTTTTACAAAGCTCACATCATCTTTTTTGAGACTGTTGAATACAACTTTTAGAAACTTATATAGAGAAATGATTATAAACAATGTCTATAGAATGCTGCTTGCGCACATTGATAAGAGTGATAATTAGAAATTCTTGTGTGATGCTATCCAACAGAAGAGATTTATGTTACCAAAAAAAAAAAAAAAAAGACTAAATATAAAAGCAGGAAAGTCAACTTAAGAAACTAGCCTTTCCTCCTTTTCCCCTCTGCTTTTGGAAGATGACATTTAGCACTCAATTTCTTGCACTGAGAAAGTGAAGCATGAGGAAAATTCAAAACACCACACAGACCATCTATTCTCTTTTTTTTAATAAAAATATATATTAAATGAATGAAAGTATTCTTCCCTCCACATAGACCCAGTGTAATGAATACCACTTTTACTCATAGCTTAAAATAATTACCCTAAAAATACCTGGAAGTGTTAGATTTGCTTCCAGTGGAGATTCTGATGGCCATTTCTTAATACCTGCTTGTTTCATTATCTCTTTCCACACCAACTCAGCATGCTTCAAATGTCTGAAACTAATGTCCTTTAACAACTTATTATGGAAGACCATATACATATATTCAATTACTCTCTGTAGAAAAGTGCAGGTTTCTTTACTTTGGGAACAACTTTAATTCCTTGCAAAACAACGCATCGCCTCTCTTTCATATAGTACTAGGATCTTTATAACAAAGCAAGGTAGTCATCAGAAATGTTTTTCAGTAAAAGTACCTCTGCTCACCCACAGACTGAGGAAACACAGATTTATTTTTCCTTTTTAAGCAGTCTTATATTCCAGTAACACCAATGTTTTGAACAATTGAGGAAGGAAGACTTGCCTCAGTTCAAAGCTATTAAGGACTCGTTACTGATCTTACTTGCACCACAGTAAAACTAGAACACCCTGGCTGGATTACAGGCATCCTGGGACTGCTACACTGACAGCAACACAACACACAACACTGCCTGTGTGCAGTAAGTTCACAACTAAACTTATCGGATGTTTGTACTAAAGGCTGTCCCTGGTTTGGTGCCATCACTGACAGCAACACAGACAGAATGATTGAGTTTAATAAGAGTCGGTCTAGAAAGGAAAAGCATGCCAAAAGCTTGTGCTGTTGTTTCACGAGACTGTGGATAAGGCACCGTACGTCATCAAAGACAGACTGGGGTCTTGCACATTGTCGTAGCCCCTGCGCTGTAATTCCCAAGCTCAGGACCAGCTGGGTGCTGGTGCAGAGCCAGCTGAGATGGTTGCATCAGGGAGCCCTGCTGCACCCACGAGACCTGCTCCTGCCTCCTGATGTTGTGCACTGCCTTTGGAAGGGTTTCTACAGCTTTGGGGGTTTTATAGCATGGTGTGTTTTCAGGATCAGGCAGTTCTTTTGTTCTGTTCAGAGCAAAGGAATCAAAGAGTGGAACCCAACAAAACTCCTGATCCCACACTGTTATTTCTAATTGCTTTAGAGAGAGATCCTACAAACAACCACGTTCTTCTTTGTACTATTTTATGTGCCAGTTCTTTACTAGCACTTAAATCACTACTAACTACTTCTAACCAACCATTTTTTGTCTTGAGATGTTTAATTATTACAGGATAAATGGTACTAGTGAGGGATTCATGGGGAAAGAGTAATTAGCAGTTCCATCTATCTCAATGAAAGAAAATATTATTATTAATTAATATCCATACAAGGAAGCAGAAGGAGTTTTTAAAAATCTACAATAGAGATATCTACAGGGGCCACATTTGCTCTGAGTGTCTCTTTGACAGGTACCCATTTATTATTTTAACAAGCTGAGATTGTCTGCATCTTCAATCACTGGAGGTCAATCCTTCATTCCTGTCAAATCTTTGATAACTGAAGTGTCTGTATTAATAACTAAAAACTGAAAAGAACAAGCTAAGATAGCTATAGTAGGGGGTCACATTGCCTGAAATTGCCAAACAGCAGTCGTTTTGCGTGAAGGAAGGAGTTCATCACTGTATGCCGTGGTGGTTATTTTTGATATGCCTTGGCACAATTTGGCTACCCAGCAGACCTTTGTGGCCAGGCAGCTCTCCTCCTTGCCACAGCAGCTTACTTCTGCAGAGGGACTGCGTGGAGAGAAGGGAGAGGGATGTTTAAATGTCTGAATAACGCTTGACCCATGGTAAATATTTGACATGTGTAAAATAATCATGTATCAGACACCTCAAATAATGTAATGAAAAGGACACCAAAAGGTATAGGCCTTCTTGAAGAAACAGGTGAACGTTTAACTCAGATTTTTAGGTTATTAAGTTGTATCCCAAGGGGACAGTTTGAAACTGCCCCAGAAGGACAAAAAGGATGGAAAATACACAGGTTTTCTATGCCCTTAGTGATAAATTTTCTTACTTTTAGGAAAATGCCATGTAAATTTCCTATCCTCTGACTATTTTTGGAGCTAATAGCTTTGAAAGAAAATCTCTGAATGCATAAGGGAGGGAAGAGGTTTGGCACAGACAGAGCTCAGGACCAAACCTGAGGCTGTGAGCACCTGGAGAGCTTCATGTACTCACAGGTTTTCCAGACTGACTCGCCATACCCATCACCCACATCTTAACATAACTAGTTGGTCTAAAAAACTCAAAATAGTATGCCAGCACAAGACGAGACCCTGGCACTTTCCATTTACAGAACACAGCCCAAGCAGCTCCTTATGCAAACACCTTCTCCTCCTCTCATGGCACAAACTCATGGTGTCAAAACCAATGTCAACAGATCCTCTCTCACACTGTATCCAACCTTACAAATCAATTTGATTCTCCAACTTCACTTCCAGAGGTTTTCCTAAACCCTGCAGATTCTTTCTGCTGTTCCCCTGTTTAAATTTTTCTCATCCATCTAAACAAAACATAAAAGCTATTGGGTCTTCAGAACCTCCCTCCATGGCTGCCCTCAGTGTTGGGGCAGGCAAATGCAGCTCATTAACTGCAGCCACGGCACATTTACAGCTGCTGGGGGACTGCAGGGTCCCCAGCCTTGCTGCTCTCTCAGGTGCACAGGAGTACTGGGCAGTACCAGCAGTTTCTGAGGATACGACATAAAAAAAAGCATCTGATGTCTATAACAAAATGGAAATAGGAGTAAGCTAGGTGTCTTGTATGAACTTAGCAATGAAGTCCTCTAGGCTCTTGCTCTAACTGTCTAGGAATGCAGAGTTTAAAAGTGGTGGAGGCTTCTTTATTACCCCATTAGTCATCAGATGGACTGAATTGAGCTGTGGGTATATAAATGAAGTTGATGTTAGCAGTAAGAGGCTGTTAAGTTAGCAGACAGCCATACAGCTCAACAAACTGTATGGGTACAAATGTGGTTAAAATTAGAAGTGAACTTGAAAAATCCTGGACATGCCTCCATAGGCGCAGCCTTAGGTTTTGTTCTTGATTGCCTGGTGGACAGCCAAGTCATTTCTCTGTCTGACTTAGTTTGCCCTGTAAACCAGCAGTAACAAGGCTGACCTCTTCCACCAGGCATTATATGAGAACTGCCTATTTTCATTGTACTCCTAAAGAAATTGCTTATATCACAGCTACAGATTTTTTTTTTTTTACTTGCAACTAGGTGTTGTAAGTATTGTACAAACACATAAAAAGACACAGTCCTAAATCTGAATTAATAAACTGGCAATCTTATATAGAGGGAATTTACTGTTAAGCATGTCCCAGCCCTACATTAGAAGAGGAAAAGGATGAGTTTGTGTTCAAAGTGGGTGGACAAATTTGTATAATCACCCCACTTTCTTTAGCTTACAGATTTGCTTTGAAAATCTCATGAATGAAAGCCTTCCAGATAGTGTTTGATAAAATTTCCAAATTTTGGGGTATATGTCAGTTTTAATTAAAAAGTGAATTGGTCTTCACTGAAGGTATTTTAATGAGTGTAGCCCAACAAAGAAGAGTAACTGTTCTATTTTGCAGAGGGAAGAAAACAACAGAATGAAAATGTCCTTGCTCTTATGCTACTCAGAAGGATTTTGTCCTTCTCACATCTCTCACATTATCTCCTCTTCTCATTTCCATATTTTTGTTTTCTCCTTCGCTTTGCTCCAGGACAGCAAATAATGCTGAATACCAATGTAGCTGTATTCATTCATTTACAGATCATTTCTCTGAGTACCCCACACAAGCACTCAGCCTTTCCAAATACAAATCAAGGCTGGTTACCTTAATTACTCATGGATTTCTGAGGTGCACAGGTGAGATGGGCTTTCATTACCCCATCTATGTTAAAAGAAGTAGCTATATCTACATATTCTTTCAATGACTGCTCAATGCACAGTACTAGCACAGTTGAATCCTTGTCAGAAATAATTCAGTTTGCCTGAACAAGGAGTTTCAGGGGGTGACATTACTTTTAAGTCAGCAGATGAATAATAATCCAACTGATTGCTTTGGGAGGAATACAAAAAAAGAAAATCCAGAGACTTTTTCACCCAATTTACTGTTTCTGGGAGTATCAAAACAAAATTTAAACATGTTATCATAAAAAAAAATAAAAATTAGACATGTTATCTGTAAAAAAACCCTGACTTCTCTTTCAAGTAAATTGGTAGCACTGTGTTAAAAAAAAAAATAAAAATCACCAAGCAAAATGGAAATGCTAGCAATGCAGCAGTGCTTAAATTTTATGAGAGTTAGATTATGACTAGGTACATAAAAATGAGCGGGAAATCTGCAGTCGACAAGAACTTGGTGCATAATTACTTTTCCTCGCTCACCAAATGGCTCCAGGTCGGAAGACTTCATTTAAACAGAAAGACAGTGATGAAAGTGCTGACTCGTGGTGTATGTGTGCAACTCAAGGAGATTGAACACAGCTAAAGAAGATAAAATAAATGTGACTGTAAGGGTGTTTTTTAGAAAAAAAATGTTTATCCACAGAATAACTCTGGTCAGATAGGACTGTTGGAGGTCTCCAGTCCACCCCCCTGCTCAAAGCAGGCGCGGGTAGAGCAGGTTTTTCAGGGCTGTGTTCAGTCCAGTCTGGGATATCTCCAAGGATGGAGAGGCCATGGCCTCCCTGGGGAGCCCTCACTGGTCACCTACATAGGCAAAAAGCTTTTATGTATATCTGGATAGCATTTCCCATATGCACCCTGTGCTTGCTGCCCCTTGACTTTCCACCATGCACCTCTAAGCGTAGCCTCTTCCTGTCTTCTCCATATCCTTCCATTAGGCATCTATCTGTAGGCCACAATAAAACCCTCCCTGACCCGCCTCTTCTCTGGGCTGAACAAACATCTCAGCCTCTCCTCGTACGCCACATCCTGCAGCCCCTGCCCACCTCAGCAACCCTCCGCTGGGCTTGTTCCATTTTGTCAGTGTCTGGTTTTGTACCCACAACAGCACACAGGCTCCAGATGTACTCTCACTAGTGCCAAACGGGGGGAAGAGATCATCTCCCTCACCTGCTGGCGATGCTCCTGCTAGCACAGCCCGGGATGCTGTTGTCCTTGTCCGTCACAAAAGCACACCGCTGCCATGTGTCCTGCGTGTCCCTCAGGTCCTTTGACAATATTGTAGCTTAATTAAAAAGAACTGCTGTTGTCAAAAAGGAAAGCAAGTTCATGATCATTCCAGCTCAAATCCCTGGCTCACTGCTCCCTTCATCCAAGACTGGCTCGCCATTCCCTGCCTGAGACCTCTAGGGGAGGGGCACTTTGTAGGGTTGCAAGGTCCATGTTGATCCTAAAATGGGTTTGTCTGAGGAACAAACCAGATTATGTCCCCCACCAGTACTTTTTTTTCAGACAGAAAGGAAAGAAACACTGTAGTTTCCATAAGCCTGAACAGAACATTATTTTAAGTTCCAAACAAACAACTCTCTTTGGTGCACATCTCCGTATAAGCAAATACTTAAGTCCAGCCTGATTCAGCAAAGCTTTTAAGCATGTGTCTAAGTGTCATTGCCTTCAGAATGAAAGTTAAGTGTATGCTGCTATGCTTTGCTGAATTTTGGCTATAAGAAAATACAGACTATAAGAAAAGGATAATTTGACTCATTATATTTTGTGAATGACACAATGCCCCTGAACATTAAAGTTTATATCTATTTGCATATATATGTGCAGCATTAGGCTTGGCTCTCAGCTCTGTAGAGATCAAAGTACACATAGATCCTAGAGACTATCAGACAGCAATTACACTGTAAAATAAATTATAGGCAGTCTCCCTCTATCTACAGCTCACTATGTCCAGCTGCACATTTGCTTGAGTTCCTCTACTGCCCTTGAACATGCCTCTGTTTCATTTGCTGCATAAAATGCTGTTAGATGAAGGCTTATGAAGCAACCACTTCACTCTCAGCAGTGAAATAAAGCTCACTTTTATCAAAAATATTTTCTGGAAGTTGAAAAAGTAAAAAAAGAGAAAATCATTTTGCCATGGGTTATTCCCGAGTATTTCCAAAGGTCTTGTTAGGGCTTTTAAATAACCCTCTGCAGAGGACAAAGAGAGGCTGGGGGGTAGTCTCTGAACAGAGCATATCTTCACATTACTGGGCAGATTTGATGCCTTTCTGCAGTTCTCGGTTTCTGTAAGTGTTAATTTATTTTGAAACTCTCTGTGTTACTGCTTGAAGCATTCCTGTTGCAGACAGAGCACGTGCCTGGTGTACATTTCCACTCTCACTCACAGAAAGTGCTTCTGACTAGAAGTGCGAGAAAGTCAAGTCAGAGTTACTCCACCGCAATGCCTAATCGAGGGATGTCACTCCGCCAGCTCTTTGCATAAGGACTGTTGCATGGCACACTGATGGGCTCTGACACTTTTCTTCTCTATCAATGTCAAACGGTTATTTGTGACTTTAATGATAAATCACCAGTATTGGCATTGCGATTATATCTGACTGCAATTGGGGTGGAAAGTTAAGAACAGACTGAAGAACCAAGATATTCAGCTCCTTTCATCTGTCTTTACGAGGTGAAACTCAGCATTTGAAATCTCTGGGCTCAACCGATCACAATGTTTAGCTGGTTGTTTGTTTTTTTTTTTTTAAGTGAATTGTTAGTCTGTGATGGTGATCCCAGAAAACTGAAGCTGTTTTTTATCCACTGAAAAATACTGTTCGGGAAAGAAATAGTCCTCTTCCTCAGTCTGGTACCTGCATACCAGATCCAGAATAACAGGCAATGGCAGCTGAGAACAGCTATGGTTTTGACCCACGTGGAAAGGCAGTCACAAAATACTGTTTTTCCCAGTGTTTTGAGCATGTTTCTCCACCTACCAAGCTCATATCACAGGCACCGAAGACGCCAGATCTGCACTATGACTCCTGACCACGGGAGCACCCAGCTGGCAGGCCAGTGCTTGCTGTCGGCAGAGCAGGTGGTTGTGGAAGGCAGCAGAATGACGAGGTGGCAAAACAGCCACGGTTAATTTACTTCTTTTGCCTAGGTAAGAGCCCTGGAAAACCTGAGCAAGTCCAGTGTATGGTACATGCTGTGACAGGGGTTAGGACCACTGGCTGGCAGCAGAGCAGGCACTGAGCCAGGCTCTTTCATGCTGCGGCAGCAGCAGGAGCAGCAAACCTTGCTCTCCATCCCAGGTCCATCCTCAGTCTTCCTGGTATAAGACACACAAACCAAGAGCCAGTCCTGCAGACTGCTTAGGTAGGCTCAGGAAACCAACCTCTTATTAAACCATGCAGTCCTCTACAGCTGAACACAGGTGTTGGAAATTTGGCCAGGCTAGGTCACCTCTGGATTAGCATCACTCTGTCTAACAAAGCCTGGGAAGGTGTCATTTGTGATACCAGTAGCTGTCACCAATATCTAGTCTGTTACTTCTTAACACGTCAGATTCTACCTAAGAAAGTTTGTCACCAGTTCTGTTGCCTTCGAAACATTCACAGAATTACCTCTTGAAAGTATTTCCAAATACCCCTTGGAACTAGAAACAAACACACAGACAAAACAAATCCCACTGTAGTTTGCTGGTGCCCTGATACCACTGCATGTCTTACTACTCAGATTTTTTTCTTGCTTTCCTCCATTTCTCCCTTAAGATGCAAATTTGAAGTTCTTTGAGAACAGGAACTTTTGTTCCCCCTGCTATTGTACAATTCTTGCCAAATGGTGTGCTGGTGTTTGCTTAGGGCTTTAAGCTACTGTAACAATAGAAACAAAAGGGACTAAAACTGCAGTTCAATATTTTACAGCAATGTTAGTTTTTGAATTCTGCAATAAAGGTTTAACCCAATATATGTCTAGAGAGAACCGCTGTGAGCCTACGGTATCTAGAGGTACCTGAAACCTCATGTGATTTGCAATCCTTTACCGTAGCTTTCTGAGTTTTTCAAGCTTGCACAGTGTGAATTCTTTCTAAGGACAAATATTAAAAGATGAATAGGAACGGGGTGATTTGCGATGAATAAATCTCAAAAAGTTCAGAACCTACACTCTAATGGGATATGCACCACAGATTTTGAAAAGCTGTCTGAAACTGAAGCAAAATTCATATTTTGTAAAGCAGAGTTTAGGGGACCATAGTCTTTCTTGCCCAAGATGAATTTGGTTGTGTCATTCCATAGAAAGCATATCATAATTTAGATTAATGCTCATGACTGAGACAGAAACATTAGGCAATAGTAGGAAAATGAGGGAAGCTAATCTTGGAATCAAAAATAAGATTTCAATTTTCAGTAAAAGTTACAGATAATAGAAGGAATATTCATGTATTTTATTATTTTATTCAGAGTTTTCTATCTATCCCTAAAAAGGATTTTTCTTAATTTAAGAGAAAGAATAAAAGAGCTTTGGATTGAAGTGCATAATCAGTGAACCAGACAATCCTAAACTGCTCAAGCATAACCCACATCTGCTTGAAGAACTCGACTGCAAATAGCAGGAGAGAGTTTCCATTACAGTACACACAGAGCTGGGTTGGGAGAAGCAGCATTAGAAAGTGTTATTCCCATTTAGTAATTATGCCTTGATTGTTGTTTATATGTTTGCTCTACTGTAACTTGCTTGCCTTAGGGTGGCACTACTGCTAGAGAAAACACAAAAGTAATTTAGTTTTAAAGGGGAAATGAAAGTTTTAAAGTAGTTTAACATTTCTGTAAAACTGTAATGATTGGAGATGACTGGATTGAGTCAATAAAGAGTACTAATTTCAATAGTAACTCATGCCTTAATTCTCCTCACAGCAAACAATCTCTCTCCCTCCTTTCCAGCATACAATATAAATATTTTTTTACACCACAATCAATGGAATCCGGGAGAAAAAAAAAAAATTATTTTTATTCCTCAGAGGCTTCATAAAGCCCAAATTTCCCCAAAGCTCTTATTTACTCCTATGCAAAATGGCATTGGCTCTGTAATGAGGTGTAATCACCAACACGTCATTCATGTTCCATTCCTTTCTTCTAGATTTACCACCCAGTTTCTCCTCCAGTATCTGTGATCTCAGAAGAGTGAAGATGTGATGATATGTCAGTTGTAGGCAGTGCATTGATACCAGTAATCACATTTAAGACACAACCCTGCCGAGGACAGTCAGAGACACCAAATGATCATGCAGAGGTGGCAACCTGCCGTGACACCAGTTATTCCTCGCATCCCTAGATAAATGAAGTGGCTGAGTGGAAACTTCCTGAAGGTCTCCCAGCATCCCTCCCAGATGTTTTCACTTCTACATCTAACAAAAACTTGAGCAGATGTGGTGTGGGTGGTGTACCAGCGATCATGCCTGCTGGGCAGCTGCCATTCCTCGCTCTGTTTTGGTCTAGCTAACGGGCATTTGTTCACTTCCACCGTGTGTTACAGTGGTCAGCATTTGGCCCCAGAGGATGCCGTATGATTAATGCATCAAAAGGCTTGTCTTAAAATCCTCCTCCCCCAGCTTTCCAGCTTTTTATTCTCTCAGTTACATTTTCTCTTTGTTCCTTTCTACAAGCCCTAGTGTAAATGTTTTTTGAGTAATTAATGTGTCAAATACCAGACCTGAATTTTCATGGGCAATTAGTGGGCTGAGTAAAGCCAGCAAAAGGCATTTCACTTTTAATAGTGAATTGTGGCTCATTTGCTGTTTTGCAGAAATATATCCTGAAATACAGAGAGCTTCATACATCTGTGCACTTTTTAATTTCTGTTTTATATACCAAAGCTTCCTCTCCTTTTCTATTTTTCTACCACATACAAGATGCTGCTTGTAGTCTATTACAATTTGCATATTGTTCTTCTGCCTCATCGATAATTGATCAGGTTAACATCTGCTTTCTGCTGGTGCCAGAAGAAATATGTTTGTTTCTACAGGACTGTTTAATTTCTCAGGCCCCTGCAGAATTGCACTTCCTAAAAGAGAGTTGCCTCGTGCCCCCATAGCTGCACAAGGCACAGTAGAAAATGCCACATGCCCGTGTGTGTGGTGCTTCAGCCGGGGTCCCTCCCTGTGGAGGCACAGGAGAGCTTTCGGGAGCACAGCATGGTTTACCACCTTGCTTATGCAATTGCACTTTGTGGCAGACCTACAAAAAGTCTTGTGTAGGCAATGCAAGAGTGGTATTTGTCTAGGTATTAAGTAGGAGCCCCACACTCCTGAAGTCCTGCTGAAAACATGAGACATTCAGTGTAAGGAGAGAAGGTGAAGGCTTGAGAGATTGCCTAGAGAGAAGAGCTAGTGTGCAGTTTTACCAACGGGACATACTTCCAAGGAAATTTAGAAGTGTGGAAACTACATTGCTTTGATATTACAGGACTATTAGAAAGGCTTTTATGCTCTCCACTGTTTCTGGGGATTTAGCTGTCTGAGTCAAAAAATACCTGAATCCAAGTCAGTTCAGCTTAGAGACAAGCAGTCAAAATGATTAGCAAGGCAAGGAGATGGTTCACTCTCAAGGACACAGCACGCTGGTCTGACTGGCTCAATCCATCACAGGTTGGATGTATCATAATTGTACACCACAAATGTGTAAATAATCTCTTTCTCAGTGTCTACATTGACAAGGAATAATATATAAGTAAGCTCCCTTGTTAGGCTACCTTTAAGTTACCTTCTGTCTAAACAGACCATCCTGACACTTAAGTGTACCAAGTGTATCTTTGGGAGATGCCCAAGGAGCATCAGAGAAGTATGAGATCGAACAAGGCAGTAAGGCAGAAGCATGCCACGACCAGAAGCTCAGTCTGACCTTCCCACCCAAAAGAACTGACTTTCTTGGGTACAGAAAAAAAGGGTTAAGCTTAGGACAGAAAGTCTACCGCTAGGCTTTCAGCGCACTATTTTCCTAAATACAGTGTGCCTTTGGAGGAATGTATTTTCGATCATTAAAAAGTCTGCCACCGTCATTGGAATCTATGATTTTAGGCACATCTACATAAGTTCCTATTAGCACCAAAATACAAATTACCTGTCACACAGAAATGAATGCAATATGCCATCCATGCCTTTGGACCCAAAGTGCTTTCACCCAGAGGTAGGTAGAGTAAGGTAGGACTGTCACGCAAAGTTGAGTACATGGGAGGGATAAATGTGCAGATCATGTTCTGGCCATCCATGACAAAGAATGAAAAATAAAAGCACAGTTACTGATTGAGAAGGGTACAACAATTGCTGCAATTTCAGAAAGAGATATAATTTGTCAATCAGTATACAATGTCACATGGGATGACAATTTCTAAATGCAATTAGTAGCTTCAGGTGAATAGTTCGAGATGAAATGCAACTACTATATTGCTTTGGAAAGCACCAAGCAACCACATCAGAGACCAAATCCCTCTGGAGGTACCTCCACTTCCACTTGCTTCACTCCTATTGCTGCCCCAAGGTCCTCCTGTGCAAGATAGTATAACTGGACTCTGCTCACCTGGGTGAATCTGCTGCTGTCAAGTACCTGGTGTTGCAGTGTTATAAAACTCCTGTGTTTCACATACAGAGGGCTAATAAGGTTACTTCTCTACATTTCACCTACCCCATGTGCGGCAGTGTAGGTGTTTCTACAGATACTCACATTAAAAACCCCAGAAATTCATTCAGGAAAGGAGAGCATCTTTCTCCTCACTTGAGCTACATGATTCATAACTCAGTCCCTCTTCCCCAAGACCTATACTGTAGGCAACAGGACCTCTAATAAGCTTAAGGGAAAATAAAATACATCAAGGAGGATCAAGCAGAGTTGCAGCAGTCAAACCCCGCACCAGACACACACACAGGTCCCTGCTACAAAGCCAAGAAACAGACAAAGAAAAATGAGTTGTCAAGGAGATGATTCTACTGAAGAGACTCCTCCTGGAGCTGGACATATGGGTGCTTCACATGCCAACTTTAAATCATCAGTCAGCTGGTCGGGGGGGGGGCGGGGGGGGGGGAGCAAAACAGGAGTAAATTTTACATTGCCAGTGCTGGGCCGGGCGGACATCTGCAGCATCAGCCGCTGCTGCAACCGCACGCTGCTGGCTCTCTGCTTCACGTGTCTGCTCAGCGGTGAGGGGACGGGGCCAGAGCAACACCCTTGCAGTTAACTTGCTCTAAAAGGCTTTCCAGCTGCTTTTTGCAGATTTAAGTTTCATTTTGAAGCTGTAACGCTGGAGCGTTTAGCCATCATGACACCAGGTCTCTTTTGTTTATTATTTTTTTTTTTTTTAAATTGCACAGGCCTGTACCAAAGCTCATTTGTATGGATAGCAGGAAAACAATCATTAAACTGATCATTGCTCCAGATGAATACAAACCCATATCCTGAGACAGGCATGCCTCCTAAAGAAGAGCTCCAGGCCTGTTACTGAACCCTATGTCCTCCCATTTTCCAAACTATTGTGGGGTTTGGTGAATTTTCAATGTAGGGCTTTTTAAAGACAGCGTATTTCCGTACAATTAAGACTGTCAACTGCACATACAAAACTCCTGCAGAGAAGCCTGTAGTGAAATTGTCTTATAAGCCCACCCTTTTCATCTACAACATAAATTTTCAACACTTGGATACAAGTAATATCGCATGCAAGAAGCTTCTGATCATTACATGGGTATCAGCAAGGCATGTATGTCTCTGGTATAATACCGGGGTCCCAGCTTTAAACTCGAATCTAGCCCTTGAAGGAATAAGAAAGCAAAGTATAACCTTAAAACGTTAAGCAAAATGAAAGTGCACAATACTTTCTGTTTACAAGGATCTGCAAAACCACGCAAGAGTTTAAATATCCTGATAACTGTGGCTGGGGGGAGGGGAATCTATAGCAGGGAAAAAATATGATGGTTATTGTTTCAACTTAAGAAAAAATTTGAAGTTCTCTCTACAATGGCAGGGATAAGGATGTCATTCATCTTCAGTTTCAGCATTAAGCCTGCATTTGCTCTCTTTTCAAGCCTTATTCATCATATGCAACATGCTCAGAGCTTGTGTTGTTCCTTAGTTTACTGATGCTCTTATTATATCCTTATTCGCGAGAGAAACACTTTACTCCCTTAGTATTAAAATTGTCTTCTGTAAAAGGGGAGAGGTTGTGAAGTGAGGCACAATTTACAGTTTCAGAATACCGGAATAACTTTGGTTATAAATCTGCAGCATTCATGAGTTTTCTACCTGAAGACAGGGAGACTTACAACCAGGAAAGCAGCAAAAGCCCAGCTAACCTATTGCTTACCGAAGGGACGACTGACAAGTGTACAACAGGGAGAGCACTGGAGAGCACTACTCACACGAAATATGCATTGAAGACGAATTAATGAGAGTGGCTTAGAATGACTGGGTTGTCTACCTCAATTTCATGCTCCACTCAAAACCAGCAGTATAAGTTTCGCAGTATGTTTATCTGCTGATCAAGTTTCAGTTCAAGATTCGAACTACTGAGTATTTCTATATGAAAGGAAGGGTTTCTACACAAAATAACATTTGAGTCAAATACACAATATTATCTTGATGTTCTAATTAATGCAAGAACAAATCTGAAGCTTTTAAGGTGGCTCTTCAAACCAAGACTTTGGCACATATTCCTCAGCCAACATTTCCAGGGAAATCAGTGTGGTGCTTCCTTTGTTCCAATCCCAGACCAGTGGATCCTCTGTCCCTGTTGCTGAAATCCATATTACAAAGAGTTCAAAATCTATTAAATTTGTCTGCTAAAAGGGAGTCAGTTACCACTGGCAGGACAGGACACTGAATCCACTGGTTTCTGCTCACAAGCTGTCTTTTCCATGAACTGTTTTTCATATGTTTTCATAACTTTTAAGTTTAATTTTTGTTTAAAATCAGACCTATCAGGCTTCTGGTCAGCTCTAGAACCCACGTAGTTATCAGCACTTCATCCTACTGACAAAAGTCCCCTGGAAGTTACAAAAATATATCTGAAAAAAACCACAGCCCACTGAAAAATATTCCCTGTACATGTACAGAAGCAGAAAACCACCAAGACTCAGATAAAAAAGTTCAAAGACATAAATCAGACTTAACCCTCACTTGCACATTCTATTAAGGCTCAAACCTAAAGCTATGTGCTATTAGCTTGGGTTTTGGTTTAAAAACGAGCTGGCAATGGCACTAGTAACAAAGTGACAGTAATTGCTTCTCTAAGATTAAACCACAATGTGACATTAAAGCTCTGCTACGGAACTTCCCTACAAAGTGCAAATTTTTTGCAGGCAGAAGTTAATTATGTAGAAGGGCAATTTCAATTTAAGTTGCAAGCATCTCTGAGCTGTATGGAGACAGGAAACAATGAGGTCAAGAGTTCAGGCTACCCGAGTTTTAAATCTAGAGGAGGATCATTGTAGCTTCCAATTTTAATTGATGCATCCAGCCTCTCAAAATAATTTCAACTAAATCAAAAGAAATGACCTCTAAATAGCTGCTATCCAATAATATCATTGGACTCTACAGATTTTACTGTAGCTGTACTTGTTAGAGTTTGACTTTTAAAGTGATGGTATTACCATGAATAAGAACTAGAGTGCATTGTGTATCTTACAGCCAAACTGGAAAGTTCAAGCTACTCTATATGAACATCCACACCTATTTTAAGACAACTAGCATGTCCCTTTCTGTTTACAGATATGAAATGACTCCTCTGGGGCTAATTATCTCAACTCAAGAGTAACATCCCTTTATAAAAGATATCCATCTTTTCCTTTCACACATATAGATTCGTTCAAATCCTTATATGAATAAATTAAGAATTAAGGGTACAAGAAGCTTTCTTATTTGAGTTATGCAGGTCATGTGGCTTTCAGGTATGAAAAATTTGAAGATGCATCTAGGTTCTAGGGCAGTTTTCTGCGGTTAGATGAAAAAAGGAAAGTGTCATTTTGCAACCCACAATATCTTTGGTTTGATATAGCTGGTGGACCAGAGCAAATGTCATCTGCTGCATCAGCTGAGTGTAAAGAAAGTGAGAGGATGAAGGTGAAAGGAAGCATTTCTAACAAACACCGAAGGCAAACCAGAATCCTGGAATAGCTAAAAGTTAAGAAACTTGGACCTACTTTGCGATGGTTTTCCTCCCTGAGCTCTGACAAGAGTATTAGGTTTTTCTACACCTCTGTCCTTCATCTGAGAAAATGAGACTACCATGTCTCATTTCTCTCTTTTAAAGGACAGGGTGGAGATAAAACTACGGAAATAATGGAAAGAACTATGTCATTAGAAGTCCTATGAAATCTAAAGTTCCTGAGACAAACAGGTTGGACAGAAAGCCAAGACAAATATCAAACAAACTTGAGGAACAGACACGTCTCAGAAATAAAGTAGTGGTTGATGGTTTCAACATTGGGATGCTAACTGACACAACTTTGGCACTTGCAAATCAGTGACACCTGAGATGCCTGGCTCAGCACAGTGAGACGTGTAGGTGTGGGTTACGCTTACTGGGTTTGTTTTGCATGGGTTAGAGTCCAAGCGATGGCCCCAGAGTCTGTACCTCTGCAACAGGCTGCAGCCATGTTGTTCCCTGCCCAGGAAACCATGAGTTTTAACCCCAGGTGGGAGATGCTTTTTCTCCCCAGCCATCTTCATTGTTGCTGAGTGCAGGAGTGGCTCCTATAGACTCACTGAGCCATGCCAAGAGTCTGTTGCTTAAACAGTTTCCTCACACCAGAAGGCACAGAAGCATTTTTGTCACTTGCACAGCAGTTGCCATTAGGAAGTCAATGTTTGCCAACATATCAACCCAGTAGGCTGCAATAGTTCCATATGCTTAAAATATGGCATTTCTGTGGTAACCGTCAAATATCCAAATGCTAATAGTGACTGTTCTCCAAATATTGTTATTTTAACTCCTTTCTCTGAGCCAAGAAGGAAATGGACCTTTCACTCAGCTCTTCCTCAGCCCCACACTGCTTTTCAGTAAAATTATCTTCCGTTTCCTTTAAAGCCAATGTCACCACGGTTCTTATCATCTTTCTCCATTGCAGCAGTTCCTTTTCATGTCTAATTTTAACAAGACAATAAACATTTTGCTTCTGAAGTATGGGGGAAGAAATCAATGTGTACTCTGCCTGATATTCAAGTGACAGTATATGATGAACAGGTGAGACCTAGAAAACTTGCTTTGCCATGGAAACAGCGCATTATGTCATAAGTAAAACAAGTGCCCAATATTTCCCAGCTGAATGTAGACAATTATAGCATTTAGCCTTGTAGAGATGAAAAATCTAGAATACCTATCCAATCTGTATCTCCAGATCACATACATTAAGCTTTAACATACTAATATTAGATTTCCAGTATCACAGCTAAGTTGAAGATCACTGTTCTGAGAGTTTGAGTTGGAAAGAAATGTATCCAGCAACAAAAATACGTAGCTGAACACAGTATCGCCTCGTGGCCTTGCAGGGAAGGCTGAAGGAAGTCAGCACCTCAGATGTCTCTGTATGTTCAAAGATATTTGCTTTTTAAGAAGTCGGAACTGCACAGAAATCTGAATGCGTACAAGTCCTCTCCTAAGTTCCTCGCTGTTACGGTGCACAGAAAAGAATTAGTCCCTTATTACAGGCAGAACGCGGGAAGCTATGATCAGAAGCTGAACTTCTGACTTTTGTTGTCCTACAAAATGATCAGAACCTTCTTACAGATATTAAACTCTCCAATTTTAATACTGTTATCTTGCATGTTGCCTTTACTATCTGTCACATTAGGTTCATTGATTTTTTTTATTTTCCCTCCTGCTTCCCAGAGGTAAGCTACTGAAATTTCAAGCACAGAGTGCAAAAGCATTCCTACTGGCCTTATGGTCAAGTAATGCTCTTAATTAGAGATCAGCAAACTTGTTCAAACTAAATAGCAACCAGCCCAGACTTCAAACCAAAGTTTGAAGGGAACTTCAAAGAAAATTATTTTTTGCCTAGTTTCTCTTTTTTTTGACATCTCTGACCTCTCACTTATTTTTTGGAATCCTTTTTTATCTGACACACTGTGGACAGAACACTCATCTACTTTGTTCAGTAATATGTTAAAAATAATTGAGATAGATAGGAGCTTCCCAGTCCACTGGATAGCAGTCATTGTCTACAGCATCCTGGACATTTAAATTTCTTTGAAGCTGTGTTTACTCTGTACATTCTTAATATGTATCTAAATGACCAATTCTGTGTTGAGTCGTGGCCCTGGCACTGGTGATACCCTATTGCAAAGGGTTCCTTTAAGGGATAATAATGTAAAAAACAATTCCCTTGTATTAAGGTCATGATTGATTGTTTTTTAGTATCACGTCACCTGCTGAACACCCTCCTGACTTTGACCCTCGCTTCCCTGAAGCTTGAGAGCTTCAACAGAAGTTGTGGAATTTGAATAAAGGAACGAATACATACCCTGCAAAACATGCCAGGACTTTTAAGGATGGAATGGCTGAATGAAGCCATGTTAATAAACATATAGAGACCACAGGAAGAAAATACATTTGAAATGGGTTCTGACCAGGTGAAATATTTAATAGCTTGGGAGAGGGCGCAGAGAAAGCTGGAAGTGCACATCAAAGAGCAGCACAATGAATGCCAAAATCTGGCACACAGCTTCCACCCTCTGCTCGCTGTTTGACCTTGAGAGCCTCTCTGCCTCCTTAACTCTGACAGAAAGAGGTTTGCTGTATTTTCTAAGCCACTTTAAGATCTGCATAGGAAAGTTGCTATTATGTAATTCCCATTCATTGAAATATAAGCAAAATCAAAATAACCATCAATGTCAGATTATAGCTTTATAGCATGACAACACAAATAATGTTTGCTCTCTCTCTAACGCAAACCCATAAATCCTCAGTGGATTAACCTTTCAGAAACCCTTGCCAACTGTTCCTGCCACTACAGCACAATTCAAAATCTCAAGCTGCCAAAGAGCTCTGTTGCTGTTTTCAGAGCACAGCAATCAATCATGTTAAGGAAAGGAAGATGAGAGAGCAGATTAAGCAGAGACAGAAATGTTAACTTTAGAAGCAGGCATGTAACTTCAGCTTTTATTAAAAATAATCAAATATAAACTATGAGAAGCTCCCTCAATTTTGCCTGTTTGTATTGAAGATTACTTCAGCTTCATCAGACTGTTCAGCTCATCACACAAATGTACCTCTGTTGTACAGCACAGCTTGTGTTTTGCAGATGTGCAACCAGCACAAAAAATAAATGCAACAGATGATAACACCCCCTGCACAAGCTTCAGCTCTGGAAAGACCAGGAGTAAAAATTCTCCTGGAAGAGCTCAAGTTCATAAGTGCTCTGATCCATGCTTGTTGCTAAATCTGAACTACCCATCTGTGACAGTGTTTAAACTAGTTAGTTAGCATTGTAGTTGTGCTGCAAGGTCAATGTGAGCTGCCCGCCTGCCCAAAAGCTGGATAAGTCCTTTAGGCTTCTTATTCATGCCAGTGGGAATTACCTGAAGGAATTTCCTGCCCTATTAATGTTGTTGTATTTTATTTTATAAATCCACTAAATTTCCTTTGTATTACATGATTCTATAGATAAAAAAGGATTACAGCCCAAATCTCTGTGTGTGCATGGTTAAATAAATGCTTTTATATTATCCATGCCATGCATAAAATACACGCAATAGATGCACATATACAAATACTAGAGTGCGACTTCCTACTTTTTATATAGAGAAAACTTGTGTATGCATATAAATATACACACATAGGCCTCTTATACACACAGGGCTCTTAGAATATCGACATAATTTAATTACTCTTAGGCAATGATATTCCTTCAGCTGAAGTATTTTCTTTCTGAGATATAAATAGCCTTTTCTTGTTTAAAGCATACATGGACTTTCCTTGGTTCCATCAAATTTTTATTTTCTTTTTTCCCCTAGGGGGAGAATGCATGAATGCTACTGTCATAAAAATTAATGGAAAGGAAAAAGAAAACAAACCAAACCTAAATCCAGCCTGGTCAGACTAATGATGTGGGTGATGCTAAACGAAACCAGAAGAGTAAACATGCAAAGGTGACCAGCATTAAGATGATATTCCAGCTCTCAAACCCATGGTATAAGGCTTTTCACTAGAGATTTGCTGCAGATCCGCTCCCAAAGCAGGGTGAGGGATGATACCAGAGCTGATGCTCACTGCAGTACAGCCTGAGAGCCACCGATATCAGCACTCTTTACACCTTTCAATATCTGACTCCTAGTCTGCGTGCAAACGGGAAATTGCATATATTTACTTGTCTCTTGGAGGGATCACACAGCTGAGTTCATTAAAGCTCACCACAGACTTCCAAACTAGGAACAAACATTGTATAAAAATAACTATTAGGCCTTATAGCATAGTCATGGGAGTATGACGAAGGGAAGAGAAAGCAGAAGACTAAAAGCACCTTTCTGAATTTCTAGATGTGCTCAGATCATTTTTTCTGACCATAAATGAGCACCCTACTCCACCCTTTGGTAAAAACCACACCAAAACAACACAAAGACAATTATGATCTCTGGATTAGGGATATGAAAACTACGTCAGAAATAATAAACTTTTTACCTACAGGTGTTCAAAGCTGATAGTCTCTTATTTGCTCCATTTTAATACCAGAGTGATTCCATGGACTTTAAGAGACTGGTTCTGTGGGTCCTTGTCTCCACAAACCATTTACACACACGGCCAATCCTAATGACCTCATGCCTGCTGGGAACCCCAGCCACTTGGCCACGCTGCCTGGAGCCAGAGGTAATGCGTAAACCTGCAGGGCTCAGCAGGTCTGCTCAAGTGTTCAAGCAGAAGCAAGTGCCTATGCATTCCCGTGAGGCTGCAGTCCCCTCCGTATCAGGTGTAATGGATGTCAGTCATCCCTGTTATCCTGTGTCACTTCAGAATATGCAAGAAATAAAACCAGGTTGCTGTAACCAATAAACAGCCAAATAACCCTCAAGGTTATATATTACAAGTGTATCTGCTTCAAAATTCTCCTAAGGTCAAAGAAGTGGCAGAGATGTTATCCGGTGATCTTCATGTGTCTGCTGTTTTCAATGCCCTAATGGCAATCCTTGCATCCATGGATGCAGGATTTCCCACAAATTTTAGTTTCCCTGTATTGTAAATACATGCTGTAGCGCCTGCCTGTGCTACCTTTCTGCTCTGGGAGGATCTGAATGCTGCGGGTGGATTTTGGGAACCATTCTGCCTCGCTGTCAGGCTGCAAATGGCAGGTTTGAATTCAGTTAACTGATGCATGTATCATAGAGAGCATAGCTGTGGCAGATATAAAACCTGATGCATTAGTAGTCAAGATGAGTAACCTTTTCATTCCAGTACATAGCACTCGTTGTTGCTGCCAGGCACCTCTGTACTGATTTACAGTCAGTCGGCTTTGATGTGAGTGGAGGAGTTCTGTTTCTTTCCGAGTTGGACCGAGAGTGTAAGTGTGAGCTTACAAACATATTGATCCAAAAGACACACACTCACAAAGGGCACAGGAGAAGGACAAAGTACCAATTTAAGTTACATCTTTTGCTAGGAAATAGGTTTTAAGGCTTAAAAGAAAACAAACTCCCACAGTCTTAGCAAAGACCGTTGAAAAAACCAGCAACATGCATGCTCATACATATGGAGTTGGGGCTGTGATGCACAGCTGGATTTCATTTTAAACATGGAAACCATGTAAACTAGAAGATAAAAAGAAAAAGTTTTATTCTCTGATGTTTATGCAGCACAAGAGGATTTGTCAGCTCAAAATAATGAAAAATGGAACGGTATTTCTTAGCTGGAAAACACAAAAAGGGGGCTAAACCTGCTCACTGCCAAACGGCTGTTCTAGGACTGTAGAGGCTTTGGTTGAAAAGTCTAGAGATCTGCCTGCAGAAACGCATGTTGGGAGGCTTGGAAAGGAGAAAATGAATTTAGAGAAACAACCTTGTATTTGAAGGAGCTAAATCAGCCGAAGCTGATTTGAAAGACCAAACTTCCCTGCAGGCTGATGGAACAGGAGTGGGGGTTTCAGTGGGGAGTACAGAGCTGCCACTGGAAATGGTGCATTCAGGTGACACTTATTAATCATTGTAATCATAAGTTTCAAATGCTTTTTCAGAAGCTTCAAGTGTAATTTCACCATTTCAGTGGTTTAAGAGGCAGGTAAGACAGCCTCAGGGACAGGCTCCGTTTCACCCACTTCTTAGGTAGTTCTCTACTTTTTAAATGCTGATAAGCTAATTTCCACATCTAGATTTTAATTGGACATATTAAATTATTTTATAACTGTCTTCTGTGAAGACACAAATATGCTGTATTTTCTACAAAATTAAAGTTGTTCTTAGCAAACCTGAATATCTTTATTTCCCAGCTCTGCAGTTGCAGAATTACTGCGTCTGAGATCTTCCATCCAAAGAAAGAACCGCTCTGATTTCCAGGCACAGTCGCTGGGACTGATTCTTTACCCGCCTTATCTTACAGTATCACCTATCCCTATGCATTCTTAATATCTAGCAAGCATGAACACGATGTAGACCCACACCGGTTTATATCAGAAGCACTAACTTTAAAGCAGGAAAAGATCGAGCTCTTTAAAAAAGTCATTGACCCACATGTGCAGTGACACAACTCCGGATCCCTGTGGTAGGCAGAGCAGAAAGGCGACCCGTGCGGCACTGCTGCATCACTGCCGAGCCAGCGCAGCCACACTTGCACAGATGTCAATGCCTACTCCCAGGTCTGCTATTACCCTACTGTTTTGTCATTATTTAAAAGGATTACAGTTTATGCTACCTACATCTTGCAGGTTATCATTTATGTCACTTCTTCCCCACCCACAGAGAGGAGAAGCGCAGAGGAAAGAGGATGGCTTATACATGTGACTTATGTATATGCAAAAGCAACACAAATAGTTTATGCCCAAGCCTTGCCCTGCCGTTAGTCAAATTGGAAAAGTCTGCTCCTAACTTTGAGCCCCCTCTGATTACACATACACCACTATGTCTCTCCGGGTATGAATCCTTTTTGTATCTCTAATTTGGTGCAGATTACCGAGGATGTATTTTCACCACCTGCACTGTGTTGTCTGAAAGTTACCCATGGTAATCTGAGACAGATGCCAAATTTGGTAAGTAAAAATAAAATAAACTGAAAAAGGAAGAGAGAAAATGGCCATCTTTTTGGACAAATGGGCATAAATTATAACAAAGAACAGAATTACTGGCTATATGAATGAATATCATATTTTGTGGAAAAGTCAACACAGCTTCACCATGACTCTCAAAGCTCCTGCTACTCAAAGCTCCTTGCTAAGAGTCCTTTGAAGAAAACAACAAGCATAGGGGTAAGGGAGTTTGAGCTGATATAGTCTATTTGTATTTCCAAAAGATATCTGACAAGGTCCCTCATCAAAGACTTTTAAAGAAACTATGCTGTCATGGGACGCAAGGGAACGTTCTCTCACAGATAAAGAGGTGGTTGAAAGATAGGGGACAAAAGCAGGGCAGTTTTCACAGTGGCAGGACGTCACTGGGGGATTCCCTCAAGGTAGCCAAACCAAGCATGTCCAAAACTAATCTAGCAAAGGGCACAAGCAGCGAGCTGGCAAAGTTTTCTCAGGACACCAAGTTCTTAGAGGTAAAACTTTTTTTTCCAGTAAAGTTGAAAGCCAGCTGTCAAGAGATGCAGGAAGCTCTCACGATACTGAGAGGCAAATTAATTTCAGTACTGATAAACGTAAAGCAATGCATATAGGAAAACCTGCTAAGTTTTACATCCACAGAAATAGGTTCTGAACTGCTTATCACTGAGAAAGAGATCTTTAAGTTATGAGAAACTGCTTTTATGAAAGTGGCAGCTCAGTTCTCAGTTGCATTCCAAAAAAGAATATAGTAAAACCAGAAAACCAATAGAGAATGTGCCAAACATTTTTAAAAGTACAGCTTCCACACAAAGAACTGTCACACAGGCTGAGTCAGAAGAGCCTGTGAAAGAGGTGAATGAAGGGATATGATAGAAGTCTATAAAAATCATAACTAGCGCAGAGAAAGTGCTAACGAAGGAAACTAACAGCTGCTCCGTCTCTGCCACTGCAAGAGGGAGGGGCCAACAACAACAACGAGAACAGGCAATTCTAAGAGAAGAAAAAGCAGGTACTTCTCCACAGAATATGTAAATATTCTGGGATGGTGATTCTTCACCTGGGTTCAAAAATCAGCTAAAGAAATTAATGGAAGAAAAAGTCACAACAAATTGCAAACACAAAGGGAAACACTGAGCCAGGAGTATTTGTCTTATTTCTGACTCTTCTCTGGGACTGAGCTTTGGTTGCCACAAGCTGCTTGACTTCCAGCCTGCCCTCCTACTGCCAGTTCTGCCAGGCTTCAGAGGTGTATGTTTTACTGAGGACTTACACACTAGAGAAGAATATAGTGTCTTCTGGCAGCATTTTCAGTTGTAGCCGGAATGAATCTGAGTCAAAGAGTGATGACAGCAAGATCCGAATCCTTCACCCTTAGCCCTTTACCTCTGCATCTGCTCAGTGTGCTGGTTACAGCGTTCAGGGCTGGAATGGAGCAACAAGTTCTGTCCTTGCTTACACTGCTGAAATCAGTGGGGGTCTGTGTTCGTAATAAGAGTCTGAATTGGGTGGTCATTGCTCCACTGGAAAATGATTTAGATAATTATGAGGTTTAGCAGCAGTGTGATGTACAAAACCTACACAGCTCGGCTCCTTAACTTTTGGAATTGTGCTGTTGTGTGATGCTGAGATCAGAACATAAAATGAACACTTAGCAGTTTAATTCACCATAAAGAAAGAACTTTATTGTCATGAAATGTTCTTATTGGAAATGTTGTTTCTTCTTCATTTAGCAAAAATAACAATACCCCAAGGGGAATGTAGTGTTCTGAGAATATAAGCTTCAGACTTAAATAAATAATCCAAACCAAAAATAGTTCTTTAGACTGATAGCTTAACTCCACCATGTAAAGATGTTATTGTTAATACTAATTTTAAGACAAAATCTGGATGATAATTTAGTGGCTTTTAAGAGATCCCATAAACCCAGATAATTGACATCCGGAGGGTATTGGATTGGTCTTCACCCAGTTCTTTCATTTTTCTTTCTGTGCAGTAATGCCTGTTTTCACCATTTGAAAGAAGTCTGATCAAGACTAAAATGGAATACAGAAACTATAAGACTGGAGTCATACTTGTCTCAACTGTGATTTCTTGTCAAAGATTTCCCAACACATTAATTGGGCAAGTAATAGTAGCAGCATTATCCTAAGGTTCATCTTGGAGTCAAGTCTCTCTTGCATGAAGACATGGACACTAACAGAATCAATACAAATTGTACAGGTACTCAAAATCAGAGTTTGATCTCAATATTAGTATGCTCATGCCTGCATATCTCTTTTCAATTGGAATGAAAAATATTTCAGCAATGTTTTTCTGGAATGTACCTGAAAAAAATGTAGTTGGTGTTATTTAAAGCTACATATTTATTCATTTTTTCCTCTTGAATTCTCAGATGACTGAAAATTCAGTGCTGTGCTAGCAGGTTTTTTTATATCAGAGCACTGCATTTGTGTTATTGACCAACAAACAAGTTATTCTCCGTATTAAAGTATTTCTTTTCAACAGACAAAGGAAGGTCTTGTCTGCTTCTATTATGAGCAAATTAAGAGTAATGGCAAATGCTTAGCTTCATATGCTTATAGAAATTCATTGTTCTCCTCTTATAACTGAGCCTTTTATTTTATAATAAACAAGGACAGTCATTGGTATTCCAGCACTGCACAGTTTCCTACCTTCTTAACTTCTACAGCATTCTTCTTAATTTATGTGAAGCCTTCTGATAATCCTTGAAGGCCAAAATTAATTGCTGTCTGTTTTTCCAAACTCTTTTAGGGTCCAGATTCATAGCACTGTGATAAAGACTCCTTGTCCTTCTTCTTGACTGAAATATATCTATATTAGTCTGCAGGTTGACACTTAAGTAAATCATTTATATGCAAGGCTGAATATGCTAATTGTAGAATAATTTTGAGACTCTTTCTCCTCTGCAAGATAATTATTTCAGTGTGTTTAAAAATATTTTAAAACAGACTTTCATGTAGAATTCCTAGACACCCTCAACATTTTCTTTTAGAACAGCATATTTTGACAGCTCTTGCATGGATAAGGATGTGGGGTTTTAGCACAAGATAAATGAAATTTAACATGCTTCATCCCAAATAAATGCAATTCTAGATCTAGTAAACTTCTTTGAGGCAGGATTTTTATCTTTTGGGTCTTCCCAGTCTTTCTATAAATTAAATACACTTTTTCTTTTTTTTTTCAGTATTTTCTCAAATACTCAAGTTTATGAGAAGGTAAAAATGTTGCACCCAAGCAGCATGAGCCACGTTACAGTTAGATTTCTCCAGTTAAAAGGAATCCTCAAAGAACAAGTCTGCTCAGCAACAGTGGGTTCTTTTTAAAGATATTTCTTTGCAGTTTCCAGTCCTTAAACTGCAAATAACCCCATGGAACTCACAAGCTTTTGGTGGAGAGGTCTGTAGATGCTCTAATGTGCAGAGGGGGATCTGTCAAGCAAGGATGAGTCCCAAGACTAAAAGACTTGATAAACAGCAGAACGTGGGCCTTGTTTGTACATTTGTGCCATAGTCAGGGCTTGCAAAATGCAGGGCTTATGGCGTGGGGGCAGGACTAGACCCTTAGCTTATGTTTTTAGATCAGGGAAGGAAAAAAATAATGTAAGTAGCCAAACTAACAAATAATTTGTTCCTTCAAAAGCTTGTTACTATAGTAAGTATTCTGAACCCAGTAACATTTGGGGTGATGAGGAATTATAATTTATAAAAAAAACAAAAAAAATTTCTGACTTCTGGTTCTAGCCAGATGCCCTTTGCTGACAGTGGTATTGAGCTTGTTATTACATGGACTTGGTCTTTTTAAATGGGTTCAGGTTTCATCAGTGTTAACAGATGCACAGTATGCAGACCTTTACAAATCTCAAGCTATCTTCAAAGCATTCCAAAAAATCAGAGAAAGAGGTCCCCTCCCATTAAGCTTCACAAAGTTTTCATTTGCTGTGAGACTGAGATTTCATTGTTCTGTTTTGCAGGAGCTTAATTTTTTCTGTTTTTCAGCAAGTGAAATGCTTAGTCACCTGTCACGACCACATTTTATTTTTATGTGCTTTTCCATGACTTTTTTCTAAATGGCCATGCTGGTCACATTTGCTGTCCTTCACTAGATTAAAATTAGTTTGTGATCAGGAGAAAATATGCTCCCAAGGAAACTTTAGGATGCAAAGTTAATGGAGTGTCCCAAAAGCCTCCAAGTGTCCTGTATAGTATCCATCAAGCAAACCCCAAAGGTTTTGTGCAGTTTTACTTCCAACATGATGAACAGCTCCCTTGCCTCACGCCATTCTGCTTTCCAGTTCTAAAGCCTGTGCTGACTGTAGGTGCATTTTTCATCAGCTTCACATTGTCTTTCCAAAGTTTTTCAATCAGTATTGTTTTCCTTCTGTGCTAAGCAATATGAATATTCAACTTGCTACTCACAGAAGGGCTTCATATCTTTGAAGCAGCAGTCCTGTCCGACTGACAGTGACAGTTATTAAAACATTAAACTGGAAACACGATCGGTTTGATCTTTGCCAACTTTGTTCTTTTCTTTGTTAGAGTCAGCTTGGACGTGCATCTTTCCATTGTACTCAACATTATCTGTTCCTACTGCTTCTACAGTACACAATCTTTGTCCTGTCAGTAGGGTAACAATAAGTTGATTATATTCATTGTCACTCATTCAGCTAACATCAGGTCTTGTTTTCATTTTGAAATTTTTTCTATGCTTTATTTTCCTTTATATTAAGTTTTGTTACAAGTAGCAACCACTTTCTGCAAACACTTTTCTTTTTTTCTTCCCCCCCCCCCCCCCCCCCCCCCGCCCCCGTGTTTGCACTGCAGTAGCACAGTGGAGAACTGATCTATGGCTTGGTTCCAAGATACTATCACCTTACAGACAAACAATGACAATAACTGTACGGATAGCTAAATTCTGCTCCCTATACGTAGTGGTATCATTTTTGAGAGACACAGTGTGTTACTTTGGTCTGATTTATTTAAATATTTTCTAAGGCTTTATAAGGTTGGAATTTTCAGAAGCAATCAGTTTAGCTTAACTGCATTCCTATCAAACATCCCCATCAAATTCAATGGTGTTTTTATCAGATGTAAGACCAGAATTAACTGCTGAAAACATTATTCTCCTAAGTTATAGTGCAGTGAATTTCCCCAGTACTCAAAATGATCCCAGTTTCATTCTTCTCAAGATGAGAATGTGATGATCTATCCATGGTGTATGGACTGATCCCCCAAGCCTTACCACCTCATATCTTAATCCTGTTTCTTTATAGCAAGGCCTCCCAATTCACTGAATTAACACTGTAGAATCTTGCAAATTTTTTTTCTTCCTTTACATGGCTTAATTTAAAGAACAATAAAAGGGAAATGGACTATGCTAAAATGTATTTCAAAACACTACACAGTGTATTTGGTCATACACTATCGTTCAGAAAAGATACAAAATGCTTTCTTGGTTAATTTTTTTAATTCTGGGATGCTAAACAGTGCATTGTCCAAGAAGATGCTGGTAATCCAACTCTGTATGTTTGATTTCAGTAAGATACTATGTCATTAAATTTAGCCTTGCAAAGACTTTGTCCACTGACTGTCCCTAGCTGCTTCCCAATGCTACTCAGTTTTCAACAGCCAAGTGAACAGCCTTCAGAAGGACAGTGCTCTTTTTAATTGCAAAGTTCTCATTTTGCCTCATGTACACATGGACATTTGCCATTAGGAAAACTAAAATAAAAACTTCCTAAGTGTCCTTTCTTGCTGCAGTGCTCTCTGTGAATAGGTCCTGGTCCATTTGAGTCAACTGGCAAAAATAAAATAATAATAATAAAATTGGAAATACCCATTTGGAGTATCCTGTTTTTGCTTTGTCTGGATTCAAACGTGTTATGAAGTTACCTTATGATGTCCATAAACCTTACTTATCAGGTACTTCAAATTTACCACCACTACAAGTTCAGTGAGCATTGTAAAAAGTTCTTTTTTTTGAATAGTTAGCCAAGAAATGGTTAGACCTAGTGGTGCCTTACACAAGCTGACTTTGTCTTTCACTAATCTTGAAAAGTAATTATTACCAGAACCCTGAAGAATTTAGTAAGAATTCTTTTGCTACAATCATAAAGATTTCATAGTCAGGATTAAAAAAAAAAAATAAAGAAGCCAGTGTCTAAAGTACTTGATTTTCAAGAGCCTTAATAAAATCATTAAAGCAAAGTCAATGCATTAAAAGGAAGATCAAATGGAAAAATGATTAATTTCCACAGATACTAATATTCAGTGTGTATTTACAGAAAAGAAGATAAACAAACCCAAAAGTACATTTATAGTAGGATGATACCTTAGACTAGCTGTGTTCAGCGCAGGAAGAACAGGCAACAAGAGGGGCCAGAAGAAAAAGAGAGCTCATTTCTGATACATCTTAGAAGCTTTAAAGGTCTAAACTGTAAGACTGCTTTCAGATTCAAGGAGCAGCATCTAGACTTTGTCTCCCCTGTCAGCCACCCATTACCCTGTAAAGTCTAAATACAGGTCCCATAGGACAAATAAATTTGACTCTAAAGAGAGTCAGGAGAAAATATGTATCAATCATTAAGTTTTAAATGTGGTGCTTCTACAGGTTCAAAAGCAATGAATATATGCAGGGCAGTGAGGCAGTCCTGAAACAACGTATACATCTTTTTTTCAGAAAAAGTGTGTTGCATACATTTTCCTCTGATATTTCATGTCATTCTAGTTATTGATCGCATACCTAGTCTCATGAGCAAGCACAAAATTTTAATCAACATACTGGACTCAATCCCGCCACCACAGACTTCTATGGAAATTGGATCAATCCCATTATCTACCATATGACTCCACAGGGCTTCCATTGGGAGAACCTGATTTCTAGCTCCAGCCCGCAGGGCCCCCGAGGCTACATTTAAAGCAGTGAGCAATGTGAATACCAACAAGCCTAAAATAGCATTAAATGTGTTATATAGGCCAAGATAATTTGGACAGCTACAAAAGCATAATCTGCACTGAAAGCCCACCAATATTTCCCACGCATTTGTTACAGGAAATAAGCTATAAAGCCCAGACGTGTTAAAAATATATTACACGGCCTCCTGCTATCCAGGAGGGTGGCAGTGGTGGAAAAAATCCTACTGCCTTACTCAGGATGAAATTCAGACCCCATTTGTTCCAATGGTAGAACAATCACAAGCTAAAGACTGCCTTGCTCAGCAAGGGGAGAGTCCACCTGTCTTGTTTCATCGTGATGCCACGACTGGCATCGCTAATCAGGGTGATAAATGTACTGCTGTACATATAGAGTTAGGTTAGATACTTAGCTGGTGTGAACTAGCACAGCGTTCCCTCTGGCTCAGCTTCCCAGGGTATTTTGGAGCATGAGAAGCCGTAGTGTTGAGATGGGCTCAATGCAGCAAAAATGTGGTTGGTTTCCACCCAAAAAGGTACTGCTCTGACATCAGCCAAGTGGAATCTTCCTGAACCTGGCGGGCCAAGAATGGCCCTCCATTCTGGATGAGGGCGTCACTCAAGCTCTGTTCTGAAGTAAGGTAATGCAAACCATCTGATTTATGCCAACCCCCCAGGAAATGCCTGCGGGCAGCTACGCTGGGGTGGAGGGGGAACTTTCCAGAGAGCAAGACTGGGTGCTGTCTGGCAGCCCTGTGGGCAACGAGACCAGCTGCCGGCAGCAGGCAGCAGGGGAAGCCCAAGCAGCATGGTCTCTTAAAAGCCCAAATGTTTGGGGAGAACTGTGGTGCTTGGAAAAGGGCTTGGAGCTGAAAGCAGGGGAAATGCAGTGTTTAACACCTGGCCTGTTCAGTAACATACCAAAGAAGCACTTTTCTCTCAATAAGTCTGGAAAAAATGGACAGGTATCTCATAGGCAAGCACGGAACTGTGAGACAAAGTATCTTGATTGATCATTAAATGAAAACTGAAAAAATGTTATGAACAAAGCCAAAATCTAGTGTTCTGAGTTGCTTTCTAAACAGTTAAGGACAGTGCCACAAGAATGTCGTAGAAGCATAAGATTTGCTGACAGCTCTAGTCCCTTTCCATAATTCAGTGTTTTTAATAATTTTATTTCTTGTTCCAGTTGCCTGAGAGGCTACGTAGGCAAAGGAATCAGAAATGTTAAGTTCTGGGACTATGTGAACACCCAAACATAAAATCTGGTCCATAGGATGATTAGAACTGGTTTGTCTCCAATGTCTTTAGGAGAAAAAAGGAACAACTGTTGTGGCAGCTTACAGTTGCCTGGCAGCCAGATGTTTCCTGCAGAGCCTCCGCTCAATGCTGGGGACACCTACCACTGCTGCCACCTCTACATGGGGAAAATGGCTGGTGTGGAAATTTACCCAAAGCGCTCATCTCGATGACAGTAGTCTTAGAAGGTGGTATGGTCTGCACTGCATGTAGAAAGCCTCCTAGCCCCAGGTACAGCATCCCAAAACCCACATGATGGGGAGGAGGCCATGCACAGCAGCTACTGCTCATTACTCCAGATAATGGCTAGAATTAACTGAACAGTTTTGTAATACTCTTCAGGAACCTCATTCAATCTCCAATGCCTAGAAATTAATGGTATGAACTTGCATTAAATCAGTCTGTCATTAGCTTGGCTTTCTTTATGGCAACTCATTAGGAGGTATTTCCTGCAAGCTAGATGCCAAAAGAACATCTACAGACACAAGCTAAAATGCATTACGATACATTAGCTCCCCTGCAGAGCGTGCCTGTATCTCACAGCACGTGACTGTCACAAGGGACAAACGCAGGTTGACAGAAAAGGAACTGCCATGGCTATGGACCATGGTTATGGACCAAATCCATAACCAGGATTTGCTCCACTTCAATCAATGCACGTGGTACTTTTGGACAGGATAATGTTGTTTGCTGCTTTTGCTGATCTGTGTGTCAGTTATCACAGGGACAAAGAAACCATTTAAAACAGGAGTCGTCCAGTAAGGATGTCCTCCCTCATACTGCAGGTCACTGGGATGTGAGTCCAAATATTTCTCAATACTGCAGAGAGAGACGCATATACCCAAGTAAAGCCCTGCATCTGCTGGAAGTCCCATGGACTTCAACAGAAATCTGGTCTGCACTGATAGTTAAGGCACCCTGAGCATCTAGGTACTAAAGATCAGGGTCCTTATTATTTGTAAGGAAAACTGTTCTAGAGGAACAGTCCAGTTCCTGCGGAGAGCTCTGCAGTGCTTTGCAAAGGCCAGATTAGACAACAATATAGAAAGCATTTGAGCCTGATCAAGCTTACGTCCTGTACATATATGTGTGTGTATTCCTGTGTACATATACATAAAAGTCTGGTGGATTTTCTTCCCCACACAGGTATTTGCCCAACATTTAGAAAAAGGAGGAGGCATTAAAAAAAAATTAAGACAAAACTGATTTGTAACATCCATATAGTAGGAGTTGTGGGTTTTTTCCTCTGACTTCTATAAGAAGTACAGAAAGGAAATTAAACAGTTCCACCACCCCTTAGTAACCAGCCTACAACACAACAAAAACTGTTAGGATTTTCTTTTAAGGCTTGTAATTTTATTATTTATTATACATAGTGAAACTTCACTTACCCTAATGTCTTATCTGAAAAAACACACTTGTTTGAAATGAGGTCACGTCCCCTGACATACATTAAGTGATGTGAAAAGCCCCCATTTATTGTAACACCCATTTATCCATGTTAATACCATTTGAATAC